>NC_140506.1:46080114-46680114 GCF_964339955.1 Pipistrellus hanaki | reverse complement strand
TTGTAATGTGAAAATGGCTTAATGGTGCTTTCTACTAGGAGCAAGATCAAGAGAAAAATTATGTCCTGCTGTAACAGGAGTTATTCCGTATCCTTAGGAGGTGTATCTATAACACGGCACATTTTCATTTTGCCACAAACGGTCCCCTAATTCCTGAGACTGATACTTGTGCACACGACCGTAATTTTCTGAGGGAGACAGGCAGGTGTTCTTGTGCCTGTTAGCTCTATCTGCCCATAAGAGGCACAGTAACATCCATGAACCAAATACAATTTGACATAATTCATGCCTTTATTACCTCCTACGGAATGATATTATTTCATGCTGGCACATTAATGTTTCCAGCACAATACTGTCATTCCTAGAAATTTTACCTTCTGAAGTTCAAATATTGAGGAATGAGTTTTAAAACCCTCTAACAGCATTAGATTTGGGGAAAATGCAACTTATTCCAAGGTCAGCTTTTTCCAAACACTTTTGATATTTTGTGGCACTGCAGATAATGTTCAGACAATGGCAGGATCATATCTGGAAATTCTCACCTCCTCCTGACCAAAGAAGAGCTTGCTCCAATATTTTGAAAATACTATTTTAATTTTTGCAAATAATATTTTGTCAACTTCTCTTGTCATACATTGCTGCTATTTGTTCCCTTGTGATGTAAACCAAAATTTTGACCAAAAATGTTTGAGTGCCACTTGAATCTATTTGGTGTAGTACTCAGGTCTGTCCTAATACTCCAGTATTCAAATGTGTTAGGGAGGTGGAGTATATAAGTTTCCTATTGTTACCATAACAAGTTACCACAAATTTAGTACACAGATTTTTTATCTTATGGTTCTGTAGGTCAGAGGTCTCACTAGGTCAATGAAAGCATTTGTTGACTGAGCTGTATTCCTTCTGGAGGCTCAGGGGACAATCTTTCGCTTGCCTTTCCTAGCCTCTGGCTGCCTTCTTTCATTGGCTCATGGCCCCTGGATTGACATGACACCTGTCTGACCTCCTCCCATCGTCACATCTCTCTCTGCAGCCAGGAAAGTTCTCCATCTTTGAGGACTCATCTGATTACTTTGGGTCCACACATATAATCCTGGGTAATCTCCCTGTCTCAAGATCCATACCCTTTTCACACTTACAAAGTCTCTTTGCTGTGTAAGACTTCACATTTAGGGGTTTTAGAGAATGGAACTTAGACATCTTAGGGGCAGGCATTAGTTTGCCTACCACGTGGAGTCTCTGTGAATTCTTTCTCAAACTGATATTTGAAGGATTAATAGCAGTCTCCAGCCTTGCAGTCTCTTAAAATCATGCATGAAAATGGTTTTAAAATTTTGAGTATGCACCTTAATATGTGTAAATCTTCTTCTAAACTACACTATTATAAATACTAGAGGCCTGGTGCACGAATTCGTGTACAGGTGGGTACCTGGGCCTGGCTTGCGATAGGGGCCCTTTGGGGCAGCGGGCCATGGGGAGGGACCAGGGGAGGCTGGCCGGCCATAAGAGGTTGGCTGTGGAGCACACTGAACACCAGGAGGACAGCTCTTGCATTGAGTGTCTGCTCCTTGGTGGTCAGCGCGTGTCATAGTGACCGGTTGACTGGTTGTAACAGTCACTTAGGCTTTTTATTATTATTATTTTTTTAAATATTTTTTTTTTATTGATTTCAGAGAGGAATAAGAGGAAGAGAGAGATAGAAACATCAATGATGAGAGGGAATCATTGACTGGCTGCCTCCTGTATATCACCCACTGGGGATTGAGCCCGCAACCCAGGCACATGCCCTTGGCTGGATTCGAGCCCAGGACCCTTCGGTCTGCAGGCAGATGCTCTATCCACTGAGCCAAACCAGCTAGGGCATTTATGTATATATATATTTCTATTAGTAAAGTTTTATTTCGTAGAATATAAAGGAACAAAAAGAGATCTCCAGGTGGTTCCTTTGGGCCCAGTGCCACATCACCTTTGTGCCCCTGGGAATACGAGCACCCTATTTGGGAGTAGAAGGAAAAAGGATGACGTTTGGAGTAGCTTGTGTAAATGTGGCTCCTTATTCTTTCAGACATATAAGGCTCCGAGGAAAGGAAGGGGCTGCAGAGACTTTTAGTCTCTGATAGCTATTTATTTGCTTTGCTTAAACTATTATTGGCATTTGTAGTTATATAGTGTAAGGGTATAGAATGTAACATGCCCAGAACTTTCCTGAAATCTGAGAGCTGTAAATTATAGAATTATGAGACCGATGCCATTTTATTAAAGATTAGAGATTGTTGACAAAAAGCTCTGGGGCAGTGGTTCTCAATGTTTCTAATGCTGCAATATAAATTGTAATGTAAATATCTGTGTTTTCCGATGGTCTTAGGCTCTACAGCAGCGGTTCTCAACCTGTGGGTCGTGACCGACAGGTTGAGAACCGCTAGGTGAGTTGCCTAAAACCATAGGAAAACACAGATATTTACATTACAATTTATAACAGTAGCAAAATTGCAGTTATGAAGTACCTACAAAAATAATTTTATGGTTGGGGGTCACCACAACATGAGGAACTGTATTAAAGGGCCGCGGCATTTGAAAGGTTGAGAACCACTGCTCTAGAGTAAGGCCACGTCTCCCCAGAACAACTACTTGTGTGCGCTCGCTTAAAAACCCAGAGAACCCAATTGCCCCACAACTACTGTAAACACCAGTAGCAAGGTCCCCGTGAAACTGACTCAAAAGCAAAGGTAACTCTGCTAAGTTCACTTTAAGTCATTTAGAAAACGTGTATCAGCCACACTTGATTTCCGTGGCATGGAGGCTTACTGCAGCACAAGACACCCAGACATTGTAACACAGGCCGACTCTGTAAGTCCCCCTGTGTTAAAATGTGAGATGTTTTCAGAGCAGTCACCCTCAAAAGGGTGTGACACACCTCTGACATCGAAAGGAGCATCAGCTGGCGAAGGAAAGTAGTTGCCACAAAAATGTACATCAATCAGGGAATGTCAGCAGGTGTTTGCCAACTGCCATGTGCCCAGGAGCAGTCTGGGCAGCACTTATCTATTTGATCCGCCCCAGGCCACTCCCATTCTCTTCCTGGAAGGAGCACAGGTAGTCTTCTTACATCCTTCACTACAGTTTCCATTAAAGATCCCGAAAGGTAACTGATAGCATGTCACTGATTACTGTCTAAAGCACTTAAACATCGCAGCTAAATTTCCCCACTGAAACCCAATCCAGGGATTAGCAACAATAGGGAATCTGTTTTATTTGCATTTAATTTGTACCTTCACACTATTATCGCCCATGTTTTAGTTTCAGGAAATGTGGTCTCGGGCTATTATAACCACATTTCATGCTGCTGTTGCACTGTTATTTGATCTCTATGGTTGGAAATGACTTACTGAAAAAATAAAGCTGGCATACTTTATTTTAATTATACCAGTGCAGTGTCTAAATAAAAAATGTACTTTATATTTAATGTGGAGCACAGATTAACAGTTTTATGGGACATAAAATCTATCTATATCATTTTCTATTTACACGTCGGTTATATATCTTTCTCTCAGCAAAACAAATGCTCATGGTGTGAAAACGAGGAAGGCGAGCTTCGAAGTTACAATCGCATGGGCAGTAAATAACATCTTAATTGGTCTGGAATGCCGGAGTTTGATTTTTTTCCCCTCCGCCTGGCTTTTATTTATTGATCTCTATAGCTTATTTATCTTCCCAGTGATTTGTACAAGTCTATCTCCTTTCCTCAATAAGCCAATCTATGGTGGTTTTATATTGCAGATCCCATCTGGGGAAATGGTCTAGCGAGGGAAGTGCAGTTGCCCCTGGAAAGGCCATAATTTAAGAGGCTTTGTGGAGGTGAGGGGGACTTCTCAGTTTTTACACTTTGTCTTCTGGAGAAAAGGAAGGAAAGAAGAAGTGCCGCTATTATGGAGTTGCCACCCAATGTATGTTCCAACAATTCTTTACTCTCCGCTTGTTTGGCAGCAGTGAGCAAACAAAGAAGGATTTAGTGTGTGCTGGGAAATGTCTCTTAAACGTTCCTGCACGTGATGTAGCGCCTCGTGAGGGGAGCAGACAAGAATGGATGGTGCATGTCTAATACATCATATGCAAACCCTGGAGTTTCCTCCGTATGCATTTCCACAGCCCCGTTCCTAATATCTTTTTAAAACAGCACTTTAGGATAAAGTACACTTCAAATGACACATTATGCTCCACAGTGCCGTGGAGAACCGGCAAATGGGACCACGCTCAGAAAGCTGGTTGACAAACAATGTCCCCCCACTTTTTCTAGGGTAGAGACACCCACCGCTGAAGTCACCCTGGAAAATGAGTGGCTTTTCCCCCTTTTAAATCAATGATTCCCCTTGTTTGTCAAATGAGCACCTGCAGTGTTTGCCGTGACTCTGTTTGGTTGTCTTGATTTCACAGAATGTGAGAGGAGCGTGGGGGAAGAGGTCCTCTGTGGATAGCTGAGGGGAAAACACGTTTGCAGATGGCAATGCTGCTATACTTATGCGAAGCAAGCGGCACCTTGCAAAGCGATCCTGTACACACATTCCAGAGAAGAGACTCTGGTATCCCTCTTCACCCTAATCTAACCTTAACTGCCTTAAAATGAGCTCATGAACATTTGGGGCAGGTCTTTTAGTGAATGCATTTGCATTTGACATAATTAGTGGCAGGCAGAGATCTCAGTACATCCAGGGGAAATCTCGAGGCAACTGCTTGGTGGACTATTAGCGCTTAATTTCTGAATGTCAAACCCCGCACATCTTAATTTCTAGAGAATAAGCTCAATTGAACTCGCTCCCCCGTTATGCAAAAACTGCTCAGATAAAACCAAGTGGACACCAATGTAATGAATGTGGTTATTAAATTGTTTCAATTGAAAGAACCCTATTCTTACACCATCATAATGGGAACAATTTATCCCCACTGATCAGCCTGTCTCTCTCTTTCTCTCTCTCCCCCCCTCTCTCTTTTTCTGAGCTCTCTTTGATCTTGAGGCATATTGCGGTGGTGTGTCCTATTGAAAAGCGAAACTGGGGCAATTTTAATGCTTTTGTACCTTACCAGTGCTCTATTTTTTCGCTGTTTAAAAATAGCTGATAATTATAAGTGCAGTTTAAATGTCTCAAGTGACCCAGAAATGCAGGTTGGAATGAGACAGATTGTGTGTCTCATATAAAACAGATGTACTTTCACAGAGCATTCTGAATTCAGCCTTCCCTCTGTATCTCCTCTTGGGTTATTTCCATCAGGTATGGAGCTGGTCTAGCACCGTGCTATAAAATCCCATGCATTTGAACAAGGAAAAAAAGAAGTGGATCTTTTTTTTTTTTTTTGGCACCACAAATAAAAGCCTCTTTTGTATACCAGTCCCTAGTATGTGTATGAATCTGGTGCTACTGGTGTTAGATAATGAGACAAGGCTACTTCCCCAGTCGGGAAGACCCAACGATTTCCCAGAGATCCCCTCTGCCTGTCTCTTGGGCCGGGGGATCTGCATTAGAAGAAACTGCGGCCGTGACACACGTGTCCCTTGAGGTCGTTCTTGCGTTAGATTCAGTGATGCCTGAGGACACATTAGCCTCCTGCTAGATTTCAAAGAACTTCGGTTCTTCACCTGTTCCACAAATTGTGTTTTCAGCCCCTTGCTAACATTTAGACCCTGGGGATGGTTGCACTGCTGCTGCTGGTCCCAGGGCCCCCGGCTTAACAAGCCGCGTGCTTACTCGGTGAAATCCCATTATTCTATCAGTCTTCAACCTGCTGCGCCAGTCTGGTCCGTCCCTAATTACACGTGCTTGTCCGCAGCCAGGGTGAAGGTGCAGTTCCAAGAAGTGATTTCAAAGTTGAGTTTAAAAGGCGGTGCATTCCAGTGATTTGATGGGTTTTCCCGCCCATCTTCTTTAAGATCTCCGGGACACATTCCAAAGCCACCTGAGTCGGAACATTTGGACAACGAAGGGGTTTCAAAGGTATCCCCTGTCTCCACTTGGATTCACATTCTGTGGTCCAACCTCTCTTGCTACCAGGACAGAAATATGTCTGGGGGAGGAGGGGTTATATGTGCATGGACTTCTGGCTAGAAGTGCCTGCCAGAGGAGTTGTTCATTCCACAGCAACTACTTGGAACAGAGACATGGTGTGGGCGTAGGGGCCCATTCTTTAAGATCTTTCTAGAAAATTTATGAACATGCTAGTCAAGTTCTCAGTGCAGACACTGATCTGAACATTTTTATAGCTAATTTTCCAAAACTGCAATTTTAACCTAATTATTAATTTGATTCTAACATAAGCATTCTAATTCTAATCGTTCTGATTTGTCCAGTAAGATTTATCCCATTTAGTGTTTATAATCTTGTCAGTGACAGTCTGAAGCACTTGGGTTAGGGTCACACGCAAGTGGTTTGTGTTCAGGAAGAGGGGGTGTGACGGCATCAGGTAAGTTAAAGAGAATCTCCATCAGACAGAGTTGGAGCTGAAAAGAAATTCAGAACAAAAATTCTTTAGATCCACGTCTTATAAAACTATCCCATTCACTGACATACACTTATGCTGCCTTTGGAAGTGGGATGATAACACGTTGATAGACTCAATAAAAACAATACAATTTCTGAGTAGAGTAACTCCGAAAGGAGAACTGTGGGGAGAGGCAGTCTCCTTTGTGTGTGAGAGTGGACTTGGGGCCTGGAACCTTCTCCCCCAGGAGACCTAGAGTCCTCACAGAGTGTGCTAGACTAATCACCTTGTGTGGGCACATCTTTCCCTGTCTCAGACTCTGTATGTGCTCCTTTGCTTTGCTCAAGGCGTATGGCACCCGGCCAACCTCACTGCTCTAACCTGTCGCCAGTGGGGAGGGGACAGGGGTCTTCATTTGAGGTGTGCAGGCAGGCCAATGGTCCCGAGGCTGCCAGGAGGGACCACTGGCCTGGGCAGTGGTGCCCATCACAGAAGCTGATCTCGCTCTGTCTCTCCTCTAGGTAAATAAAATGTCATTCCATCCAGTGCCTGACTGCAATGTGTTTTCCTTGGCAACTCACATACCAAGGTGCAGTGGGCAGTAGTGTTCTGATTGCTACTCCTGGTGATGGGCACAGATGCCACTTCTCAGTAAGAACGGATTAGAGTGGAAGGCGTATGAGTTTGCTGTGGGATCCCTTAACACGACCCGCGTGGCTCAGGGTTCCTCTTCAGGGTTCCGTGTTTTGGAAAAGGACACACACAAAATGAAGAGAGGCTAGAAAAGAGTTAATTTGGGGAAATGGGGAGCCAGGCAGGAGTCCACCTCTAGGGGGAGGACTACCAGGTGCTCTGGCCTCTTGCCATCCCTTTTATTGAGGTTCTGAGATAAAGACATCCTTTAGGCGGGAAATTCCAACAATAGAAAAATCAATAAGAATTTACATATGATTAACAAGTTAAAGTTGCTTCAACTACAACTATCTCAACTAAACAATGAGTTGCTTAGCTCTGACCATTCAGAGCCATTAAGGATGGCCAGCTCTTTTTACATTTGGCGACTAGCAACAATGTTCAGTTTCAGCAGTTTGCAAATGTCTTTGATCCTTATTTTCTAACGAGGCTCTTGATGGAAGTGGAAAAGACTGGTTTGAACCTGGGGACAGTGAGAGTTCCTGGTTAACTGTGGACACTGAGTGGGCATTGGGACTGTGAAATCCAGGCCGGGATACAAGTCTGGATGGATGGTAGGTGTGGGAATGGGCGAGCTCTGGGCGAAACCTGGTTTTGAGAGGTCAGCAGGCTGGAATGGGAATGCCCTGGCTCTGCAAGCCAGGTGTGGGAATTATCCGTGGAAGCAACAAAGGAATGAGGATCAGAGCAAGCAGTGAGCTAGAAGCCATTTAAGAAAAAAGGAGCCCAAATTCCAGATGTCCGAATGAGGAAGTAGTCCCAAACCAGGCAATTGGAAGCAAGAAGGTGCCTGGGGAGCGGAGGAATGACCAAGCAGGCACGGGCACAGGTACGAGGCCTCAGGAACAGAAAGGGCGATGATGGATGAGGCAGCTTCCCAGCTTCTGGTGCCGAAGAACGGGAGGGACCTCACTCCGCTGTCCAGGGGAGTGGACAGGGGAGTCAACTGCTGACTTTGCCAAGGTGAGGGCCGACTTCTGGCAGGCAGATGTTAGGAGTGATGTGTCTCAGGAGTCTGTCTACTTAGTGCTTTATTCTCCAAGCCCGGGGCCCCATCTCCCTGTCAGCCAACTCCCTCCAGAAATTTCCCAGTAATAACCTGGTTCAAGGTTTTTCTCGGGCAGGCCATCTCACATAAGGGCAGAAGGCTACCCCGAGAATACACAAAGGCTATGGGTAATGATGGATGTTCTCAATTTTCTTCTCATATTTGTATCCTCTCCAATGATCTTTTATTACCTTTGTAAGAATTAAACAATTCATGTGACACAGTGACAGATCCTGGATTCTCTTTTACCTCCCAGCTCTGTGACTTGGGCAAGTTACAGTCTGGAACGGCAAGTGGCTTGTCTATAAAGTGTGAATAATAAGACCGAATGCTTTTTATTCCCCATTCTGCCACACATAGGAGGGAATTTGCCTTTCCTGGGAAAAACAGTGAAGGAAACACTGTTTCATCCCCTTCCTTTCTCACTGTGCCCACTGGGACTGGGAGTCATTTATTGACCAGGTAGATGCTTGACTTCCTCTTTCCTCTGTGGATTGTTTTTCTGCTATAAACTAAGCTTGCCGGAATAGGTCTTACACTCGTGGTGGAAGCCTTCCCTTTTAGGGATATACATTAAAAACCTAATTTGATAGCAAATCTGAGTCACAATTTCTCATTTTGTTTTTCAGGATTAAAATTGACATTTTAATTTCCATTGTTGTAATCCTCAAGTATTGTTTTTTATCTTTAATTTTACATATATATATATATATATATATATATATATATTTATTTCAGAGAGTGAGAGAGAGATAGAAACATCAGTGATGAGAGAGAATGATTGATCTGCTGCCTCCTGCATGCCCTCCCACTGAGATGGAGCCCACAACACAGGTATGTGCCCTTGACCAGAATCAAACCCAGGACCCTTCAGTCCGCAGGCCACAGGCCCATACTGAGCCAAACCAATGAGGGCCGAGTATTGTTTCTTAATTGGGTCCACACTCAGAGTGCCAATACCAAGAAATAACACCACCTTTCTAGTTTGGAAGTCACAAGTGAAGTGCCCAGCATCATGCCTGCCAAGGAGTAGAACTCAATAAATGGAAGTTAATGATTATGATCATTGTTGTGGTTGCTTTCTTACTGCCACTACCAACAGTGGTCACGGGCGCATCACTGTTCCTCTGGGCTGGCAAGTCTTTTTCTTTTTTCCGTTTCCATTTATTATTGTGGATCAGCATCCTCTTTCTGGGTTGTTGAGAAAATGTTTCAACATCATCATTTAAGTTTTTCTCCCTGGTTGAAAAGATCCTACCTTTATAACACTCTGTGGGTTTCTAGTCCTCCGTGGTGTGGTAAGCAGGGATTGCAGAGCCCTGATCCTTCAGGGGGGCATCCCCCCCTTGTTCTTAAGCAGAATGTGACTGCCTGTGGGTGAGGGAAGAATTCACACCAGGAGAATTAGGTTCCTCAGGACCAATGAGAAACCAAACCATGTGCAAGGAGGAGCTAAAATGAAAGAAAAAAAAAAATCAGAACTCCTGAAGCTGATGGTGTCTTGATAATATTAGATAGCTATTCTAAATTAACTTGAGTTGGTACATTGGAAAAATACAAAGATTTGATACACTAGTGGCAGGTACTGTATAGTTAATTTATATAATGTGACAAGAAAACTAGCACTTGGAAACAAATTGGCAATTATCAAAGTAATTTTTGCATCTCCTTTCACTCAGTCTTGGGGAATTAGCTTTTGGGTATTGCCTAGGTAACAATGTTTCAATTTCATTCAAAATGATCACTATTATGATAGTAAAGATCTAATTTCATTAAATCTAGACACACGGTACTTTTCATTTTAAAAGCTCAAAATCTATTATCTTTCTTAAAGAATATCATGTGTACTAAAAATCATGCTAATAACAAAATGTTTTCCATAGCTTGATACTCAAAAAATTACACTAAGTACCCCCTATGTGCCAGGGACTGTGCAAAGAGGCTTTACATACATTCTTTTAGCTCTCCAGTGAGAGAGGAATTATTGAGGCCAGTTTACAGATGTGGAAATTGGGAGTCAGAGAGGTTAAGGAACATGCTCAAGGTCATCCAGAGAGCAGCAGATTCAGGATTTGAATGTGGGAGTATCTGACCATCAAAGCCTTTGGAACCTGTCTTCATACTGTGGGGGAGAAACAAATTTTTCTCTACCCTCTTAGGTTCTTTCCACCAGTCCAATAATTAAATCAACATGAAGCAGACTGACAAAAGAAAAGAACCAAATTCAATTACATAAGTATGTTTGAAAACCCCACATACATACATAGAAGAGGTTCAGAGACAGAAAGTTAAAATGAGGTGTGTATAGCATTCTGAGTTAAGGATGAGGCAAGGCACCTGGGGCTTCAGAGGGGAGAAAGGTCATTCACAGGATGATAAGAACAGATGTTCAGTAAGTAGTAGTTTACCTGGCCCTATAGATAGGTCATAACAAGTTCCTTCAGGGCAGGGCCCCCAATTTAGATTCATTAAAGGGAGATGCAAAAAGTATCTTTTGAGCCTGCAGCGTCTCAATCACCCTCAGCTCAAAAGTCGCATATTTTTTTGGGGGGGGGGGGCTTTTCTGAACCCCTTCAATACCATGATGCCTTCTCACTCCATATAAACAAATGATGCACCTCATAAGGGCCAATAATATGTTGAGTGTGTTCCAGGAAACAAACGCTAAACCCTGGATGCTGACAGAAAATGACAACCTACAAACTGTTCTAACAATTTGTAGAACATGGGCAATGTTAGACATGCTTCACCAGAGTGAGGATGACTAACACATACCTTGCAAAATGTGCAGATGCGGCTGCTCAGAATTAATTATTTTTAAACTAAATGAGTTCACATATTTCTCTTAGTACCTTCATTAGGGTTCTTGTAAAACCACGGGTATTCAGTGAGAGTCAACCAGACTGGAACTTTGTGATTTGGTCAGTGAGAATATTTCTTTTATCTGGAAGCCGGCAGTATTTCAGCATAAGTACAAGAGTAATTATTTTTCAAGCAGAAGTGAGCCGGGGTGCACTACACCCCTTTACTGCCACCTCCACTACCCCAAATGGCAGCAGGGGACCGTGTGGTGTGAAGACAGAGCATCACTTAGTTTCAATTCTTTGATACAGTGCAAATAACAATACTCATTTTGCTCTGAATTTTGTAGAACATTGAAAGAAGGCATGAAATTTTAATACCTATCAAAGGAGAACATGAGTTTCAGAAAGGAAAACCACTGTGCTAGCGAGAACGTCATTTCTTTTCGGTAGTTTGCTTTCTACTCATTCACTCGCGCACAGAGACAGATGTTAGCCTTGCCTCGAGGGTGAGTCACTGAGAAAAACGGACATCTCACTCATTACAGGAACACTCTTATAAGATAAAATATAACTTAAGAACATAATACATAAATTAGTAATTTCCCCTGTAACTAACAAATCCATTTTGAAACCTCTTTCCACAAGTGATATACCTTCCTAGGTAAAATGTTTTCCAAACTCACAGTCCATTTGAAGTTTCCTGTAAGCCTCTGAGTCACTTTCATAGTGTTTGGTCAGTTCAGTACTTTCCTTTTGTAATAAAGCTACTGCTAACTGTCCCGTAGAGTCCAGGCAGTCAGCGTCTTCAAATGATTCCTGGTTTCTTCCAGCCAAGGGAAGTGTATTATAGTTCTCAGCTCTTTTCTGCTATCTTGTGTTGTCTTGATTTGTACTCATCTTCCTTTTCTCTTGTGGAATCGAGCTGCCTTTTATCAAGTGGAGGCACCCTGTAAATATCTCCATTGCTGCCCTGTCACTTCTGACTCCATTCTGCAGTTTTCACAATGGAGTGTACTTGGCTTTTTAAAAGGGACTATGCCTTTCCACTCTTCAATTCAGAATAAAATAAAATATGTGAGAGTGATCTGATTAAAGACGGGGCAAAGGAAAGGACCAACATTTACTGAGTACATCTGATGGACTGAATAATGGCTGGGTCTTCCATATGTTACCTTATTTGATCGAGGTAGATACTAGAAACATTAAATCCATTGCATTTATATTGTTGTAATGATAGCATCATCTCAGTTTCAGGCTCTTCTGTTGGTACCTTCTGATGAAAACTTTTGTGATTTTGGTTGATGTGTAATTGAGAGAGAGAGAGATGGTGTGTGTGTGTGTGTGTGTGTGTGTGTGTGTTGTTCTAGGATACTACATGTTGACAGATCAAGGTTGGTTAGTACAGTAGAGAAGGAGGGTCAGAATGTCTCCAGATCAGCTGTGTTTCTGGGTATGGTGAGGGCCATGTGCATGGCATATGGACACCCTGAGGCAGCCTAACTTAGATTTCAGCTCGGTGGGCTGTTCCTGGTGACAGATGACACATTGAGCAGACAAGGAGCAAATGAGATAATTTTAAACCACCTGGTTAGCTGGATGTTAATGCCTTTCCCAACATTGACTGCAGTCTCCCTTTAAATCTATTAGCAGCAAAACACATTAACCCAATTTTGGGGCCCAGTCTGGTGTCAGTGCAGTAGAGTAGAGTGGTTCAGTGTGCTGATTCTGGAGGGAAGCTGCCTAGGAATGAATCCTGGTTCTACCACAGACTGCCTTTGTGACTTTGGATAAGTCATGGAACTTCTCAAAGAATCAGGTATTTTCATCTGTTAAGTGAGTATAGTAATAGCACATACAAAGTAGATAAAGTATGAAGCACAGTGCTTGGTACACTGTTAGTGTTCAATTGTCATTGGTGTCATCATCATCATCATCATTGTAGTAACAACAAAAATTATTATTAAAGCAAGAGCTCCAATAAGAATAAATCAACTCTGTGACTTCAAGGAGGCAAGCTCTATTAACATGAATCCTCTTAACTTCCCATTTAATGCTAATTTATGCATTTAATAATCTTAATAGTCAGGAAACTTTTCCTCATTTATAACCTAAATCCTGAATGCTATAGATAGGTTCTCATTCCTCTTGAACTACCCATGGAGATTGTTTTCCTTAGAGTCTTCATTTTCTATAAAATTTTCTCCATCCTACCCAGAAGGCCTACATTTTATTAGATTTTCGGAGGACATGGAATCTGAGTTTAACCCTTGCAATTGTCTCGTTTAAGTCTATTTTGTCACCTCAAGTAAATTCTTTAGAAAATAAAAGGGTTCTTTTTCTTTCTTATTCATGACCATTTTATAGGGGAATGATCCATATGGATTTAAGCATATCACAAAATCATTCTTTGGCAAGGGCAATGTGCCTGAAAAACAAAATTAGATCAATTTAATAGGATATTTTGGAAAAAGAGAAAAAGGAAGGTCATGTGGGTCCATGATTTTGTTTTGGGCACCTTTTGGGGGATGAGGTTATTTTATAGGAACTAGTTTAATTTCCCTTATTCTTTCCCTAATCAGTTTGCATAATTCATGTTCATGCTAAGTGTTATTAAAATAAATGTAACTATTTTAAATTTGATAAGCACATAAATTCTTTCTTTCAGTGGAAACGTATATGACATGAAAAATTTCACTGTCGGACAATTGATATCAGTAGAGACAGGTCTTATAAGATGTCTTCTTATTCCATTTACAAATCAGAAGGGCTTCCTGCTGTACTGCAGGGAAGACGTGTACATGCATTATAAATTCTCTCTTTCACAGTCTAGAAATTATAACCAGGAACTTCAGATAGTGTTGAAAGCTTTTTCAAATGACCAAAGGCTATAGGCTAGACCTTTTCAAGCTTTAGTGCATGGAGGAGTCACACAGTGGATCTTGTTCGAAGGCAGATTTTGAGTTAGCAGGTTTGGGTGGAGCATGAGATTCTGCATTTCTAACAGGTCTCAGGCGATGCTAATGCTGCTGGTCCTGGAACACACTTTGAGTAGCAAGACTCTGGGCTTCCCATCCTCTCTGTGACTTCTACCCATCTCAGAGAGTCTACAGAGTCTTCTATATCCAAAAAGTAAAGAGTAACTGATGTCATAAAAAAAGATAATAAAATAAATGTGAGTCCCAGACAAAGCCCTTGAGTCCCTATCATTTACAATTTCTTAGGATAGCCAGTGGGTTTGAGTCAGCTCTTCTGCATTATGGCTCATTATTCACGATTATGATTACTATTATTTTGCCTTTGCCATTTGCATGACTTGTTTCTTTTACAAAGGACGGGAGACAATGCAGTCTGCAAAAGCTGCTGATCCAAGGAAGTTCTGAGCTCAGAGAAAGAGAAAGATGTGGTCTTCACAGGAAAGTAGATATCAGCCTTGAAATTTGATGGGATTACTGCAATGTTTACAAGCAGACATTACCTTCTACTATTTTTACATGCACCAGAGTGCCTAAAGTAATGGCAGGAAGTATGCAACACAGAATTTTTTTTAGCTGAATTCCAAATTTGGGTAAGAGACATCCTTTGCACTAGGGCACAATTCTGAAAGAGGGACTGAGCATTATGTCTGTCAGGAAAGAAGTAGGTTGGGATGGTGCCTTCCTTCTCACCCACCAATCTTTGGAGTTTATTGTGGTTCAAAAAGATAGTTCAATACTAGATCACACTGTTTTTGATGTTGAAGAGAGAGAACAAGCCGAGTGTTATTCAATAACAGAATTAGTTACCAAAGGCAGTGTACTTGGGAAATGTAAGAAAACCACTGCGTAACTCTCTTTAAAAATAGAACTAAACAAAGTAAATAAACAACTTTTTCTTGGTTCAGTTTTGTTTAAAGTTCAGACAAAAAATGTATAACTCCATCAAAGGGCTTAAAAGAAGGTTTCTAGGGAAGTTAATTAGTAATCTTTACTATTATGGAATTAATAGGAAGTTTTACAGCCTCAAAGGGTTCTGGAATGAATGATTAAGAACTTATTGTCCAGAGCTCCCTTGCTCTTTGAAAAAGAGGCTGCTCTGGGTTTTCACTGGGCACTGGGCTGCTCACAGGGGGTTGGTGGAGGATTGTCTCACAGTGTTTTTTGCCAATTGAAAGGGAGTCGCTAGTAGTCATGCTCTGTGAAAGAAATAAAGAAGGGCGTCCATGCAAAAGAGAGGCACAGAGGGACTTCTGTCCAGAAAGTTAAGACAAAACTCAGGGGAACCTCAAGGCCTTTTTTTCTTTCATCTGAGTGAGTAAGAGTCAAAAACTGCCATGGCAGTTACTCAACGCAATATAAATGTTTGACTAAGTTGCCATGTACCATGAATCTCTAGAATAGTCATTTGTTGTTGTTGCTATTATTATTTCTGTTTGTTAGTGTGTGGGGGAAAACCCTAAGTGTGTGTTTTTGTTTTTTTTTTTGTAAGGAAGCATAATATTAGATTAAGAACTGTCTGATAATATCCATTTGAGTGGGTATAAGAATCATAGACTGGGCAGTTGAGGCATGGAGCTCAAGAAGCAGACAGACTCTTGTTTAAGCTCATAACCATCATATAGCAACGTGTTTCTTATTCTCTAGCTGTGGGATGCAATTTAGGAAACACATTAGCTTGTGTGATTCCTTCCATTTCCTTTTCCCCCAATGGTCCTTTTCCAATTCCTTTTGAAATCTTGCGGCTCTGCTGCTTGAGAAGGGGTCACGGGAGGAGAACCCCTCATGGGAAATGAATCAAATTCTTGGCTTTTAAGTTCTGGGAAGATCCAGGCATTCAATGAGATAATTAGGAAGAACAGTTAGGATCCTTCCTCATATTGTAATGTGTGCTGGTGAGGGAGGGCCCCTGAATACAAGAGAAGAGGATCAGGCTGAAGCCGGAGGGATGTTGGTAGGTGCTGAGAAGGGGCTGCTGAATAGAACCCTAGTGCGAGTGAGAGCCATTGGTAGAATACCGTGTTGTTTTGGAGAGCAAGAACAAGACAATGCCCTTTTCCAGGAAGGGTTTAGAAAAACAGAAAGAGTCTCTCACCCCCCACCCCATGACAGGCAGAAAGGAGAGGACCTTTTTCCTCCTAACACGGGATTGCTAGAGAGACCCTAAGCATCCCAGCCTGGCTTGTTTTCTGAAAGCTGCTAGACCTGCCCAAAGGACCAGGACACCTGAAAAGAGCTGTGCAGCCAAGATGAGGAAGTGAAGGCATAGTGATCCCTATGAGAGCCAAGTCTAGGCAGGCAGAAGGTAGCTGGTGTGGAGAGAAGCTGATGACTGGAGGTCAGGAATCTCCCTTACCTTACTACCTCCTGGCGTTATCGAAGACTCTTGAATTCAGACATAGGACCCAGACAAGTGTAAATAAGGTAACTCTGCATTGACTGATGTTAAGCTTTGCCACTTGGTGAAATAAGGATTTGCAATAGAAATTAAGCTCTATAAAAAGTGGAATAGTTCTATCTCATTTATATCCATGTTTTACCTGATATTTGTTCTCCACACATTCCAAAGATTTCACCATATCCTTTGCTTAGAAATTTTATATTTTTAAATTACATATATGCTTAGAAGTTTCATAAAATTAATTATGGTAGAAAAATTTATTAAAACATGAAATGACTAAATTTAGGCCAGATCAAATCAATGGGAAAACCAAGTCTTTAAACACAGGCAGTCCTCACTTTGCATGGTACAGATATGCACGAATTTCAGTTACTACAGTTTAGTTAGATAACACCAGTTCCCCAACAACGTGGTTTAAATTTCAGTTACTACAGTCTGTTAACCATGAGTAATTTCTAAAATACAGACTTTGCTGCTAGCTTTCAAGTACACAAAGCATGGCTTAAAAACAGATGCACTCATGATCAGTGACCAATCACATCAGTTTTTTCAATGCCTGCCAGTGATTGCTCACTGTGCACCTGTTATTCAGTTCATGCACAGAAAGCAAAGTGCATGGTGGTGTTGTCTCTTACCTCCCAGTGTTAAACCCACATGACATTTTATAAAAATAGACAATTAAAATAGAGAATTGGCCACAAAGATGCAGTGCAGCAAAAAAAAAAAATCTAATAACTTTGGTAATCAAATTGAAAAGTTGATTGTGGAGAAATGGTGACTGTTTCCCAGAGGAGGTAACACTGAAAACAAACAAAGAAACAAACAAACAAAAAGAAAACCAAAACAAAAAAACCCTCTACACTAAAGAACTCTTGGTTTAAAAGAGTTTATGATGTTTAAAAGCATAACATTAAAGAATAAAATGTTAGAATCTGAGCCACAAAAGAATAAAATGTTAGAAGCTGGCCCAAGCTTAGAAAAGATTTTCTATATTAGCAACAGACAATGTGGACAATGCAGAAGAGTCAGTAAACTTCAAGGAGTTAATAGAAATTAGTTAAACTGAAGAACACAGAGAAGAAAAGATAGGCAGGTGAGAACAGAGCCTGGGTGATCTACAGAAAAATATCAAGTAGTAATAAGACACATTGAACTATAATTTTTAAAAGAAAAGAAAAAGTCAAATTGTTTTATTTTCAGATGCTATAATAGTGTGTGTAGAAAGTCTTCAGAAAATCACAAAAACTACTGAACTAAGTGATTTTTATAAAGTCACAGGATATGAGGTCAATAGATTAAATTATTTCTATATTATAGTAACAAATAATTTGAAAATAAAATTTAAGGAAACAGTAACATTCAATTCATACAATAAGTAGAAAGAGATTTAGCAAAAGATGTTTAAGACTTCTATACTAAAAACCTCAAAAACAATTCTGACAAATTAAATAAAGCCTAAATAAAGGAAAATACTAGTATAATTTGTTCACGGATAGAAGACTCAATATGTTGACATGTTACTCCACTCAAATTGATATGTAGATAGTCAACATAATTCCAATAAAATTGCAATAGCTTTCCCACCTTTGGGAGAAAAAAGCTTATTCTATAATTTGTATGGAACTTCCAAGTACCTAGAAGAGAAAGAGAGAGAGAGAGAGAGAGAGAGAGAGAGAGAGAGAGAGAGAGAGAGAGAGAGAGAGAGAGAACAAAGTTAGAGGAATTAAATTACCTGATTTTAAGACAATATAAACCTACAGTAATAAAGGCATAAAGATAGAAAGCTATATTAATATTGTAGAATAGAGTCTTCAAATACTAATAGATACAGTTGTTCATGTGGAAAAAGAATACAATAATTAATAAATAACAATACAAGAATAAATTCTGTGTTTCGTGTGCTTGCAACTGTAAACCCACTTTTGCCCCACCTTGCATATGGTCAATTGATTTTTAACCATGATACCACTGCAGTTCAATGGGGGAATGGGAAATATTTTTGTCCAATGGTACTAGAACAGATGGGTAAATGTAAGGAGAGAAAAAATCTTGACCCCTTCCTCACACTACATACAAATTAATTTGAGATGGAGTATAAGCTTAAAGATGAAAGTACAAAGCTTCCAAACTAAGAAAATCTAGAATATCATTGTGAACTTGGGACAGGCAAAGATTTCTAAGATAGAGTGGAAAAAGGATACCCACAAAATTTAAAAAATTATCACATAAGACATCACTAAAATTAAAAATTTCTGATAATCTTAAGCATTATTGAGAAAAGAAAAGGCATGCAGTAGGCTGGAATAAGTGATTTTTAAAAACTATCTAAGCCAGGTGGTTTTATCAAGAAGAACTAATAAACTCCCACATATTAATAACACAAGCAAAAGACTAGATTTGGCACTTCAAAAAGAAGACAGGCAGATGGCCAATACACTATTGAAAATGGGCTCATTAAAACTAATCTATGGTGAGATTTAAAATCAGAACAGTAGCTGTCTTGGGGTTGGGGAGACTGACTTGGAGGATATATAAGGAAGTTTTCTATATCTTTATTTAAAAGTGGTTTCTTACACGGTTTACATTTACTTATTGAATTAATCACTTTAGGTCTGTAGATTTCATTGTGCGTAAATTTTACCTATATAAACACAATTAAAAGTGTCATTGACTCAGAGATTTCAGATTTCTTATAAACATTATTAAAACAATAGAATTTAAAGATATTCATTACCTCGTTACTAACATCTGCCTTTATCTTACAAAGTTTCCCTGTCAAATTTAATCTTTGTGGTTTAGTTAGAAAGATAAATGGAGAATACTTTCACTCAAAATGGGACTCTGGTTTCAAATTGTAAATTAAAAATTGAGATAAAATAAACTAAATTCTGGAGTAAAAAAAAAAAATGGCATTTATACGAAACATTTATAAAATGTGTGAAAAAACCCCAAAACATTTTAACTAAATGAGCCTTACTGCCCACGAGCACGTGTAGGGGCCAGATTAAAGACAGGGGTTTTGACTTAGAGGGGTATATAGTTTGTTCATGAATGCAGGCATACTCAGAAATAAGGCATATTGTGTCATGTGTTCACTAGTAAGGTGAGTGCCTTATGTGTTTATGTTTTTGTCCCATCCCTGGATTGTGAGCCCCTGTAGCCACAATTTCCACATTTCACTTACTTTTTTGTATCACAAATCCCTCTGCAGTGCTTGTTTGGCACATGCATTTATTTAAACATTTTTTTTTAAATGGTTGACATAACTGGGAGAAATGAGCAATGCATAACAATGAGATATGTAAAAGGAAAGATGGTGATATTAACTAACATCTAATACTGAGTACTTATTATGGATCAGTTATCATTCTAAGTACTCCACATATTTTATTTTAATTTAATCTAAAGAACAACAGAAATAGCGAGGTATTATGATTCATAGTCTGTGGATGAGGAAGTGGGCTCAGAAAAGTAAGCACCTTGTCTAGGAATAGAACATGATTACAACTCAGCTCTGTTTGCCTCCAAAGACTGGTTTGACTTACTCTCTGTACATTCGTGAGATGTTGCCTGGTGTCACTCTGGAAATCATTTGTGGTCAGCTACTCGTATCTGAGACTTTGTATTCCTCCTGCTATGTTTCTTTCTCCAAACTCTTCATCTCAATCATGGACATAAAAGTTGTGGACCCATGACTCCAGGGAGTTGTGTTTCAATTAGCCAAGTTGAAGCCAGTGTGGTCAGCTCTCTGGATTCTAACATACCTCCTCTTTTTTTCCCCGTGTAGTTTAAAATGTGCTGATAGAGAATTGGACTGCTGACGGTAGCACCAACCTACCCATCAAAAAGAAGGAGGCAGTGGGGAACAGTTAGGAAGAACATAAAGATATTCCTTTCCATTTTTTAAAAGCCTTTACTGGTGGAGAGAGAGCTAGAAAGATAGGAGAGGGTCCAAGGAGGCCTTGCAATTCATGACTCTAAAAGGTACTTAGTGTGGAATAAGAAGTTATTTTTCTTTTTCGGCTTCCCTAAATAAGAATAGACAAAAAAATAGATCATTTTAGGAAACAAAGGAGGATTCTATTTCAGCATCTGATGCAGTATAGCACTTGGAAATTGTTATATGCTCTGAACTGTTTCAGTGAATATATGTTTACTTAGAACTTATGAGGGGACATAAAATCATGAAGTTTCAACATTCACAGTTAGGTAAAATCCCTAATTATTTTCCTGTCTTATGAGGATGACAACCTGCATACATTTATGTGAGCAGACTTACCTCCAGAACACGGTGATTGTACGATGCCAGCACACTTTATTAGGATGGCTGTCTGCCTAGGAGTCAGTATGCACAGAGCAAAACAAGCATCTTCAAGGATTTCTAGGGAAAACACCCAGCTAGTTCTGTTAAATTGGTAAGGAGCAGGAACAGCAGCACATGACACTTTAAGCAACCTCAGAAACGGGCTTACTTTGGGGCAAATGCTCCATCATCTTCGGTTGGATGACTGACTTCTTCAGCCCTGACATGGATGAAAAAGGTCAATCAATTTAATCATATTCCAGAAGTCAAATTTTGTTTTTATTGTGATTTTCCTCAATGAAATATATATCAATATTAGCAGAATTACTGTTAAAGGACAAATGTGATAACATTAAATAGCAAAGACGTCTGATAGTAAAATTAGAGTTATGCCTGGGAGAAGTTAAAGCAATTCTGACGTAATAACTATTAGAACATCAGGATTGCTATTAACTTAGGATTGATATTATTGTATTGATGCTTTACTTTTCTTATAACAAATCTTAGTAAATTAAGTTCCTTGAATTTTCTATATTAAACATTTTTTTTTTTTACTATTTTTATATTTTTGGATACTATGGTAATTATGTTTTTAAATATTGGGTGTAAAAGTATAATTACAAAAGCTTTTATTAAATCCAGTTGGTTGACATAGTTTTAGTTAAACTCTGACTTTGACTCTGATCTTGAAATTCCCATGATCCTTTCTCCCAATACTCAATTGATGATATTACTATATTGCTTACCATTTTTATCATTCTTAGAGCAGGACTATTTTATTATTAATTTTATACTAGAAGATAAGCAGCATGATAATAGGAAAGGATATATGATATGTTTTTTTTAAAATATCAGAACAGAATAGGCATTCAGTAATATTCGCTGGTAATCAAAATCATTATGCTAACATTTATTGAATTTTTTCTGTCTTAGGCACAACTCCCCCCCCCCCCCCCCCTTTTTTTTTACACTATTTAATTCTCACAAAAACTGAAGGTTACAAAGTTTAGGTACCTTGTCCAAGTTCAGGCAGCCAGCAAGTGATAACCGGAAGGCCTGCTTGCCCTTTCTCTGGGTTTTGTGGAAGCTGCTCTCATTCTCTTGTTCTGCAGTATTTCCCCACCCTTTTTGTTCAGCCTCTCACAGGAGTGAGCTCTGCAGATTGGACCTTGTTAGTGGATTGTCCTGGGCCCTGTGCTCCTTTCCTGGGGTGGGGTCTCATCTCCTTTTTGAGCTCTCGGGCTGTGGAAGTGGATGAATGGGCACTGAGCCTTTCTCCTCCAAACAAGTGCTCAGGAGAGCGCCTCTGATCTACTCATGTTCTCTTTTCCTCCTGCCCCTCCTGCGGTGTGTATGTGTGCTGAGCACATGCCTTAAAAGCAATGTGATCTTTTCTGGGCTCTCATCAGCATTTTCATCAGATTGAAAGAAGATGCTATATGCAGCTGGTTGGCAAATACCATTTAGAGTTGGGAGTCCCTTTGACTTTGCAATTTTTAATGGTATTAGCAACAATGTACTGGAGTAACTTAGAAAATGTTTATAACTTGGCCCAGACAACTGCCTACTTATTAAGCAGAATTTTAAAATTAGATTAAAATCCACAGCCTTTTCTCTTTTGTCCCTGCTCTTTGCCCTGTGAACCAAACCAAATCAAACTAAATCAATCAAACTTCACAAAATAGACCAGGTTTGGATTTTGAATGTAGAATGTTTTGAATCAGTGGAAGAAACTTACTTGTTCAATTTGAGTGCATTTGTTTATGGGTACCAGATTCCAATGCCACTAGTTGGGATGTGAGCTTTCGTGCATATTTATTTACTTGTTGCCAGAGCACTAGATGTAGAATGCAGAGAGACCACTTAGGGTGACATGACCCAGGATACTGTTGTATTTTCTTATCTTTATGTCTCTGTCCATGAGAAATACCTTCATCTTAAGACACTGTCCTCTAGCTGTTAAATATATTGTATTAGGGATACATAAATATTAAGAACAAATATCAAAATGTGTTATGAAACTACTCATTCACTTCAACACACTATCAAGTAAGGAATGGTAAAGATTTTAATCCGTTTGATATAATCATCATAGGTATTAGCACTCCATCTCCCATTAAAGGACAAATGGATATGACTCTTCCCCCTCCATTTTTATTTTTAAAATGGAAAACATGTAATATTAGATAGATTTTTGTTTGTTTGTTTGTTTAGCATATTTTTCTCCAGCTTGGGAGCAACTGTCAAACATACTTCTTTCTGGATTGCCCTCTGAAGAATAAAAAGTGATTGGATAATACACTTATTCTATACATTGAGAAACACCTCTCGGCTGAGCAAATACTGCTGGCTCAGCATCCCCTCCCTTCATCTAACCTCCTTCTCACTCACAAGAAACCAAAGAAGTCTGGGTTTTTCATATCTCATACAGACTTTCTGAAAGTGGTATGAACACAAGAGGCTGCTTCCAGAGGGAGCAAGACTCACCAGTCCTATTGCCACAGCCATGGCTTTTCTGGAATGTGGGCCGTGGATGAGCATGATTGACAGAGCCAGGCCTAAGCTGGTGTGAAGGCCACGGGCTCCGGGGCCGACGAAACACCTTTGGCGACGGGCCCAATGGAAACACAGGACGGCATGAGTATGGTTTCATGCCAAAGATTTTTGGGAATGGGTCCAAAAACATCTTCTGTAAGGGGAAATGAAAGAGGAAATAACTTGTTATTCCAAAGGGGTGAGAGGGCTGGGGTAAGAGTTGAAAGAAGGATTGAAAAGAGAGAAAGAGAAGTGAGCTGTGAAGGTGAGGGTATTCAGAAGAGGGGAAGTGAGCAGTTGGAGCTGGAGATTTTAATAAGCTCACAAAGATAAGGAGGAAGTAGGGACTGTTTAGAAGGTAAACGCACCATAATGGAAAGGGCAGCCTTGCCAAGAATAACAACATGGAGATAATTAAAGGAAAGGGCTACCATAAATGTGAGGAAAAAGAGAGAGCGCCTAGCGGGTCTTAACTATAAGAACATTCCAAGTCAGCATTTCATAACTGACAACATTAACAGGAAAAGGAAAGAACGGCACTCGGCAGCCACACATGCGGCTCTCCCACCCTGTGATACCTTATCGCTTGGTTTTCTGTTGACTCAGCTATAGGCTGACAATTATAACCTCGATTGTTTATCTCGTCGGGCCCAGAACGTTTTGTATATTTGTCAGAAGGCCGTGACACCAGGGTGCTTTAAGTTTCCTGAATTGTATTGTTTTTCAGTGTTAACATCGGGAGTGATTCAGTAGACTATAAAACCAAATCATAAACCTCCTTTACACAGAATATTTTCTTGAGCTCTTTTTGTGCTAATTAAAGTAGCTGACCAAGCTTATTATGTTTTCCCACTGCGAAGTACCCCACCCCATTCTGTTCTGTGAGTAATGCCACACTCTAGTTCATGTTCTTTTCCAGTTCTTGAGCATTCCACAACCTTCTTTCTAGAATAAAATTGTTCAGAAGATAGGATTATGTAAACAAGGAGTCATAAAAGCCAAACACAAAGAGAAATAACATGCACTTCAAGTACAGAGATTCAAATTAGATTTAAATTTGGGCAGATGAAAGCAATGTTGGGGATGTTTACTCTATATTTACTAAATATATTTTTTTTTTTTAAAGAAGAACATTGGCCTTAGGGTTATTCTTAGTGCATTTGCGGGGAGCATTTATATACCAGATATTTACTCTTGATATGTATAACTTTTGAACTGTGACTTCAGAGAATTAAAACCCCCTTTTTCCAATGATTTATGATACTGGAATAGTTTGTTTAAGAAATGGGAATAGCTGGGAATTTTGGATCTGGGGAGAGCCTGCAAAATGAAATCTCTTAAATTGTTACCACAACTTGGGAGCAGAGGCGAAGGCAGAGTGAAATAACAGATGTGCAGTGTAACCCAGAATGGCCCCAGGAGAGGCCACGTTTGAACTGAACATTCTTGCCTACATGTTTCCTTCTGTCTTTATCTTAGAAAAGGTTGCTTTTGCTCAGTCAAGGCAGGTGACTCATTTGTTATTGAGCGCTATCCCCAATTTCAGCAGCTGTATTATTTCCTTGCATGTGGGTGGTAGTGGTGGCTCAATGTTGGTTTGATATATCAAATGGAAAATAGGATTTAGATGTTTTGTGTGAATCAAATCTCCTTGTTCATAGTACATTCTTGAGTATGGAGAATTGTGTAAGCTGTGTTTAAAATGAATTTTCACCAGACGTCTCTGAGATGCTCAGTGAGGATGTAGTATATCCAAGTGGATCAGGGACCAACAGAGACCGGCTTTTATCTGGGCACATAAACTGCTCTTTATGACAGCTCAGACAGTGCTGCTTACTTACTCCTTAGGAGGAAGGTGGACTGTAAAAGCAAGGCATCTGCAGGCTCCTGTGTGCTGTGGCCACATCTTTAAGGCATCCAGAGACCCTCCTGAAAGAAGCACATTTTTCATTTGCTCCCCCAGGACCTCCTGACAAAATGTAAGTAATCTTTTTTCCTTCTGAGAGCAGGTTTTTCTTGGTGACATGATCGTATTGTTCATGAAAATGTCAGAAGAAGAAGAAGAAGAAGAAGAAAAACTACACATAACACCATTTCTCCCTTTTCCTTCAGAGAGTGATCAGCTGCCAGGATGCAGGAGGGGAAGTCTGTGGGAATGGCAATTGTCTAATAACAGCATTTTAAATACCTCCTCACTTTATGGGCTGTGTTTGTAACCGCTGCCTTACGCCGCAGGTTTTATTAGTACTTACACATAAGCTGGAAGTTCCCTGCTTCTTGGACAAATAAAAAGTGAAATCTTAGCTTAGTCTGATTACCTTTTTATTGTATATAATACTTGAAATGATTATCTTAATTTCATTTGATTAAAGAACCCATAAAACCATTCTCCACAGCACACGTGAGTCTCCTCTCGTGGCTCCCATTTGGAGGAAAAGGAGCAATCCTCTCGCAGGCCGAGAGGCTGCCCGGGGTCGGGGTAAACAACTAGCCAGTGCTCTAGAAGGTTCTGTGGTCCAGAAGTGAAAGGAGGATCAGGAACTTGATTTCTGCCTTCTTCTCTGGAAGAGGGCTTGATAACTTACTTGCCTTCTAAGTCTCAGAAAGGAGAACACAGTTGCAGTAGTTTCCTGTGGCTGCTGTAGCAAATTACCACAAACTTAGAGACATAAACAATACGAACAGATTCTCAGGGTGTGGGCAGGTCGATGCTCTAGGGGAGAATCCGTTTCCTTGCCTTTTCTGGCTTCAGAAGTTGCATTCCTTGGCTCCTGGCCCCTTTCTCCATCTTCAAAGATAGCATTTTCTTCCCCTGCTTTCTTTTTCTCTGCTTCTCTCTGCTTCCGTCCCTTATTTGGCCTCCTAGTCTTCCGTGAGTGATTCTCCCCTGCCTTCTTATTCTGACACCTGTGATTACGGCTTGGGCCCATCTGGACAATCCAGGCTATTTCCCATCTCTGCATCCTTGATTTGAGGACATCTGCGAAGACCCCTTTTTTTCTATATAAAGTAATGTTTCAGGGATTAGACTTTGGATATTTTGGGGGCCCTCATCCAGCCTACCACAACAATCCTTCAGCCTTTCTTGAGAATGGTAGGGTCTGAGTTGTGTTTTATCTAGAGGGAGCTCCTCACTATTTTTTTTTCTTCTGAAAAATGTACATTATACAAACAATCATTTCAGTGAGAGAAAGAGGGTATATCTGAGTCATGAAAACAGTTGTTTCACTTGAAGATTTTAGAAAAGAAATGTGTTTTTATAGTTATAAGTGAATTGTCATGATAACTAAAAAGATCAGCTTTGAGGCAAGAAAGCATTTCTGTTTTACAAATGAGGAAACTGAGGCACAGTGAGATTACATACGTTGCCTATAATCACACAAGGAGTAAGTGATGAAACTTGGAGTCAAACTCAATGCCTATGTTTTGCCTAACCAGAATAAAGAATAGAGGGTGAGGCTAGATGCTAAGGTCATAAGAAGAGATGAGCATAACGCTATGTATGGGCAATAGGGTTGGCTTCTAAAGTCAGAGTCATAATATCATAGAGTTAGAAGGTGACTAGACTTTCTAGACTTTCAATCTGGTATGTTGGACACCGAGGTTAGTTTTTATCATCACTATTACGAATAGCAGTCAGCCCAAAGCAGAACTTTGGAACTCAAGGCTTGAGAGAGATAGCAGCCAGGTGAGGGCATGACATCCCATCCATTCTCACCTGCTCCAGATTTTGTTCTATCACTTACTTTCTTCTTGAATCATCCACCCTTCATTCTCTCTTGGTTCCTTGTGATCAGTCTGCAAACTTGTTTTAAATCTTCATCCATCTTGAATTTTCTTTTCTTTTGGCATGACCTCCTCCTCATGCTGGTACTCAATTTCCCTCCTTCAATTTACCACCAGATTTCTTGAAAGTAACTTAGCCTTGCCAAGTTTGCTTCCTGTGTGCTCCCTCCTCTCTCCCCTTTTTACACTCCGGGTTCTACTCTGTGAGAACTGCTCTCAGAGCTCACCAGTATCTTCCAGGTTTCCAAGTCTATTGGCCTATTTTCAGTTTTTATTCTCAGTGACCTTTCTGCAGTATTTGAGAATGTTGATTTCCCTCTATTTTTTTTTTAAATTCCCAGTTCTATGTCTTCCCCTTCATAGTCTTTTTTTCATTCCTTTCCATTCTTTAGATGTTAGACAAAACCCACAAGAAGGGTTTTGTCTCTGATCCTCACCTCTTTTTTTCTGCACACCTTCTCCCCACATCCTCTCTTCTCCTCCCATTGTTGCAGCTACTATGAATGTGGGAAAGACTTCCTAACCCAAACCTGCAGCCTAACCGCTCTCCTGAGTTCAAGGGCTTTACTTCTAGCAGCTTCCCTGATATTTCCCTCTGGATATGACCTACAGAACTGCAAACTCATGATCTGAAAGCAGGGCTTGGTGTCTTCTAAGTTTATCTTGTCTATTTCATTATTTGTCATGTTTTATTTGGACACCCCCTACATAATATAGCAAACCAAGAACTCTGGAGTCATCTCCTTACTTTCTTTTCACATCTAGTCATTAAATTCTGTGTCTTTAGCATCCTCATTACTACTCCCTTAACCTAGGTCTTTATTCTCTCCATCTTGATAATAGTCATCTTCTAACTTGTCTCTGTCCTCAGTCCTCTTCAGTGTCCTCTAGTGATCCACAATCAATTCATTGTCAAGAATATCTACTGCTCATCACAAAGTCTTCCCACACCTTTCAGGCCCAGCTGGACGTTGAACCCTTTTCTGGTTGTATCTTCCAGTGGATTGAATGTATTCAAGGGCTTTGTCTTGGTATTTTCAGAGCCTGGTGCAGGTCCTAGGTCCCAGGAAGTGCTCATGAATGTCTTTTGGATGCATTGCAGGTGTTATGACCAGAAGAGTGAGGGAAGAATCAATGAAGTTATAACAAGATGACTTAAAATGAATGAGAGATCATATTTTCTTTATTTTCCAGTTTCAGTTTAGACTTCAGGGCTCATTGACTGGGACCATTCCTTTCAATACCCCAGTGAGGAAAGAGGCTTTTGTTGAAAAACTTTCATTGAAAAATTAAATTAGGAGTCCCTAATGAACATCTTTGCTTCTTGTCCTGGGGTTAAACTTCCACCCATTTGTTCCCCAATAAAATTTTCAGGAAGCCTTATACGTATTTGTTAGTTGCAAATGATATTTGTAGTTGGCCTGTCAGTAATTCACAGGTGATTTGGCTTTGTTTATATCTATGACATGCCTTAATAGGGAACTTCCAAAGCATTTTTTAATACTGCCAGGGTCCTCTATTAGAAACCTCATGTTCACTATTATAAAAAAAAAAAAAAAAAGGAGGCAGTTATCAAGAAGAAAGGAAAGTAACATTTACTGAGTCCAAAATACTTGGCAAGCATGTTCCTAAGTGCTTTCACAAACATCTCACATCTCAAGACAACTCTGCCTGGAAGGTAGGATAAGACTGAGATGTGCACCCAGGGCCTCTGTCTTCAAGATGATATTCTCTAAATATTTAGTCATATATGTATATAGACTAGTCTGGGCACTGCCTGTGGGAAGAGCTGAGAAGGAGGGTATTTTTCAGGCTCAGTCTCCTCTTTATTGTTTATGGCGATTCAGCTCTGGCTACAAACAGCAAAGCAAAACCCTGCATTACTTAGACCTTTCCTCCTTTGAAGGCAATTTATGCTCAGTTATATCTCAAGAACACATCTTGCGATCTCACCCCATCTTCCCATTACCTAATTAGAAAACAGATGGAACTAGTGCCACAGAGACCCAAAATAGCAAGATGAAAGTTTGTCCCTTAACAGTCCAGGATATACTTGTAAGTAGTCCCAGGCTGGTATGGTATCTCCATACCATATGAATGAGGGACTCAGCTCCCCGTAGCCTGTTGCTATTGCCACCCCTAGAGCAGGATTTTCATATTCATGTTCCAAGATGATTTCCTACACATCAAATTCCATGCAATGGGAAGGAGAAAAGGGACAGGTGGAAGGAGAGGCCACGCCTGTCTCTCTACAGGCATGATTTGGATGCTGCAGTATCATTTCTGCTCATACCTCACTGACACAAACCTAAGTAGCCTACCACATGGAGAAACTGCAGCCCTCCCAGCCAAGGCTCGAGAAAGGAGGGGGTATGGTTTTAGATATCAACTATTCCCTGCCTAGGATTATCAAATAATGTATTTCAACTAAATGTGATACTCTTCATGGAAGAAGCTCTGTATCTATATTTCTCCTCTGGTTATACTTTTAGAAAGTTCCAAATGTCAGAGAGATTGTTCTTTTCAGATTAGAACCTCTGGCACTGCCCTGGTGGCTGTCCTTCTGGCTGGCTTGTGAGTAGTATGTCTTCATCTCACAGATGAGGCCAGAGAGTGTTAATAAGATGGGGGTGGTTTCTCCTTTATCTTCAAAACTTAGTAGAGGATTTTAGCCACCTAAAAGAAGTGCTCAGACTCTGAGATTAAATAGCTCCCAAAGTCACACACTTAATATGGCATTTGCATGCAATGACTAGTTTCTTGTGTGTTATTGTGGGAGAACTTTCTAGAAGCTAATAAAAATTACAGCATTCTTTCTGTTACCACTGATAAATATTAAATGTTTAAAAATTATTTTTTTGTTCGCATTCAGTCTCAGCCAGTTCCCTGTCTTCCTTTGTCCCATATCAATGTCTACAAAAAAGTACTTTGTTTGGTGGATCTCAAGTGGTTGTGGGGTGAAGTAATCGAAGAAACAACTGTGTAGTTACAGCAGCTGTCAGTTCCTGGGGACCTGTCACCCTGCCTGGCAGCTCTGTGCAGAAGGAGAGGCCCTCAGACCAGTCTCCAAAGAAGCCAGTGTGGTCAAGTTCTTCAAAGGCAGGGGAAAGAGTCTTTGTTCATTATTCCTCTTTGTCCCAGCTCTTTGCTTCTTTCTTTCCCCTCTTCACCTTTTCTGGGAGGGCTTTCTTAACCTTGGATTTTCTGAACCATATGAGATGGCTTTAATTAATTAATTAATTTTGATAATCCTAACATGTGGACATTTTCCCCATTGATTTTGTTTCAGAAAGAATGGGAAGGGGAGATTGGGGGTGGTGGTGGTGAAGATAGAGAAAGGGAGAGAGAAACATCAATGTGAGAGAGATATAAAGATTGGTTGCATCCCCATCAGGTCTGGGGATCAAACCTGCAACCCAGGTACGTGCCTTTGACTGGAAATCAAACCCAAGACTCTTCAGTGCGAGTTCTGAGGCTCTAACTCCTGAGCACACTGACTAGAGCTGAAATAGCTTTCTATGTGCTAGCACTATTCTAAGAGCTTTCCCTCTCTTAACCATTCAGTCTTCACCTATAAAATGAGAACTTTCAGAGAACTATTAGCACTTCCATCTTATAGGACAGGATATTGAGGTACAGACAGGTTAAGAAACTTGTCTGTTCTACAATTGGTGAGTGGCAGAAGCAGGATTCAAAATTGTAATTATCCCCATTCTATTGATAAGGAAGCTGTGGCTATTCAAGCTTAAGCAACTGGACAGGGAGTGAAATTGGGGTTCAACTCCACGTCTCTGTCTCTATAACTCTGTCTCTATAACTCCATCTTTTCTTATCCACCACGCTTAGTAGGAAATATGGCCTTTACAAGACTATGAGCACCTAATGGGGGTATTGGTGCCTTCTGTGTGGCCTGCAATTCTCTTAGAAGCCTCCCAATGCCCCACCCAGGTCGGAAACACTGATTTAATCTCAGCATAGCATAAAGGCAGCTGTTCCACATATGTTGCAACATAAGGCACTTCAGAAGTACTACCTATATTTCATGTCCTTGTTCAATCTCCACTCTCCCATTCACCTGCCAGCATAAGGAGTGCGGTTTTCTTTAGCAAGAGGATAATCTTTTGCATCAGAAAGCTAAGAGGTTCATATATCCTGCCTGGATGGGAACGTTTTTCAGCCCCAGAGCCTATAAAAATATTGTGGCATGAATGGTTCAGCTGAAACAACAGAATGCTGGTAAAATGAGTCTGCAAAATGCACTTGAAATATTAGTCATCAACGTGGTGTAAAACAGCACTTCTCCCTCCGAGGGAGGCCTGTGCCTGGGAGCTAAGCACAACTTCGCCTCCAGGACCAGGCGGGGAGTGCAGGCTTGTGCTTTGCAAACTCGTAGCTACTCAAACTCATGCACTAATATGAAAATTGAGGACTAGGGAATGCATCTCATTCCTCCAGGGCCCTTGATATTTCATGGAAGGTGATAGAAAACATAAGAGTGTCCTCATCCTGCAAAGACATTGGACTATGCATGTGTAAAATAAATTTATACATAAATTATTATATAAACATGTATATACACACTCATCTATTATATATAAATACATAATAAACTTTTATATTATATATTATACAATTATATATCACATAATATGATACATAAAATTATATATCATAATTTTTAATGTAATATAAATTCATACATAATGTATTTTACCTACATTTCATATAAATATATATCATGTATTCATACATATATAAGCCAGTGATACAAAGGTTTGTTTTTCAATTATCCTGGGAAGAAATGTTCTCTGACTACTCTTTGTTTCAATATAAACATTAAAACTAAAAATGTAAAAAAAAAAAAAAAAAAAGGAGAAATACAAAAAAAGACGAAAACTTGCTGAGGGTATAAGTTTGGGTGTCTTATGGAGAAGTGCATTTGGAGGGGGGATGTAGCTTTCATTAAAAATGATGATTAAAATTTCCCCCCTAAAATATACTTGAAGGTTTCTGCTTATGTTGCCAAAGATTTTTAGCTTATGTTGCCAAAGATTTTTATTATTAGAGAGATTCCTCATTGTAATCTATTTAGGCAATAACTTCAAAATTTCCATGTGCGTTTTGAAGGGGAGAGTTGGTTTTCTATGTGTAGGTATTCTGATCGTAGTGAGCTGTCCTCCCTTGCATTTCAGGGGAGTCACTGTGGGGTGTCTGGGTGGGCAAGGTGTGCTGCCATGAGGACACAGGATGCAACTCCTCCAGCCACCACCAGCGCCTCTGCCCTCCCAGTGGCAGCTCAGGGGCCTGTCAGCTGGACCGCAGCACAGCCTGACTCATTTTTATTATAGTCATGAGTTCAGAGAGCTTAAGTGAGCGGATGGCACTGGCTCTCCAAATGCTTTCTAAACACAGGGGCCGATGCTCCGCTTTAATTAGTAAGTAGCCTCATTGATCCTCAGACTTCCCCGCGTGTTGTGCAGTGGTGGGTACACACCTCATTTAGAAGGTCTCCTTTGCAAGAGTCCCTGGTCACCATAGTACATTTCTCAGATGCTGGCAGGTCGGCCATTCGTCAAGGCACCGGCATTTGGTGACTGCTGGCAGTGGATTTCCGTGTTTGCTTTATGAAGATTTTCATTCAAAGACTTTGAAGAACTTTGGCAGCACTTAAGTGAAGGCAGCTCAGTGTGTGACAGGAGCGGCAGAGCAGCAGCCCAGCCAGCCCAGCCCTCAGCCTGCAGCCGCCCATCCCTCAGCCCAGGGCCTCAGCCCGCTCGGTCCCTCCCAGGCCAGGGTTCCTGAAATTCCCAGAGACCTGGTCAGTCTGTCTGAGCAAGGAGCCATCCTGTCCCACCAGGGGCGGCACTGGCTCTCGGGGATATCCTGGTTACGTGGGCGGCCTGGCCGTATTTCAGCATCCTGGGCTGGGGGAGGCTTGCCAGAGTTGCAACGTGAAGGATATTCCCATGGAAGTCCTAGAGGAGCTGAGGCCAAAATGATACCCAATACCCAGAGGCTTTTCAAGATTCCGAGCTAAGATTTTATGGCTAAAAGTCAGCCCTGCGGCATTCTCTCTGCTGCCTTGCAAGGCAAGCCTGGTTTTGTGGAATGAGCACCGGACTGGGAGTCATCAGGAAGGAGTCTGTGAATGCTGGGCACCTACCTGGGTGGGTGACCTTGGTCACGCCCTCCCAGGGTAGCTGTAAGACGCAGCAGACAGAGGAATGGTCCTGTGCATGTGGGAGGGGAGTCCGGGGCAGGCGGACTTGCACACATCCAGCAGCGGTGCCAGCAGGAGCCAGTTGGCCATGCTGTCCCGCTCCCTGAAAGCACCGGGAGGGACTTGCAAGGCCGCAGAAAGCAGGAGAGACATCACGGAGTGTGACAAATGAAAAATTTGTTAACGACATCTGCTTTTACCAGTCAGACATTTAAGTGGGTCTCTTTTATGGAGCATTTTCAATTTTTATATCACCTAAGAGACTTTTGCATTTCTTATCATTCCCCTGCACATTAAAAATGAATTATAGTCTCATCCACTTTAGAAAAGAATTTGGGGGGGAATTTGTAAAACAGACAAAGGCCACATGTGCCCTGAGACAGTGCAATAACCTGAAAGAGTGTCTCCTCTTGATTGATATACTGGTACTGCTGACCGAGGAAAAGAAATTGGATGTCGAAATTTTAGTGCTTGATATCACTCATAAATATTTACACTGTCTCTTATGTTCTTAATATTTTTTGAGGGGTGGGGTCATGTGGAGAGAAATAAGCAAACAGTGGTGGGCCACGTTCTGAGCCCAGAGTGCCCAGGCAGCTGTGGGATGTGTCTCAGAATCAGAGCTCCCGCTTAGCCATGCCTCTGATCCAGACTCCGTGATAACCATTTGCACGTCCTACATCATTTCATTCTTACAACAGTCCAGTGCGGAGGCACTGCTCTGTCTTCTGCGTTTTCAGATGGATGCTCCAGGGGGTTAAGGAATGTGCCAAGGTGGAGGGTCAGGAACTCAGGCATTCTGGTCCAAAGTCCTTGCGAACTAACCGTGTGCTTGCTACTCTGCTGCCTGGTAGAATCTGGGCTGGCCTCGCCTTCCGCGCTGCTTTTATTGCTGACATCTCAGCAGGTTCCGTAAACTAGGTGCAAGTTTCCTGAGAAGAGAGTCCAGGCTTGGGTAAAGGCACTCATTTGGTACTTGCTGGCTGATTGCATGGGCGCTGCATGGTATGGCCTCTCTGCCTGCTTCCCTCCGGGGATGAATTTGAGAAGGGCGGCTCTCCTCCAGAGCCCCCAGCACTAACAGGGCCATGCCGTGCTCCGCCGGCCTGTGGAGAGCTCCAGATTCCAGAACCTGGCCAGCACACAGCTAATCCAGACAGGTCAAGGAGAACAATCTTTATTCTGGATTCGTTTCAGTTGGGATATGGTTGTCTCAGGCACCTGCAGCCAGTGCTGAAACCACTTCTGGAGTCTCTTCCTCTCCCCACAGGGAGACATCTCACAGCCTCCACAGATTGGAGCAGGCAGGCAAGGGAAGCCAGGCTGAGGGTCTAATCCACAGAGCAGCGGAAGGTCTGGGAAGCTTTGCGGCAGAAAGAGAAGCTTCCATCTGTGTTACTAATATTGTAATTTGTCTGCTCTGTTCTGGACGAGATAATTAATTTATGGAATATTTTGCTCCACAAAGTTCATTTTTTTTCCTGGTATTCCATGGCATATTTGAAACACAGGACAAAGAAACGTTATCACAGTTACTTTAATATCTGTTGAGCATTTACTGTAACTGAAGGGCTTTTCTCTTTAAAGAGGTTAACACCTGCTTCTGTGGGCATAAAATCTATGTTAGGAAAATGGGGAATGCAAGAAGAGTAGGGATGACACAGTTTAAACCACTTTGAGGGAATTCAAAGAGAATAAATAGCATGAGGTGGAGGTAGTTAGTGATTTCTCTAGTTGCCAGTTCTTTGAATTGATTTAAAATAGGAATATGCTTAGCATTCATCACGTGCTCGCTCGCTCTCTCTCTCTCTCTCTCTCTCTCTCTCTCTCTCTCTTTCTCTCTCTCTTTCTCTCTCTCTCTCTCTCTCTCTCTCTCTCTCTCTCTCTCTCTCTTTCTCTCTCTCTTTCTCTCTCTCACACACACACACACACACACACACACACACACTCACGCCATGCAGATTCACTGTTTTTCAGGAAGGATTTAGTTTTACAAACTCTGGGAAGTCCAGAGCAACATCAAAGAAGAACATTCCTTGACTGAGTTCTTTTGGGTTGGCCTTAACCATATGTCATTCAGTAATGAGTGACTCAACTTACTCTGGGTCAAATGGAAACATAAATTAGATCAGTTGAGAAATTTCTCCACATTAGGAGTGTTTTGAATTATGAGGCATACTTTATTTTACCTAATAACTCCAGGTTTATTTGAATTTGAATCAGCTGCCAAGTAAATATTTAAAGTTGAATAGTTGGAGCCAAGGAAATTCATAATCCCTGAACAGGAATGCTGCTTTTCCCCCTTTTCTTCATATTTTGAGAACACAGAGATTACTTGGGAAATAAGAAAGGAAAAACACAATTTAAAATGGAATAAAATGTTTGTTTATAGATTGAACACTGTGACCTACAACCCATGTCATGTGTGATGTTAAAATTTTTACACAGGAAAGAAAACACTGTAATTTCAATTCTGCCCATCCATGTTCCTCTCTTGGGCTATGATAGTGTCACCATTGCTCAGATTATTGTGACTTCTGGGAGATGGAAAGGAATTAATAACCAATTATTAATTGCCTGTAATAGGACCTGAAACCTATAAAATGTAAAGGATGAGAAATGAGCAAATTATTGGAAAGAGAGGAAGGAGGGCTGTGATAACTGTTTTGGTGTTAAACCTTGAATGAAACAAATGCTTTGGCCTAACCTGTGGCTGTCTCTCTGTTATACTTCTGCAGGGAGGAGGAGAGATGCTTAGGTCAAAGTTGGTCATGGGAGGCGGGGCTGTGGTTTCCTGGTGTAGTTGGAGGCCCAATTAAAACTTGAGACACAAGGTCAAGTTAGGTCAATAAGAACCAGCCTAGGCAAGCAGCCCCTGCTCTGCTGCCCGAGTGCTTTTCAATTTGGAAGAACCAAGAACAGCTTCTCTCTGAATCATCTCTCCCAGGCTTATGAATTTCAGAACCCCTTGTACTTTCTATTGCTTTCCAAACATGGACTTGTTTCAGGCTTCCCTGCACACAGACTGTAGTGATGTGGGCAAATGATTTGACAAGACATGCAGCTTTGAGAAAAAGCATCTTAGGTTTACAAAGACATGTTGCTGGCCTTCTTGTGAGGTGGTGGTAAGAGCTACTGTTTTAAGCACCTGAGAGGAAAAACCCAGGCCTGGAGGCCCTTTGATGCCCAGATAGTCACCTGGCATCCTTGGTGGAACTTATCCTCAGATTTATAACCAACAGATGGTTGTTTTCTGTTTGGGTTCTAGAAAAAAATATTTAAAAATACATGTATTGTTCAAGGTTTTTCACACATATCTCTTCCACTTGACTTCCAAAAACATTTTCAAAATGCTATTGGTGTGCAAAGTGCTTGTAGAAGGATGAGGAGAGCATTGAAGATCGTCCCTCTGTCTTTGAGGAGCTACCTTCTGAATTGAAACTGATAGCTCGTGAAGGTGGATATAAATGGTTATGAAACAGCTGAGAAAGGACAAATGAATGTATTACCCCTGTTTCCCTGAAAATAAGACATCCCCTGAAAATAAGACCTAGCTCATCTTTGAGAGCAAAAAATAATATAAGCACTGTCTTATTTTCAGGGAAACAGGGTAGTAAAGGAGGGGGTAGGCAGGATACTCAGTCTTTCCCATTCAGATATTCGAAGGGGCTATGTTCTATAGTCAAAGTTTTTTTAAAAAAGGATTTCTACACCTATTAATTTTCTTCAGCCTCCTCTGATTAATCCTGTTCTGATTTTACTTCCTTCTGTGTAAGGATGTGGGTCTAATCGTTAACTCAGCCTCTGTGTGTATTGCCTTCAGAGGGTAACTCCTTTCATCCAAATGGGGCAATCTGTAGAAAGAAATCAAACACTTTTATAGGCAGCAAAAAAAGAAAAAAAGAATTTGAATTAAACGTTTTGAAAATAAGAGAATAATAAAATGATTTATTGTCTTATAAAATTAAGAGATTTGCTCTATTAATGTACACATCACTTTACTGAATGCATATGACAAAGTATAAAATAAATTTCAAGACTATATATTGGCCAGCCAAAGCATAGAGTGTGTAGGGGGAATGTTTAGATAGGTAGATGAGGAACTCAGAAAAGAGGCAGATCTAACCTTGATGTTTTTCAAAATCCCCCAAAAAACAAGTTCTGCAAAGCAAGGCAGCATATGTGGCTTTAAGATAGCACAGTGCTATGGAAAAACCACAAGTTTGGGACCAGAGAGATGGGTTTTAGCCTCAGCTATTCTGAGTAATCCTTAGCAAGTGACGTAGCTACTTTTAGCTTTGGTTGCTTCATTTGATTATGAACAAGCGTTCAGAATGATGTGCTTAAAGAATTTGGCACAAAGCAGGCCACAAGTAAATGTTAAAAACTGTCTAGCTAGACTACATTTCTCAGCCTCCCTTGCAGCTAGGTGTGTTCATGTCATTAAGTTCTGAATATGAGGGAAAGTGATTAGTGCAGTCATGTCCTTATTTACTGAAAAAGTTATTCACGCTAAACTCCCCCTGTTTCTTATTCCTGTGGTATGGAAATAGATTTGGAGGGAACCACCTGTTGACCATGAAGATGAAGACAATGATGATGCAGCAACATCAGGATGAAAGGAATCTGGGCTGATGAAGGTATGGTGCTCAGAGCTGTTCCATCAGGTGGACTGTTAATGCCAGAGAGATTTAAACTTCTATTTAATTGTTAGAAAGAAGTTATAAAAGTGACTTAGTTTTTTCTTTAACTAACATATAGGATTGCAGACATTTTTTGTTGTTGGCATAGTCACCAGTTTACAGGGAGTTTCTGAAAACAGTCATTGAGGATGTCCAGAGCCAGAATTCTGAGGCACAAGTACTGGGAGACACAGGTACTGAGCTCTGCCTCTTCCTAAAGATCCTCTGCTTTGGCCTTCAAGCTTCATGATACAGCTTCCCCCCTCCTCATCCCTGTTCTGTTCTTTCCAGGTGATTTAGTGCCAGTTCAGAGTGCTGAGGTGCCCAGGGGGGCAAGTACATGCAAAGTTGTGAGTTGGGAGTGTCTGACCCATTGTTTAGTGGTAGCTAAAGGGACTCCAGGGGTGCATATCTCTGTGGGATTGTTAATGAGTAAGATGGATGCCAGAATTGGGTGTCCCTGGAGACTTATTTTGCTTTCAAGGATGCATCATAGCACTTGTCAAAATAATGCTAGGTAATAGTTTACTGCCTGTGATAGGCAGGATAATGACTCTCCAAAAATGTTCAGGTCCTTTAAAACAGGGGTCTTCAAACTATGGCCCGCGGGCCACATGCAGCCCCCAGGGGAGTCTGATCCTGCCCACCAGGTTTTTTGGGCAGTGAGCGCAGCCAAGGTGTTACAGTAGGGATTAGTAGTTCATATAGTCCGGCCCTCCAGCTCTCTGAGGGACCGTGATCTGGCCCCCACTTTAAAAAGTTTGAGGACCCCTGCAAAAGAACCTCTGAATATGTGCATTTACAGAGAAAGGAATTGAGGATGCAGGTAGAATTCACGTTGCTAATCTGCTGATCTTAAAATGGAGGGATAATCTGGGTTATCTAGGCGGGCTCAGTGTAATCACCCGTCTCCTTAAGAGTGGAAGAGGGAATGGGAAGAGAGAACCGGAGTGGCGACAGCATGAGGAATAACTCAAAATTTCTGGTTTTGAAGATGATGGAAGGGGGCCATGACCCAAGGAAAGTGAGTGGTATCTAGGAGCTTACTGTGGTCTGAACGTGTCCCTTCAAAATGCATGTTCAAATGTGATAGTAGTAGGAGGTAGGGCCTTTGGCTGGTGGAGGGTGGAGCCCTTATAAATGGGATTAGTGGCCTCATTAAAGAGATCCCACAGAGCTCCTCAGCCCCTCTGCCGCGTGAGGAAGCAAAGAGGAGTCTGTGATTCAGGTGGGAGCCCTCCCCTGACCGTGCTGGCATTCTGTTCTTGGATTTCCGGTCTTCAGAACTGTGAGGAGTAAATTTCTGTTTCTCATAAGCTATCTAGTCTGTAGTATTTTTGTCCTGGCCGCCCAAATGGACTGAAGCAGAGCTGGGAAAGGCAAGGAAATGGATTTCCCCCTACAGTCTCCAGAAGGAACACAGTTTTCCCAGCACCTTCATTTTAGCCCAGTGAGACTTGTTTGGACTTCTGATTCCCAGAGCTATGAGACAATCCATTTGTGTTGTTTTAGGTCACTAATTTAGTTGTCATAGAAAGCAAATACATTGCTTAATAATTATCAGAGGTGATTATCAATGTTTGGTGATAGTACTCAGACCCAATCTGCTCAGACTCTATCCAGTAATTGCCCAACAGTAAATTATGGGAAGGGATCAGACAAGACCTCAAGAATGGACAGAGAGCTATAGGTGGAGACTTGAAGTAATAGCACTGCAGCTCTGATCACTTTGCTGAAACTAAAGCTGTTTTCCTGACACCCCCCGTGTCCATATTTTCTCTTTATTCTTGCTGTCTAGTGTTTTTCTAGTGTAAGTGAATCCCAGGCCTTTCATGGAAGGGTGTGACCTTTATGTACACCCATTTATAAAAGTGAGGTAGATTGAGAATCACTAAAATATTATGGAAAACAAAAATCAGCACCGTTTAGGATTATTCCAGCAAAGGTTAATTCACCGAATAACATTAGAACCAGTCATTTATCATGAGAATATGACATAGGGATTTTCATGTGGCAGCTTAACCTTCAAGTAAAATCATTTGAACATAGTTATGTCATTTAAAATTATGCATGACAAAGTCAGTAAAACTATAAAACTACTCATTTGAATACCTAATCTGAGTGTACACACAGGGTATAGTTTATTCCACTCTAGGAATGTACCTGTTCATTCCAAGCACGATGCCTGTTCATCTTAAGTGCTAAAATAGATGTTTGAATCAAAGGACAGTTTCCATTAGCCAAGGGTGTTATTATGTTTTTGAACCTTAAGCTTTTAGAGAAGCCCAAGAAATTAAATAGCAGTACTTGGGTTCCTAAATCCTACACCTTCTAGCAACTAGAAATTAACTGGTACTGTTTAGGAAAGTAAGTGAGAAAAGTAAAAAGAGCTGATTTTTAATACCTTGGGAGTAAAGTTCAGTTTCAATCAGAGATGTGTGTTCAAGAAAAATACTAGTTAAAAACCAATGCCCTTTACCAACAAGTGTAGCAGATTAATACAGAAAGCTATCTTTATTGTATAAATAAAGCATGATTGAGTGTTTTCTTAAGGAGACTCTGTAACTACAGAAAAATAGAGTGCAGTGCACTGTGTGTAGTGGCACAGGCACACCTTTCGGTCTTTCTGCGTTTGGAGTTTCTCCACCTCTGGGTTGCACAGGAAACAACAGAGCAGCAAGTGTACATTTTGATAGGAGACAGAACTTAGGGAATTAGAAAAAACAACGGCTAATGTCAAAAGGTGCCAAGGAAATTGCTTAGAACATTTGAAAGCATGGTGCATTTTAGAGGCATAGACAAAGTCAAAGCAAGAAATCGCAGAATGCTGCCAATTCTGTAATATTTTATTTAAAAGCCCATTTTTGAAACTTTGGCAGCTCTCTCACGCTCTTTGTCATAGGTATTGAGTTAAACCTCTTTGTGCACCTCTAGGAAGATATAAACTTTTCCTAGATGTTACTCTGAATCTGAAAAACTAGAGCAGCATCAGTGCTCATTTAGGTCTGGGCCACCATTGTAGGGGTGTTTAAGGTACCCTGCACTTCTCCATTAGACTTAGGGTTGCTGTTGCTGCTGTTTGGATTGTTCTGGGTTATCAGGAAGAATGTATAAACTAAGAGGCTTTAGATTACCCACTCTAACAATGTTTTATGTATTCTATGTATTCATAACTAATAAAGAGAAACATTCACTGGAGTGAGAAAGGGTAGACACAATCATTTAAAATTTAAAAGTATATCTTTCCAAATTTGGGTTCTCAACTCATTTAGACTTCATCGTTTTGACTCCAGTAATTGCAACTGAATTTTACTTTTTAAAAATCGAGATATAATTGACATATGACATTGTTGGTTTCAGATGTACAGCATAATGATTTGATATTTGTACACCTTGTGAAATGATCGTCTCCGAACATAATACAAACTTGTTCTTCTTGTGATGAGAACTTTTAGGATCAACTCTCTTAGCAACTTTGCAAATGTATAATATAGTTATTAATTAAGACTAAAATTTAACAGTCATATGCTCCCCCACTTCTTCCCACCTCCCCTCCCCTCCCTGGGACAGCACATTTTCTCGGAAGTGCCTCTGACCATCATAATTATTGGCACAAAATTTTTCTTGAAAATATTAGAGTATATTCTGATTTTTTTCCTTACTGTGGAAACTACTGTTTTGTTCTTTTATTATCTCTGATGTCTTTCATGCCTATTGAGCATTGCCACCTGGATATGACTATACTATATAGTAGTATCCAAACTCAATTTGTTCAAAACTGAACTCATTATCTTATTCTCCACCTTCACTTCTCAAATTGGTTCCTCTTCCTGTATATTAACTTATACCACCATCCATTTAGTTACTCATCTGGAAGCCTGAGAGTTCCCCTCCTCCTCCTCCTCCTCCTTCTCCTCCTCCTCCTCCTCCACATATCTGAATCTGGTTCTGATTTCTCTCTCTCTTCAAATTGTGTGTTGTTTTTTCTCTTTGCTTTTTGGCATTCACTTATCCCACTCACTTTATGGCTCCGGCAACTTCTGCTCTGGTGAAGCAGGCCTTGGTTGCTTTGTCTTTCTGGATGCGGCTCTCTCCAGTTTTGGAGTGGAAGTTTGCCAGGCAACCTCCATTTCCTGATAGCTGCAAGAAATGTTTTGATTTTCAATTTACCCAGCTTTTTCTTGTTGTAAGGATAGGGGTGACAACTTCTAAGTTCTTTATATATTGGAGCTAAAACCATAAGTCTCAACTTTGTATTCTTGATAGGAACTGAATTTACTAATATATTGTCTGTGATTTTTGGATCTGTGTACACAAATGAGATTTGCCTGTAATTTCCCTTTCTTACTGTTCTTATTTGGTTTTAGTATCAAAATTTAATAAAATTAGTTGTCTTCACTTTCCTGCTTCTCCTATACTCTGGAACAGTTTGTATAAAATTGGAATTATTTGTTCCCTTAAAGTTTTGTAGAAATTGTCTATAAAATTACCTGGACTCATTGTTTTCTTTATGGAAAGGTTTTAAATTCTATTATACTTCAATGTTCTTTAGGTTATGGGACTACTCAAGTTGTTACTATCTTCTTGAGTATGTTTTAGTAAATTATTGTTTTCTAGAAATTTGTTAATTTAATCTAAGTCTTTTAATTTATGAGCATAACATTACTCATTACATTTTCCTATTGGTATAGCCACTATTTTCTCTGTTGGTGTCTTGCCCCTACAGGGAAAATCATAATTGGGCTGGAGATAATTTTCTGATTTTAAGATTCTCACCCAAGGATACATTGCCATTGATTGTTTTTTAGGTTGGGAGGAAGGAAGGAAAAAAGAAAGATAGATAAGTAGATAGGTGGATATAGATATAGATATAGATATAGATATAGACATAGACATGACATAGACATAGATGTAGATAGAAACATCAGTGTGAGAGATAAACATTGATAGGTTGCCTCCCATATGCATCCAGACCAGGGATCGATTGGCAACTCAGATATGTGCCCTGACTGGGAATTGAACCCGAAACCTTTGGTATACTTGAGGATGCTCCAACGAAACCAGCCACCCTGCCAGGAATGGAGATAATTTTCTTTAGGAAACTTCTTTGGTAGCACAATGTGTGATTATGACCAATTTTTAGAACCAATCAGGGTCATCTGTTATCAACTCTAAAAGTTGCATCAGTCTCCAAATGTCTTCTGTCATTCTGTGGCATGTGTTGAGCCTTGACCTAGAATATGTTCTGGGTCTATAGATTTAAAATGCCTTTAATAATTGGGTCTTTTGATATCTTAACATCTGATGAAGATCTCACAACCAATTTGGCTAGATTCTGTATGCAGCAATCCAGCCCAGAGGCTGCATTTAGACACAGCCTGTGAATCCAAAGTAACATGAGCAAAGTTCTAGTCACGCCATAGTTTGTGGCTGCCAAAATGTGGACACGGAAGCAGTTATTTTAAAACTTGATAAGCAACACAGCATTTTGGAGAACTGTGGAATAAAATGAATATTTCTAGTTGCCCAACTGGAAAATCATTTGCATGATTATTTACATCTTTATCATTGAATGCCCTTTATCTGATCATAGGATGTGTATTTTGAGTATGAATTCTCTTTAAAAGCATAATTTATATTTTAGGTGAGAAATTTTTCAAGCAACAATTAAGTTCTGGGGACTTTTCTATGTTTGATACTTAATTCTGATAGGAATTAGTAATCTTTTCAAAATATATAAGGATATATTTAATTTTTATTCCTTTTACAATATCACCTATACACAAATATAATCTACTTATCATTTATTTAGAAACCCAGATGTCTTAATGTAATAGTCTTGTGTTACAATATTTTTGAGGAGGGGTATAATTTATACACAAGTTAAATTGGGAAGTTGGAAACTTCTTCAGTTTTCATGTAATGTTTCATTTAAATTATTTCCAACCACAGTCCAAGTCTCATGCTGTTATGGACAATCTGTGTTTCTTGGTATAGGTTCCAACATTTTATTTAACAAAATAGAAATAGAAGAACAAATATAAAGGCACCAAATGTGAAGTATAGTTAAAAGGCTTTGACAGACATAACAGCAAAGCTACTTCATCTTTACAGCATTTGATTCAGGGACATTGTAACTCAAACGATTTCTTCTTTGAGCATTTAATTCTGTATTCTGTAATTTAAAGAACAACTCAATACAATGTAAAAAGGAGAAATGTCCGGCTCAATCCTTTTGCACATAAATCCAACAGTTTGAAGTGACATCAGCTCTAGCAAATTCAATCTAGATTTGATTCTGATTATCTCAGAAGATCCTCATCTTGACCTTCCAACTAATTTTATCATTTAGTCAGATTCAATGATGCTAGGTCATCTTTGGAAATATTTATTAATGATTAAAAATATATACTACATTAATAAAATATAATTATATCTTGAAATCTTCAGGACATACATTTATAAGTAAAGTGAACCACATAAAAAGCTAAAATTGCCCTCCATTTAGTGTTTAAAAGAGAGACATTAAACATTAGAAAAAAACTGTCAAATAATAAAATAAATTGATCATGGCAAATAGTTTGTTGTACACTCTCTTTACATAGATTCTTTAGACAACAGCAGATAATTGCTAATGGTTTATTGGAAGGTGCAATCTCAAGGAAGCAAGAGTGAGGGAACATTTTAAGGATTTTAAGGGAGGCAGGGAAAAGAAACAGCAAATCCACATGGTGCATTGTGAAAGAGCAATGAAAGATGCAGATTTGGTTAAGTCATGTAGGATGTCTCCAGAGAAGCTGTATGGAACAGTGCATCTTCTAAGAGTCTACTGCACATATACGGGCATTTATCTAACAGCTCTTTTCCATCTCTGTATTTTATTGGTTTAAATCAGAGGAATTAACTCCTGGGAACTTTTGGACAGCTGCTTGGAAAGCCAGGGTTTCTCCTTATCAATTGGTGAAGAGTATGGATATTCCTTTGGCTTCTCCACCACAGGAGTGGCCTACACCTTTGCTAGTTTCCAGCAGAAAGCAAGAGAAGTAGCAGAGGCCAGGGTTGGGGATGGTGGCTGGAGAGAGAAGACAGGATTTGGGAAGGTATTTAAATTGGTTCTGTTGTGAGTACACCTGTGAAAAGAGTGTGTATGTGGATGCGAATGTGTGTTTGTGCAAGTGATAAATTCAAGGAAATACATGGCTATGATTTATCAACAGGGGTCTGTAAACTAGGACTGAGTAAATATAAAGGTGGAGGGCAGGTTCTCACTATAAGAGATGTTAAGAGCCTAAAAAAAAGAACCAAAATCCTGTCAAAATTGAGAAGCCTTTAGAAATTTCAATGGGAGCAAAGAGAATTCCAATGTAAGGCCAAAGTTTCTGGGTGGCACTGTGCTGGCATAAACCTGGAAGGAAAGTAGTGGACAGATGGCTATACTGAGACATCTTTGGGGAAAGTTGATCAGGAAGATGACCTGTGGCAGTGGCCTGAGATGTAGCCAAGGAGAATCCAAACAAGTATTGGGGCAATCCCCACATCCCTCCCCCAGGTCTTAGTGGATGACATTATAGGGTGTATTCTCATTTCCTCTGTTTTCCACTCATTTCCATTTCTAATGACTGTTTTCTTTTAATCCTCACCTGAGGATATTTTTCTAATGATTTTTTAGAAAGAGAGTTGGAAGGGAGGGAGAGAGGAGGGAAATGAGATAGAGAGAGAAAGGGAGGGGGGGAGAGAAACATTGATGCGAGTGAGACACATTGATTGGATGTTTTTTGCATGTGCCCTGACTGGGTCAGGGATTGAACCTGCAGCTCAGGTATGTGCAATCCAGTTCAGGACCCTTTGTTGCGTAGGTCAATGCTCTAACCATTTAGCCACATCAGCCAGGCATAGTTTCTTAATTTGGCATATATTCTGCATTACTTCATCTGTAGAAATATAAGTCTTTTTAGAGCCTAAAAGGCCCACTGGTCAGCAAAAGCAAAGGTTCCATCAGGACAGCACACCGAAGTGCCAGGGTGTGAAGACATTGGGAGTAGCAAATGCTCAGTGTGGTGTGAATAGAAGGTAGACAGTTGAATAACCCAGCATAGAGTTTCTCCTTTCTCATCTACCTGGTTTCGGCACACAGACATACTTGATGCCAGGATGTGATTTGGAAGTACCCTTTTATTCAGCACTCTGTTCTGTTTAGGATGATTTTGAATTACTTCTCAGAATTTATATCTGGCTGTCTACTTTCCACTTTAAGAAGATATGACAGACCAAGGGGATGGTGCGACTAAGTTTAGCCACAGTATGAGGAAATAAGCCTTCTTATATGCCATTTTAAAATTACTTCTTCAGGGGCTCTTTATATTTTAGCATGTGCTAAAGCCGTGGTTCTTAACCTTTCTAATGCCGTGACCCTTTAATACAGTTCCTCATGTTGCGGTGACCCCCAACCATAAAACTATTTTCGTTGCTACTTCGTAACTGTAATTTTGCTACTGTTAATGAATCGTAATGTAAATATCTGCGTTTTCTGATGGTCTTAGGCGACCCTGCTAGCCGTCCCACAGGTTGAGAACTGTAAGCAGGGTTGCCTAAGACCATTTGAAAACACAGATATTTACATTCCGATTCATAACAGTAGCAAAATTACAGTTATGAAGTAGCAATGAAATAGTGTCATGGTTGGGGATCTCCACAACATGAGGAACTGAATTAAAAAGGTTGAGAACCACTGTGCTAAATAATGATTTATAAACCAAACATCATTATCATCTAAAATGTTTACTAATTTTTTTTATAATATGTTGAGAATCTCTCTGGTCCTACAAAATTGTAGATCTGCTTTTGGAAGATAATTCATAATATATTTTGTTATCGTGCCCACAGTTAAATTTAATGTAGCCTATTAAATAATAACAAAATTCAAATGAACTGTTTTCATCATGGTTACATAATAAAATGTTTTAATGAAAAATATTTTGGTGGCACATTTAGTTATATTATTATTAAATATATTTTAGAGTCAAGAAAAATATTTTCATGGACAAATATGGAGATATTGCCATTAATTGCTTCCATAACTGTAAGATATAGAATTTAGAATTGCAACCTTGAATGATGTAAGCGAATCACTATTTTTCAGAGCAAATATTTCATGTTCTGACATTACCACATTACTAACATTAACTATTTTGATTATCAAAGCATAATTTTGGATTTTTATGGTAATAACTTATGGAAATAACAGGAGCCCACAGGATGTATGATAAAACTGAAAAGTGCTTCCTTTCCCCTGTGTTCATGCAAACCTGCTCTGAGTAGGTCTTATCTGCCCTTTGGATAAAATATTGGCAGGTCCTATGCCTTTTTCAGTCACTCCCAGAAAAATCAAAAGCCTTCTAGTCCATTTTGTCATAAAACCAATTCTCATTTCAAGTCCTATGTCATAGCAAAACTTTACACTTCATATCAAATTAAGGGTCTCCCCCGACCTTCCCTGACCTCTCCCCCGCGCCCCCCCCCCCCCCGCCCCCCCCAACTTAAACCTGTTCCGGCTTGGAGTCTGCAGTGGCAGGCAGATATGGAGAAAAACTCTGTGTTCTTGTATTTTATTTCTTTTCTTTCTACTCACCCAATTTGGCTGCTTCTGCTTCCTCCTGGGTTGTGAGGGGGAAGGAAGGGAGGGAACAGGCAGGAAAAACCTTGGTCTGACATTGGGATTCTCTGGTCTCATTGGTTGTTGTTCAAAGCTGATCTTTCTTAGGGGGTATTTTTATGGATCTCTTTGAAAGTCACCCCATTGGGCACACCTGAGTAAACTTCCCGTGACAGAGGCAGTGAGTCTCTGTCCTCCAGCCCCGGGGCATGTGGCAGTCCATCCCTGTCCCCCTGGGAGAGTCACATCGCCCTTTCATATCGTCCTCTTAGACAAAACTTAAAATGGCTCCAGCCTGATTCTCTCCTTTATGGCCAACATCTGGTTCATGGAAAATATTTATACATCTTTGCCTTTACTCTCCTGTTTATTATCACAATTTATTTCTCATAAAGCTTTCTTTCTTCACTGTCACCAGCCACTTCAACCAATTTCTTCCTCAAAGGCCATTTTTTTTTTCTGTGTGATTTAATTGCCAGTTTGCTGGGTCCCTACCCGCCAGGGGAGACACACACAAGCTCCTCTCACTTGACATCATGAGTGAGGGCAGGCAGCCTCCTTCCTCCCCCAGGTCGTGGGAGGGAAATACCCTAGCAGTCCATTTCTCTGGATCTGGTCTTCAGTGGGCTCTTCGATCTCACCCTTGGTCTAGTTACTTCTTTTTTTGCCAGTCAAAATGCATGCTGATTCCATGTATAGTTAGTACACCACTCTACTTTGGAAATTGGGAATACCTGCAATCAATGTTCTCTGACCCATATTTGAAACTAAGATCGAAATGGTCCACTTTTAATATCCTAGGATATAATGTAGACCCAAGCTAAGAAATTTAAGAAACTTATGGTCATAGTATTCTTATTCTATGCTCATGTGTCTGAATTTAATAAAAATTGTCTTAAGGAGTATTATAATCCATCGACAAAACAAGGGAAGAAACAGAATGGCTAAATAAAAAGCTGGTTTGAAATTAGTTACCTTTATTTGTGTAATTGCAAACGTTCATAGACCTCTAGTATGGACCAAGCATGTGTTAGACAGGTAACCAAATATAAGTGAGAAAGTTCTTATCTTTGTGGAGTGGGGGTAGGCAGGGATGTAGGGGGAAAGGGAGGGCTGCCTGTGGGTGTCCAGATGGAGAAAGACCGTAGAGTTGAATATATGAGTCTGGAAAGCAGAAGAAAGATTTGGCCTAGAGTTATAGAGCTGGAATGTCTAAATGCTGATCTTTAAGAGGAAAAGCTAAGAAACAATGAAATAAGATGTTTCCTTGCCTTTTCTTAGAATGACCTACATAGGCAGGACCCAAGTGGAAATCAGGTTGGAACTTGTAGTGCTTATTCCTTGGAAACAGCCATGGGTAAGTTCTTAGGCCGGTCACAGCAGAAAAGTGACACTATGCAACTTTTTCTTTGTGATTTTTAAGAATGACACAACTACTTCCCCTTGCCCTGGCTGCAAAACTAAGGCAGGTCTTGGTCCATGAAAAGAGGAGGCGAATGAGATACACATGGGAACCAGCGACTTGCTAAATATGAACACTTGGGTGACAGAGGGTGCCTTTCTGAGTCTGTTTTGACCCCGTTTTTAGCTGAGGGAAATGTAGCTGCCACTTAGAGAGGACAGAACAGCCAGGGCTGGGAGAGCTGTGTGGGGCGGTGTATGTGGGAGACTTGTGTGCTGTGGACGGTTCACACTAGAAGTTTATTTCCATTTGTCTCTCAAAACCCTCTGAGAGTTTTTGAAGTAGATAGATTTTCTCCACAAATGAACATATACAGGTTTTTCATAAATGTCCAGAGGATTTCTGGACTTCTTAAAGTCCATCTATGGACCTCTTTTTTTTTTTTTTCAAACTATGAAAAGAAAGCATTCAATATGTCCTCATAAAAGAAAGCTTATATAACTACATTCAAGAAGAAAAGTATACCAGAATTGTAAAGGATAAAACTTCAGATATATGTATTTTAAGATGTATAGATAAAAGCATTGAAAAATAAGAATAAGAGTGGCTTCCAGAAAAAAAGGGCTAGAGGAAAAGGATGGGTCCATACAAGGTAAGTATATCAATTTAAAAGAGATTCTGTAGAGAAAAGTAAATCCACTTATAAATGAAGGAAACAGAATGAAGTTGCCTCTAACAATAAAAATAAAGACTAGGAATTTAGTCAATAGGAAGTACTGGAGACATTACAAGAAAAGCCATTTCCCATGGGTGAATAGGAAGCAATTTAAAAAACTTTAAGAACTTCTAATCAATAGGTATGAATAATGGATTATTGAGAGAATTGGCCATTATTCTTTCAGAACCACTAATAATCATTTTTGAAAATGAATTTTAGAGGCCAGATGATTGATATTTATTCAAAATAACTATATTTTATGTTGATAAATATGTACATAGAATTTTTATGTTTTCTAAGGATCTTACCTTTCATTTGCTCCTACAAAACACCATTTTGTATCTAAACGCTGTCTGGATATAATTTTAATTGATAATGAAAATACTTTAATTGTGGCACTGTGGTACTATGTACATTTTGTACTGTGTAGCCCAAATGAATATATAAGGCATCCAGTGGCATTGGAAATAGGCTCTTGAGGGGTTACTGCCCCGGTATGGGTTTAAAACATCAGACATACTCAGATAGAACACTAAATTATTAAATTATGATCAACTTGGGTGAAAAACATAATCATGTGTATCTAGTATCTTCAGAAGATAATTCAATATTAGAATACAGATATTTATTAAAACATAAGTATAACATTGAAATCTGGAGTGACCCAGAAAGGGAAAATTGACAGACACTTATATTGTGAGTAATTCATCACGTTGATGTGGATGGTTTCAAGATCTGGATATCCTAAGGAGATGTTTCCATTTGAACATTGGGTAGTCATCTGAAAGGGAAGTGGCAGTAGTAGTACCTGTTAATCAAGATTAGTATAGATATATGGTACAGTCTGTGGGAGAAGAATACAATGACTAGACTGATAGTAAATGAGGATAAGGCTATGGTAAATTTGATATCTACCAATATTTTGCCTACTAAGTGGACAGAATGAGCAAATGTGCTGCTAGCCCATTCAAACTAAAAGATCTAGTCACACTTCTGAAAATTCCTAAATACCAAAATTTGGTGTTTAAAGCAACATATCTTGATATTTGTCAAACAAGATGAGATAGATTACAAATGTTTATTTCTAGTGCCAACTGTCCAAACCAAAACTAGAAACATCTGTCAAATGATTTTCATTCTACTCTTTAATCCTATTTTTTTCTGTTTTAGTTTTTTCCCAACACAATGTGATAGAGTGTCAATAAAATTCTTGATATAAGACAAGGAATTTGGGCTTTTTGAAGTTGCTATAGGATTTGGAATCAATTATTTTGGGGCTCAGGCTCTACAGCAGGTTGAGAACTGCTAGCGGGGTCGCCTAAGACCATCAAAAAACACAGATATTTACATTATGATTCATAACAGTAGCAAAATTACAGTTATGAAGTAGCAACAAAATTAATTTTATGGTTGGGGGTCACCACAACATGACATTAGAAAGATTGAGAACCACTGTTCTAAAGGATCATGGAATCCAGATTGCCCATTGCATGTTGATAACTCACCTCTCTTTTCCTCTGGTATTTCCAGTCAGTGCTTGTCCTAATGGAGGCTTACAAATATAGTGTCTGTGCATACTATAAAGTTGTAGAAACAGTAAAAATGTTATTAGGAGACATTGCAAATCAGTCTTGGACTCACTGATGTGAAGTGGCAACTCATGAGCCCCAGGCAAACTAGTTGTTGATTCCAATCCTTCAATAATTAAAAGGGGAACTTTTACACCCTTTTGTGGTTAAGCATCTACATAGTCTCCTGCACACATTATTCAAATCTGTTATGAATGCCCCTCTAAGCAAAGAATGCTCTTCCCTTTAAAGCTATGAGCGTGCTCTTTTCTTCTTTAAGGAAAAGAAAAAGATCACTGAGCAAGATTATACAAAACTGAACATTATTTTCATGGAGTTATTTTTGTACCTTAGGAGTAACAGGAGGTGGTTAATTCTGAACATTTATCTGAAATGTTATACCAGCTTTGCCCTGGGCGAATTTGCAAATGTTCTTTCCTGCCATTGGGTCCGACGTAGGAACTTCCATTTGCAGAACCATATGTGCAATAACTGGTCCTTGGGGTCACCCTGGCAACCACACAGTCCCCTCATTCCAAGCCACACTTGTGCTTTGCCAAAGAGAGGGACAAAATGAAGGATCCTAATGTGATGCCGAGAAGGAGAAAAGTAAATGGGCGAAATTATTGAAATCAAGTGAGCTTGATTTCACACCCCTCCAGAAAGACTTTTGTTAAAACACAGTTGATCTCATAAAAAATGGAATAGTTATTCACTATTCCAGAAACAGAATAATAAAATGTAGTTGTGATAAGAGATAAAAATTAGAAATGCAAATAGAAAGGTTCAGAGTAAACAGTATAAGAAGCATAGGAGTCCAAGTATCCTTGCTTTAGTTTAAAGGGACTACTATCTAGGAGTAGCAAGAGTGATTTAACCATTGAAACATTGTGTAAAATACCTTTAAAAAGACTTTAATTTTGCATGCCTTGACCTTCTGTCTTGATATGTGCCTGTGTGCCTCTGTTCGTTCCCTCTCTCTCCCTCCTCTCTCTCTCTCTCTCTCTCTCTCTCTCTCTCTCTCTCTCTCTCTCTCTCTCTCTCTCTCTCTCGGATAAACCAACAGATATTTAAAAGAGAGCACTCAGAAGTTGAAGGAAACAAAATCTTAAAATATATACAAAAACAATTTTCTTTTTCTAGATTATTTCAGGAACAAAGGGGAAATACATTTTGGTCCTGACAAAATACAGCTTTATCTCTTATTTTGGCATTTTGCCTTGTTAATACAGAATAGCACCCTTCAGAGAACCAATTCAGGGTTCCATTAATCTCTGAGCAGGAGCCATTCCTTCAGTCTAAGGGTGAGGTCATTGGTATTCCTGATTTTACAGAGAACATTTTTTTTTTTTTGTAGATTAAAAAAAAATCCCTTAAATTTAAAAGATTTTAAAAAAAGAAAGAAACTGGGAGTCTATGAGTCTAGTCAAACAACAGTTTAAAATTTATGTCAGCATTAAAGTAGAGTTTAAGGCATATATGCACCAGAATTAGAGCTTTTAGTCAAATGTTTATTTTAAAGGAGAATAACCTAAAATATTTGTACCTACCCAGATGTAGGCTCTGCTCTTTGCATTACTAAGAAGGCCCGGGAGTGTTCTGTCAACACGATATTTGAAAACACATGGGATTAGTTGTAATGTTTAGTTATACTTGAAGCTGAACTGATATTGCTGGTAACATTAATGATAAATAGAGTTTGATATAGGCTTTATTTCAGTGGCTATTGTTCTGGTTGAAATGCCAGAAAGAAATACTTTTTTTCCCCCCTGTGAAATGATGATTTAAGCTTTACAAATTAAGGTGCATGTGTCTATGTGTGTAAGAACCAGAATAGTGTCCCTACCAAGTCTAATTTCTCTGACCTTGCTCTGACCTTGTACCCTGCCTTTCCATATTCAGGTAGGAGTAGGGGTTGGTGAAAGAAAATTAGGACAAAAGAAGGATTTGAAAAGATGAGGGGTAGGGGGGGAAGACAGGAGAGGGAGCAGAAAGTTTGGCAGAGGAGAGAAGTAAGAGAGTGGGATTAAGACTGCCCATACCTCCACTACTTCCTTCCCCCGCCCCCCACCCATCAAACAATATCAGTCAGACTAGAAGAAGCAGGAGGAAAAAACAACAACCTCCAAAAGAAAACCCAGAAAGGTCACAGAATGCTGTGTGGCTTATCTGTATTAGGAATGACCTGAATTTTGGTTCCTGGACAAGTTAGCAAAGCTTCTATAACCCACAATTCTTTACATAAAATACCTTGGCTGTTGCCACTGCAAATCTTCCGGTCTTTTTCTCTGTCTCTGAGAAACAAGACTGTAAATGCAACTGCTGTCAATCATGGGAGACTGCCTCAAGGTTATGCCAGGTCAGAGCCGGAAACCCAAGGATCAGTGAGTGAAGTGTTGATGGTAGGGTGGGTGGCAAACGCGGATGGAGAGAGCTTGAAATTTCCAAGCTGCTCTCTCAGGAAGATTAGGGCTAAAAGAAGGCATAAGTTTGAACCAGAAAAATCAGAGTAAAGGAAGATCAGGAAGTGGAGGGCCAACAGAAAAATGCCTTGTGGCTTTATTACAAAACGATTCATGAATTTAAACACTCAACCGAAAAAAGGTTTAAGTTTATAACAAAGTTTATAACAGACACAATACTTTCTTATAACAGGACCAAATAATATTCTGCCTTCCTATAGTATTTCTCCTTTATCACGTGCAAATTTCCTGTTTCATAAGACACCCCTGTGGTTTCACTGAGTTGCACAGTTTCTGGTCCATCTCAACTTTCCCACTTTGCTTTTTTGGAATCATTTCCTGTTCATCACAACAGATTGGATATAATTGAAAAGGATGACATTTAAGTGAGCCAAAATATATATCCATTGACAGAGAAAAATGAACCAGGCTGTAAATAAAAGTAGAAAAGAGGTCAGCCACATATTACAGCTCTCCTCTGTTTTCCCACATCTCCTCTTGATTCCTGTAAGATCTACTTGGAACTCTCTAGCCAATTATCATAAACTATCGAACATGCTTCTCTCTCAATCAATTTCCAAGTTTTCAACACATTTTGACAAATTAATAGCTTTCTACTGAACTTTCTTGATATACTTTACCCGAATAAGTGATTTTTATGCTCTGTAACAAAAAATACATGCATCAACTATTTTTAAAGAACCAAAAATATTTCTAGTAATTAAAAGAAGAGGTTCTTCTCATCTCTCTTCCTCCTCCATGAAACAGTCATCAAGGTAATTCAGTGGTAGTTGAGAATGAGTGTGTATAATTGATGCAGTTTGATATTTCTATTTTTAGTATAGAACACACCTCAACAGAATGTCTTAATGTTCAGTAACTTAGTGGCAGAATTGTCAACCAAATTCTTCCCCATCCAGCTTCAACAGTACCTCCATTTTTTAAAAAAGGATTTGAAAGCATCAAAGATTTGATGTACGTAACTAAACCTACTCAGTCATCCTTTGAGACTGAAACTGGGACTACATGTTCTGTGACTTTTCCAGCTGCCTTCCTAGCCGTGGCTTTTCAGCTTTATTTGTGAGCTCCCTGTCTATTCGCTCTTATGTGACAATGCTACTTGTGTTCAGCTTCAGGTTCCCTTCTCTCCCTACACTCATTCTCCTTGGTCTGTTCACTCACAACTTTGGTTTCCATGCAGAATTGGATAAACTGATAATTCTCACATCAACATCTCTAGTCCAACTCTCACTCCTGATGTTCAGATCTAAAGGTCTGTTGGATCATCTGCTTGGCTCTCCCATGGCCACTTGGAATCAGCATGCTACTGACTGGACCCCTCGGCTTCAGTGCCTTCCCTCTGTCCTGTCTGTGTTCTCATCCTGTGGCCAAAAGATAGAGCAGTCTCAATCCAATCCTGCCTTCTCTCTCCTGTCTGCAGCCAATTAGCCACCAGTTTCTATCAGTTCTTCTTCTTAAACATCTCTCTGTGCTGTCCCCCATCACCATCACTGCTTATTTAGGTTACTGTTATCTTTCTGGTGGATTAATGCAAAAATGTCCTAATGGATCTTCCTGCCTCGGGTCTTACTTCCTTTCAATCAATTTTTCAAACCACCCTGAGAGTGATTTCCTGAATGTGTGAATCTGGCCTTATCATTTCCTTGTCTAAACTCTTTAATGGCTCCCCGAAGTCCTCAGGTTAACTCCCTTCTCCTTAATGAGGTTTGCAGGGTCCTTCACAATTTGACCCCTGACTGTTTCTCCACTCTCCTTTCTCCTCCTTCCTGTTACATTTGTGCTCTTTGCTGAGCCTTATGGAACTTCTAATTTCAAAACTCTCAAATGGAACATGCTTTCTGGCCTCCCTTTAGGTCTTTGCTTCTGTGACCCTCTTTCCTCCTCTCCAGGGCGTCTGTTTTGTGCTCTGGTTAAGAATACTGGCTCTAAAAGTATTCTGCCTGGATTGGAATCTTGGCTCCCATTTCCTAATCCTTAATTTTCCTGGGCCTTGGCAGAGATGATAGTGATGAGGATGATGTACCTTTCAGGCTATTATGGAGATTAAATGAGTGGGATTTAAGAGTGATGCCTGGCCAAGAGGCACATAATTTGCATCACTAATTATCTGATGCAAATCAAAACAACAATGCGGTACCATCTCACACCTGTCAGAATAGCCAACATCAACAAATCAACAAACGACAAGTGTTGGCGAGGTTGTGGAGAAAAAGGAACCCTTGTGCACTGCTGGTGGGAATGCAGACTGGTGCAACCACTGTGGAGAACAGTGTGGAGTTTCCTCAAAAAACTGAAAATGGAACTCCCATTTGACCCAGTAATCCCACTCCTAGGAATATATCCCAAGAAACTAGAAACACCAATCAGAAAGGATATATGCAGCCCTATGTTCATAGCAGCACAATCTACAATAGCTAGAATTTGGAAACAGCCTAGGTGCCCGTCAGCAGATGATTGGATCAAAAAACTATGGTACATCTACACAATAGAATACTATGCTGCCATAAAAAAGAAGGAATTCTCAACATTGCAGCAACCTGGATGGAATTGGAGAACATCACGCTGAGTGAAATAAGCCAGTCAATGAAGGAGAAATATCACATGACCTCACTCATTTATGGATAATAAAGAACATTATAAACTGATAAATCAAAAGATAGATATAGAGACAGTAAAGCAACAGGCAGACTGTCAAATTATAGCGTGGAGGATATGGAGATCTGGGGGAGATAAGAGATCAATCGAAGGACTTGTATACATGCATATAAGAACAACCAGTGGACACGAAACTCTGGGGGGGGGGGCAATGTTAAAATATGTACACAGGCAATAATTTAATTTTTTTTAAAAAAGAGTGATGCCTGGGCTCCAGTAAACACTCAGTGAGTATTACTGACCATGACTATGATTTGTTAGCTGATTAGGTATCAAGAATCCTTTCCTGAGCTTCTGCATCTGATTGGTGCCTTTTTTATGGTTTTTCATAGCTCCCTGAATGTACTCTTGTGGTGGCAGATATCACACTATATGGTAACTGCTTCTACATTTCTTTAAGTCAGATTTATTTTCCTAACCATTGCTTCTCCAGAACTAAAATAGGAACATTTTAATGTTACCTATTTAAAGTAGATCTATAGTAGAAGTGATCTTGCATCCACTACCTTTCAACTAATAGCTCATAAAATTTAGTAAGAGGATGGACATCAGTTCAGTTGATAGAATGACAGAGCTCAGAGCTTGGTCTTCAAAGAGCAAGAGAAAAATAAGGGGACTTTGGTTTATATTGGAAAGGCTTTTCCTAGCTCTTCATAACCAATTTCTTTCCCCCATTTAAGCCCAGGGTCTTATAGTTCTCTGGAGAAAAGACCATGTGAAGAAACAGTGAGAAAGCATCCATCTGCAAGCCAAGGAGAGAGGCCTCAGAAGAAACCAAATTTGTTGACGTCTTTTTTTTTAAAAAAAAATTCTTTATTGTTCAAAGTATTACATATGTCTCCTTCTTCCCCCTGGCCACTCTCACCCCCCAGCACATGCTCTTACTTTCCTAGTGTCTGTGTCCATTGGTCATGCTTATATGCATGCAGTTAAGTCCTTTAGTTGATCTCTTACCCCCGCCCCCCCCCCCCCCCCCGCATCCCCCTCCCTTCCGTCTTCCCTCTGAGGTTTGATGGTCTGATCAATGCTTCTGCTCTGGATCTGTTTTTGTTCATCAGTTTATGCTGTTTATTATATTCCACAAAGGAGTGAAATCATGTGGTATTTTTTTTTTCTCCAACTGGCTTATTTTGCTTAGCATAATGCTCTCCATGTCCATCCATGCTGTTGCAAATGGTAAGAGTTCTTTCTTTTTTATCGCAGCGTAGCATTTCATTGTGTAAATGTATCAGAGGGATTTTTTTTTTAAAATCCACTCATCTGCTGATGGGCACTTAGGAATATATCCCAAGAAACCAAAAACACCAATCAGAAAGGACATATGCACCCCTATGTTCCTAGCAGCACAATTTACAATAGCTAAGATTTCAAAACAGTCTGCTGACTTCTTAATCTTGAACTTTCCAGCCTCAAGAACTGTTAGCAAATAAATTTTGGTTGCTTAAGCCACCTAGTCTATGCTATTTGTTATGGCAGCCCTAGCAAACTAATACAGATGGTAAATTTTATGTTATCTGTATTTTTATCACAATTTAAAAATAAATGTGGACAACAATGGTCCAGTCAGTTTTATCATGGAAGAATAATAGGAGAAGTGTATGAAGCAATAAATGACGAGATTGTAAAGACAATAGTTTATATTCTGTGTAAAAAGATTTGACTTGGACTGTGTGTCTATACACAGGTTGAGACTTCCAGACCTGTAGTGTAGGCTTCTGAGTTTGAAGTCAGCGTAAATAATAAACTAAATGTTTGTGGGCCTTACTTGCCTTGTGTAATGTGATCACTGCTTAGAAGAAAGCTCTTGAGCGGACAATGTGGGTATGTGAACCTTACACAATAGTACAAGTATCAAACAATCATGACTATTATTAAATTTATTAATAAACTTCACTGTACTTAGTATATTGTTGAAAGGATAGATATTGATCATGTACACTAAATATTAGTATTTCTATTTTACAGATGAAGTAATTTAAAGGTCAAAGATGTTAAGTTGCTCAAGTACCTATACCTCATAACACACAATTCACATGCATCTGGGTTTGAAGCAGTGAAAAACATGCAGTTTTTAACTCTAGTTGCTGCAGTACTTGAGAAAAGATATCTAATAGGAAGCAATTATGTGGCAAAGGCCTTTTAAGTAATTGGAAGAGCATATTTTATGTACCACATATTGGAAGTCTTTCTATTCTTTCTGAAAGTGGGAAGTGGGGAGAAGATAAAACCTTTTGAAACTTGTGTTAGGCTTTTAGGTTTGTTCACACCAATCTTTTAAATCAACTTTATTGAAGTAAAATTGACATATAATAAGTGTGTCCATTTTAGGTATAGACTTTGAGTTTTGACAAAGATATATACCCATAAACCATACCAAAATCACCACATAGAATTTTTCTATCACCTCCCAAATTTCCAAATGTTCCTGATATCAGTCAGCCTCCCTGTTGCATTCTCCTCCTCTCCAACCCCAGGTTCCAGAAAAGTCTTGATTTGCTTTCTATTCCTACAGATGAGAATTTTATAGACTATGTAGAATTTTTTTGTGTGTCTAACTTCTTTCAGTTAGCATTACTGGCATGTTTTTGAGATTCATTCATGATGTCTATTTTAGTTAATTCTTTTAAAGAAATTGCTTGATAGTGTTTTATTGTATGGACATAACACTATTGGCTTATCCATTCACCTGTTAAAGAACATTTGAATCCCCCCTCCACCCCCTACCCCCCCACCCCCCGTTTTTGGTTATTATGAATAAAATAGCTATGAATTTTCAAGCACAATTGTTTACATAGGCATATGCTTTCATTTCTCTTGGTGTGGGGTTATTGAGATGCAGGTGCATATATCATCTTATAAGAAACTGTCAAACTATTTTCCATTTTGCATTCTCATTACCAATATACTAGAGTTCTAGTTGCTCCACATTGTCAGTAGCCCTTGGTGTTGTTAATCTTTGTAATTTTAGCCAGTCTAGTGGGGATGTAGTGGTTTCTCATTGCAAGTTTAATTTTAATTTCATTGATGATTAATGATGTTGAAAACATTTTCACTTGCTTATTTGCCATTTGTATATCTTATTTTATAAAGTGTTAAAAATGTTTGTCCATTTTAATTGTATTGTTAGTTTTGTTGAGTTGTAGGAATTATTTATGTACTCTGGATAAAAGTACTTTGTCTGATATGTGTTTTGTGAAAAATGTTTTCCAGTCTGCGCTTTGCCTTTCCATTTTCTTATTGGTGTCTTTTTAAGAGTTTTAAATTTTGATGAAGACTAGTTCATACATTTTTTTTTCTTTTGTGGTTATTGGTTTTGTGTTCATTGGGTAAATGCTTGTCTATCCAAGTCATGAAGTTTCTTCCTATCTCAGAAATATTGAAGCGGATATACTCAGCAGCCATTTACCTTGGAGCAGGGTCATGTAAACTTGAGAATTCATAAATAGCAAAAAGAATAGCCAGATGTCAAATTACGGGTAATGATTATGTGTTGAAGATAGTAACCTGAACGATTTCAGTATTAGAAACAGACATTTCCCAAATTAGTGTATCGGCTCTACAAAATGAAATTCCTATTCTGCTTTCAAACAGTGTGGGCCATCGCTGGAGCCAAACTTGTGAGAGTTGCACATGTACATACAGCAGAGAACAAAGTGAGCGTGGAGGCAGACGAAACTAGGACCAAGGCAGATATGACGCAAATGTGATGAAGGGTTCTGCTAATATGGGAGGGACAAGGAATGGCTGAAAGCAAGTGTATATACTAAGTTGCAAATTTATGCTCAACTTTAGTGAGTTATATATATCTCATTTCAAAATAGTAATCATTTACGTTTTCCTAATGAAAATTCTTTATTGATTTATTCAATCGGGTTTGATACCTGAATTGCCATTACGAGTCAACATTCTAACAAAAGCCAATCGCCTGCGTACAGCCCTTCCCGGAGGCACATAAGCAGCATTTTCTTCTTCTAACTTGTAACTTAGAGTAGGTAACCTTGAAAGCTGAGGGCAAATCACGGCATTTCTTTGCCATCTAGGGTTCTGATGAAGTGAATAGAAGAATAACCCATTGTCCGTTTGAGAGCTAAACTTGAACTGAACATTTCTTTACCTTCTGAAATGTTCAGTTAAGTGCTTTTGCACTTCAATTTTCCAGCCTGGACCAAGACCAGAAATGCCAAAATGATATGAGAAAGGCTGTGCTTACTGTTTTTCTGGCTTGGATTGGGAGAGAAAGTGCCAACAATTTTGTGAGAAAGCCTGTTCTTGAAAGATCTGCAACCCAGTTTGCAGAATCAAGGGGTTTGGATAGTTCAGATGAGTTTGGCTGAGTGTCCTGGTGTGCTCATCCGAATCACACCCCGCAGAAAGCACTTTGTCTTATCAAAGTCAACCGCAGAATACTCTGTGTACTTCTTCAGACATCTTAACCATAGCGTGTGCCCATCCAGATAAGCCACGAAAGGCTAGCTGAACACTGCCAAGTTGCAATGTTTGAGTGTGATCCCAACAGCTAGGTTTTAGATTTCAACCTGAATAATGAAAATAGTAATCATAGTGATAATTTTATAAAACTGGCTCCAAGCCTCATTAGAGTTTTTTAAAACTACAGAAGACATAAGCCCTCATTTTATACTTTAGACATTCAAGGTTCAGAGAGGTGAGGTTATTTGCCCAATATTATGTAGCAAGTTAGAGGCAGAGTTCAGCCTGGCAAATGGCCCCCCTTCTACTCTACAACCCATCCTGAGTAGGCTGAGTGATTTGCTCTTTATCATATGTTAGCCCCCAAAGAAAAAAAAAGTAACTGTAAAGTAATGATGTGGTCACGCTGTGGCAAATAAAAAGGAAATTTATTAGATGTTCTGACATGGAAGACCATCATTTTAATATTCAGAGCTGGAGTCCAAGCAATATATTCAGATCTATTAACCCCTCTCATTGATATGCTGGTTTTAGTAATTTTGGGGGTAAAATTATATGCTAAATGTTTTTCTTTCTAAAACCTTTATTTTTAGACAAATCTTGCAAAGAAGAAAGCGTTGTTTGAGGAATTTTCATTCACACACATCTATTCAAGAACCAACAGTGGAAGCAACCCTTCATCGGGACCACCCTCCCTGGAGTGTGGTAAGGACAGGCAGGCTGGCTGAAGTCTGCAGTGTGTGGAGGCAAACACTGGGTGTGGGCCTGCAGAGAGGTGTCAATATTCCTGAGTGGAAATCCCAGCTCAGAGTGGGAGCAAGTGACCTATGTTGCAGGCAGATTTACCTGTTCATTTGCCTGCCTCCATGAAACAGTACAATAATTGTTCCACAGCCTTCTCTATTCTTGGAAATAGTTGAAGTCCTCTCTCTCCCAAATCTACAGAATGGTGGAAATCTCACTGCTAACAAATCCTTTCATTCCTCCTTTCATTCCTCCTATAGCCATAGATTAAAAAAATAAACATATTAAAAATCGTGTTTTAAAGATAAATAGCACTTGTAAATATAATTATTGACTTAGTTTCCTCATCAGCAAAAATTGGGTTTGGTCTCTATAAGCGTCAGGTCCCCTTCTTCTCTAACATGTTAGGTTCCATGAATCAGGGCCCCCTGTTTTCATACACCCCCTCCTGTTTATCAAATGGGAGGCCAACCACCCACCCTGTAGTCCATACCATGGGTATTTGTGTAAAACAATATTATGGAAACCTGACACAACTAACGTAAATGCATTTCCCCTCTTAACAAGTAAGAAAAGTGTGACTGCATCGTATCATCTCTATATTCAGAGCACATGTACTACAGAGTGTCAATAATATAAAGCACTTTAAAGTTATGATGAAATTTGTGCTGAAACAGACATGAACTTTGGCACCACTTCAGATGGAGCCACAACCCTGCCAGCACCATCTACTCCTTGCCACCAGGCTAAATACCCACCTGCTGGAGCTATACACGGGAACCTGTGCTATTCCCTGCAGCTGACAACTTACTCTTGAAGCATTTAAATGTAAGTTTAATCCATCACTGCTATTGGTTTAGATAACATAGGCACAATGACTTTTTTTCAGAAAACAGCAGAAAGGCATGTTATTTCTAAAATGATAGTAGTAGAGTTGATTTAACTTATCTTGTTTACTATCATTGGATTTGTTTAGCAGATGTCACACTGCAAGCAATTGCTGTTAATGGAAGTATTGAACAGTTTGAAACTGGGCTTTCAAGTGAGCCAGCTGGTTCAGAAATGATATTTATGTATATGCACATCCTATGTGATAATAAGACTAATCCAGAATACATGTTTTTCACAATGTGAACCCTTACCTAATTCTCTACTCCTTAAATAGCTATCAATTTTACTATAGGGCTTAAGGGGGGAAAAAGCCCTACAAAACAGTTCTTATTCTAGGTCTTATTTTGAAGCACAGCATGTATATTAGAAACCTATGAGCCCACGTATATGAGGCATCCAAAATAGTCAAACACAAAAGAAGCCGAGAGTAGAATGGTGATTGCGAGGGCTGGAGGGTGGGGGGGGCAAGATGAGTAAATCTTAGTTATCTACTGTATAGTATAGTGCATATGTAGTTAGGAGAACTGTTCTGTATATGGTAAACATTTTCTAAGAGAGTAGATCTCATGTTAAATGTTCTTATCTCCAAAAAAAAGAAAAGAAAGAGGGCAGGAGGAAACCTTTGGAGGTGATGAATAAGTTTCTGGCATATATCAAGGTGTAGTTGAACAGGTCTGTATTTATCTCCAAACTCACCACGTTATATACATTAAATATGTACAGCTTTTTGTGTAAAAGAAGAAAGAAAAGGAGCCTATGAGGCTAAATAGGAGCTACTCCTTGTTTTTTTTGTAGGAAAAGCAAAGATTCCTCAATAATCTTGAGTATTTGCAAAGTAGGGTTTACTTAAGAGACAGCAGGAGCACTGATTATCTGTGGAACGCAGGAGCTTCAGCAGCAAGCTTCCAGGCAAAAGTGAAATAGGCTTGCCCTGGTGGGGTGGCTCAGTTGGTTGGAAGATGGTCCAGTACACCAAAAGGTTGTTGATTCAATTTCCAGGCACATACCTAGGTTGCTGGTTTGGTCCCTTCTTGGGATGCATACGAAAAGCACCTGACCAATGTTTCTCTCTCACATGATGCTTCTCTCTCTCTCTCTCTCTCTCTCTCTCTCTCTCTCTCTCTCTCTCTCTCTCTCTCTCTCTCTCTCAGAGAATAACAGCATATCCTTAGATGATGAGTTAAAAAAAAAAAAAGTGAAGCAGGCTTTTGATTAGCCATCCTCACCTCTCTCTTAGCCTTTTCCCTTGTCCTCCTGCTGCTGGGCTGACTGCTCACTGCTACTTTCACACAGACCTTACTTTCTACAGGAGTGGGTATTCCCCTCCATGCCCTTCTCATTCCTTTAGTTTAAAACACCCATCCCTCAGCAGATACCAGTTATTCTTTAAAGATTATTGGATTAAATAATGCACACTGAGTTTCAAGATACTTGTATGAACTGTACCCTGTGTTTGCATTTTGAAAAAGAGTATTATTAAATCAAACTAATATAAAATTAATGTGGGAATGTTTCTAAGTAGGAAGAGACCTCCTGGTATTCTCCCTAACTTTGTCAATATATTTCCAATAAATAAAAAAAAATAGTGCTCAGTAATCATTCACTTTACTCTTTAAACTTAGCAGTCTCTTTTTCCTGGCCTACAAGCTTCTAAAGAGGGCAGAGGGTTATGCCTTTAGATGCTAGGAATCGACCAAACAGATAAATGAGACTGAAATACCCTGATTTTTTCTTAATAATTATATTTAACTAGAAACCCAGTGCATGAAATTTGTGCATGGGGTTGGGGTTTGGGGGGATGTTCCTCAGCCCAGCCTGCACACTCTCCAATCTAGGACCCCTTGAGGGATGTCCAACTGCCCATTTAGGCCCGATCCCCAAATGGGCAGTCAGACATTCCTCTCACAATCCAGGAGAGCTGGCTCCCAACCGCTCGCCTACCTGCTTGCCTACCTGATTACCCCTAACTGCTTCTGCCTGACAGTCTGATCATCCTCTAACCACTCCCCTTCCAGCCTGATCTATACCTAACTGCTTGCTGGCCAGCTTGATTATCCCTAACTACCCTCCTGCCACCTGGTCACACCTAACTGCCCTCCCCTGCAGGCCTTGTCCCTCCCAACTGCTCTCCCCTGCTGGCCTGGTCACCCCTAACTTCCCTCTCTTGCCAGTCTGGTTGCCCGTAACTACCCTCCCTTGCCGGCCTGGTCACCCTGAACTGCCCTCTGCTGCTTGCCTGGTTGTCCTCAACTTCTCTCCCCTGCTGGCCCAGTCACCCCTAACTGCCCTCCCTTGCCAGCCTGGTCCCCTCCAACTATCCTCCCCTGTAGGCCTGGTCCCACACAACTGCCCTCCCCTGCAGATCTGGGTTCCCTTCAACTGTCCTCCCCCGCAGGCCTGATCACTCCCAACTGTCCTCCCTTGCAAGCCTGGTCCCTCCCAACTGCTCTCCCCTGCCAGCCATCTTGTGTCCACATGGTGGCAGCCATCTTTGACCACATGGGGACAGCCATCTTGTGTATTGGGGTGATGGTCAATTTGCATATTACTCTTTTATTAGATAGAGTATTTATTTATTTTTGCATAAGTAATAGATGTACATGATCTAAACTTTCATCAGACCAAATTGAACACAAAAGTTTCCTTCTCATCAGTCCCCATCTGTTGGCTTTCACCCCTACACCAAAATAGATAAGCTCTGTTATTAGTTTCTTGTGTAGACATATAGATACATAAAAACTGTTTATATAAGCAAATGCTAACACCTTTTTCTTTCCCCACTTTTTAAACAAACGTAGCGTAGCCTACTATATTCTCTTTAAGCCCTCATCTAATGTATCTTACATGTCAATTCTATGGCCCTTTGCCATTCTTTAAAAATCTTTGCTGAGCAGTATCCCATTATTGGATGTGCCATGACTTATTTAAACAGTTCTGTATTAATTAACTTTTCAAATGTTCCAGTCTTTTAGTATTACAAGAACTGCTGCAGTAAATAACCCTGTACATTCATGATTTTTGCTCATGTGGGAATGTATCTGTAGAATAAAAATCTCAGAATTGGAACTGCTGAGTCAAAGAGTATATGCATTTCTAATTTTAATAAATATTGCCAAATTGCCTTCCAGAATGATTATACCTATTTACACTCCCACCAGCAATGAATCACTGTTCCCGTTTCTATCTTGCCAAGCCTAGGGGTTGTCAAATTTTTGGATTTTTACCAACCTGATAGTGAAATATGGTATCTTAATGTAGTTTTAATTTGCATTTTTCTATGTAGGAGTGATTCGAACATCTTTTCATATGCGTATGAGTCACTTGTATTTCCTTTTTTGTGAACCATTACTCATTTTTCTAATAGAGTTTTTTTTTTCTTTTTTCATTCCTTGGTTTCTTTTTAGATTAGAGAGTTTAGTTCTTTGCCTATATTGTAAATACAAGTTTCCCCAAGTTTGCTAGTCCTTTTACTTAAAAGAGTTGTTTTAAACACTGACTAATGTAGATAACTGCATTAGTGTGCATTTTACTTGCACACACAGCTGTGAATGAGGATAGATAAATAGAATAGATAAATTAGCTAAATAGATTTTTTTGTGTGCATAGATATTTTAAAAGTCTCTCTTTTTTTTCTTAGAGCATTAATAATACCATGCAAGCAACTCATCCATTCATACAAAGGACCAAGCCTTCCTGTAGACAAGAGGAGAAATGCAAGCATATTATCCAGTGTCTATTGAATTGCCTACTGTGTATTGACATTAGCACTAGGGATAGAAAAGTGACTGAGACACTGAATTTTTAAAAGTTCAGTTTGGCAACAAGGGTGAAGTTGGATGTTCAAATGAAGAAAACTAATAGAGTAGAAGACATAAATAAAAAATTAAAACACAGCAGGAAAATGTATGCATAGTTATGAAATAGGGAGGATAGAATGATTGACTGGAACCTATATTAATCATTAAATTGCCCTATCAGTCAGAGTTCAGAGCCAAAAAGAGAAACTGCTCTGAGTGTTTCAAGCAGAAAGGAATTTAATACAGGGATTGGGAGTCCACAAAGCCATTGGGAGAGGCTAGAGGAGTGAAAGTCAGGGTTTCACTTAAGTTCTGCTTTCTGGTTGTCCCACTAATATTGCAATAGAGGCATTAAGATCGAAAGCCCAGCCTACAGCTGCTTGCCTCTCACCCAAGACCCTTAAGAGCAATGTGAAGAAATTGGACCCAGCCACTGCCAGCATGCATGACTATCGGAGCTTATTTGTCAAGTGCAAAGGCCACAGGACGATTGCCTCTCCTCTTTTTCAAATGAACTCCAGCGGCAAGGGGCTCTGGGGAAGGTGGTTTTATTCCTTACAGTGCTTATAATTCAGGAGTTAGCAATGGATGCCAAGAGCTTATACACATTTTCAGACATCTTAGCATGAATTTATCAGAATTTGTCAAACGTAAAGAAGGTGATAAAGAATGGGTACTAAAGAAGGAGCCCACATGGCATTAGGAATGGGAAGCTTGAGAACAGGGAGCTATAAAACACGGATAGGCCTTTTATCAAAAGAGTAGTTGGGAGTGTTGAGTATAAACAAAATGGTTTTCAATATTAAATAGGCTTATTATACAATGATGATAGCAATAACAATAAAAATAATATGATGATTTAATAACATATTCTGTACATGAAAACCTCCAACAAACCATATAGCCCTGACTCTAAATAATATTGGCAGTAGGTATTATTCTCATTGATATACAAGAAAACATGTTTTAAAAAGCAATTTGTCCAAGTTCATTTTACTATGTATTTGAACTTAAACTGGACTTCCTTTCTTCTTCCCTTTCATTCTCCCTCCCTCCTATTCTTCTTTCCTGCAAATTCCTGAGAATTTACTACCTGCTAGGATCCTTCTCAGAATTATATTAGGAGCACTGGATACTTTTAGGAAGCTAACCACTTATTATCCCATTTAGAACACACACATACACACACACACACACAGAGAGAGAGAGAGAGAGAGAGAGAGAGAGAGAGAGAGAGAGAGAGAGATAGGCAGGCGTAGGCCAGTTATAACAATGGGGCAGTAGAATCTAGACTCAGACCTTCAGAACTTACTTGTAGCAATAATCATAGCTCTTTGCTGGTAATGGAGTATATGGATTTTATATAAGATTGCCTACATGTGTAAGGACTGTAGGATTTGACTCAAGAAAAATAAAATGAAAGACTAAAACTGGCTATCAAATATCTCCAAGATAGGCCCTGACCATGTTATAGTGTTGTCCTGATACATCAAGATTGTAAGTTCAATCCCCAGTCAGGGCACCTCTAAGAAGCAACCAATGAATGCATAAATAAGTGGTACAACAGATCTCTCTCTGTCTCTCTCTCTCTCTCTCTCTCTCTCTCTCTCTCTCTCTCTCTCTCCCTCCTTCCTACCCTCCCTCCCTCCCTCCCTCCCTCCCTCCCTCCCTCCTTTCTCCTTCCTTCTTTCTCTATAAAAATCAATAAATAAAAATTAAAAAATTCTCCAGGATAGAAAGTGAAGCTACCCACACTAAGACACATGACATTTGCCTGTGAATAGACTGAGCATTTTAGTTCTTATTCTGGTTTTTAGCTGCCAGGGATTCTTGCGGCAATAATCCAAGTTTTCAGGACACTCTCACATTTTTAAGTTTTCCTAATGAATTATAATAACATTTTGGTGGTTTATATCAAATTGTGTTGAATGGCATTTTTAGCAAATTGTGTCACTTTGTGAATTTCCAAATTTTACAAAATTTCCTGTGCCAAAAAATAATCAGTAGAAATGATTTTGTGTGAAACTTTTTGAAAGCCAAGTTTAGCTGATTTTGCTAAACAGCACAAGCAAACAATTTATTCATTCTTTCTCCAAGTCCTTTTTCTGTGTCTTGTTCTCTGCTTCCAGGCCCCCTCCTTCTTTCCCTCCTCCAAGCTTCTCTCACTGTTTGCTGGCCTTTGTTTCTGCTCCTAGTTCATCTTTCTCTAACATTATCAGTTCTCCTCACACCCCTCTACCCTGAGCTATATCAAGCCTTGGGCTATGGTTTTGGGTTGAGGGTCACGGAGGTCATGGATTTTTTTTCACGGAAAGAAGGAAAACGGGAACGATCACTTTTGCTCTCTCTTCTGCCCTTGGTGCTGAGAAATCCTTTTGAGTATCTGGGAGAGCATTATTACTGTGGGTTTGAGACCAAAACCATACTACTCACCCCGCGAGGCTACAGTAATGTTGTTGAGGATAAAAGAATATATTTCTCCATGCATGGACCCATCTTTTGAGATTTTTGCATGTGGGTGGTTAGACCATCTTAGCAGATTTGTGAGCATGTCCTTCTGAGCTTCTCTGATTTTTATTTCCCAAAGAGGGAAACAGTGAAGGCTAGTGGAAACAGCATGTGTTTGCAGTCAAAGTGCCTGGACTGGGATCCTGGCATGCCAACCACTTTTAATCATCCTGGATGTCAGAATTCTCTATTACCAAATAAGAAAACTAGCTACTAGCAACATTGCTAACAGTGCTGTTAACATTAACTGAATTATTATTATATAACAGGCATTCTGTTAAATACTTGTATGGCTCATCTCCAGCCCCTTTACAATATTAGCAGTAGCAATTATTATCCCTGTTTTATGGATGAGAAGAAGTAAGAAAATATTAAGTTACTTACTCAAGGTCACATAGCTGAGAAGTAGGGTTGGATTTTGAACCCAGGTCTGGTTGATTCCAAAGCCCATGCACTAGGCAGACCTGATGATTAACTAATTCAACAGGGTATCAGACATATAGACAGGGATCATTCTTTTGTTTTGGGTCATTTTAAGGCTAGGAAGTCCAGGAGGCATAAAGACAGCTCTAGCCCCTACACTGGCTTCTGCAGAATTTCCCCCACATCTCTCTGTGTGGGCAAATGATAGTGACCGAAATCTGTGACCCAAATCATGGGAGATAGCAAGTCACCACCAGTCCTGTTTCTTTGACCACGTAGAGAATTTGGTAAGCCATCTAGGAAATATGATGATGGACTAAAATTGGGGCACTGTCTGCACTGAGATCAGAGATTGTAGGAGGGTGTTGTGCCCAGCAGGAAAGGGAGATGGAGATTGGATTGAGACCAGAAACATGCTGCCGCCAATTACTCTTAGTGGTATTTTAAATGGAAGCCACAGAAGCTTACAGCGACTATTGCAGAAAAGCCACATAATTATAGGGCAGCACTATATTCCAGCCTCTTGTGGCTTCCATGTGTGTTTTCGTGATCCTAGGTTGTGTCTAGCCCCACGTGTTAATTTCCACCTGCTGGATTCAATTTGGTTTGTAGTAAATGAAGCTTTCAAGAACTTTCTCAGCAACTCCTCTCAGGGTGAGACTCTTTTCTAAACCACGTGGAGCCCGAGAATCCGCACAAACATCTGATTGGCATATTATACTTTAGGAGAATAATGAGTCTTCTGAAGAAAAAAAAAAATCAGAAAGCTCTAAACTAACTATGGCAAATGTCTGCAAATGTGGGCTCCCTTGAATTTAGTTAGGCTTTTTCAACTCTGCCTCAATCACAGTTTGTCACATCACAGTGTTATTATTGAGGTTGCAGGAGGTCTTTGATTATTTCACGACCTTTTCCCTAAATAGCACCTATTACTTTGATATCAGAATTTTTGAAGTGCTTCACAATCTCTCACTATTCCCCGGAGCCTGGGTCAACATTCCTACCCTCTCTATTTTAAGATGAAACACAAAGAGTTGAAGCAATTTTCCCATGGGCTCCCAGCAAGTCGGCATCTATGCTGGACACAGTCTTCTTAAGCTGTTGGCTTTAGATGACTCCCTGGGCCACACATTCTTCCCCGCCCCTCCCCTCCAGCATTTATTTATACACGTTATGCATCTGACCTGGATAAGCTAGTGCCTATTTTCCATTTGCATAATGAGGAATACAGCAGGCAGCCAAGAAGGAATATTTCCTCAACACAAGGAAATAATGTGGACCTGGTTTTCCAGGCTCGGGGAGGGTCAGGACAGAGGACAGTCCCTGCCAGCATGGCAGGCGAGTCAGAGTGAAGTCTAATGGTGATTAGTCTCTGCCTCAAGGCACAAAGATTGGGAGGGGGGCATTTTCTCACTTGCTTTTATCTAAATGTAAAACACAGTGTAATTGTGGCATGCTGGAATCTTTTTCTGCCTGTTAGGAAACTGGAGAGGGGGACTCCAGAAAATACTGTGAGAAGCTTATGTTAAGATACAACGACAAATATGGGATATGGGTGAGGAAACTTCTTTATTTTTTAGCTTTTGCCTTTGGCATTCCAAGGGACAGATCATAAAGAGTATTTTAGAAAGTATGTGTGAAGAATTAAATATCATAGTTTGGTAAGTTATTTCTACTTAAATGACTTTTTATTAGTAGTTTCTTTGTTGCACCACTATCTTGTCCTATTATAAATTCATTAAATAACTTTATAAAATACAGATAAGCCCAGAGAATAAAATAAAATCATCCTGAATTGCACTACTCAAGGATAAGCTTAATTTTTTTCCCTTAAAAACTGAGCTTACTTTAAAAAAAAAAGATGATGTATTTAAATATATTATATAACTTACTACCCATTTTATACAGACAGACACAGGATTATACTATGCATGTTCCCTTATAATCTGATTTTTAAACTTAAACTTAATATATTTTGAAAATGTTCTCTGGTCTTTAAATAGTCTTCCCAGACTTCATCTGATGGTTGTGTAGCATGCTATTGTATGGATGGATCATCATTTATTTAGCTAATCCTTTATAGCTAGATATTTATGCTGTTCCCAAGTTTTCTCTTAGACAGGCTATGATGAAGATGTTAACTTATCTATAATGGTATCAGATCACATATTTTATTTGTATCTTCTGGAAGTCCTGAAAACAGAAGGCTGCTAAGCAGTATCACTGCTGTATTAATATTTTCATGGAAAAACTTGAGGTGAGAGAACTACTTTGAGTCTAGCCAGGGCTGCAGTGATAATACGTCCAACAGTGAAGGGCTCATTCTTGTTGGCTAGAAATGGAGATAAACCCAATAAGCTAAGAGCTATCTGTGGCTAAGAAAATATACTTCTGATGTGGCAGACTAGATAATGGTAGAATGGCACTTAATTAAGATACTGATTACAACACTTAAAAAGTGTTAAAAAGCAAGGAACTCATCTGTCCAAGTTTCAAGTGTGCAGAAGTAGTTGCCTGAGGACATAAATATACTGGTCTTGGCTACAGGCCTTTCAAAGGCACATTCCTCAAACAAAAACAAACAGAAGAACTCCAAACCCTCAAAGGACAACAACAAAGACCACAACCTACCTGTGGTTTACTTCATTTGGTTCTCCATCCGCTTGTCCTGACTCTGTCTTTTCAAATCCAGCAGATCTCACTGAATGCTTTTGGAATGACCAAATTGCCTCAAATAACTGTGTAGATCTACATTGTTCAAGAAACAACCCTGAACTTTTTGTAACATACACTTTAAGGCAAAACACACACACACACACACACACACACACACACACGTGTAAAAAACACACAAAACTTTTGTGGAAATTAAAAGGAGCCCATTTGAATTCTATCAATTCTTACCTCAGCCTCCCCCTTTCCACCCTAGCTATTTAAAAAAAAAGAAAAGCACATACATTTTTTACGACTTTTAAGCCAGCAAGGATGATAACCTGACTGCCAGCAGGAAGGTCTGGGCTGAGACTTGTGATCTGAGCAAATTGCAGCAGCTCTACAGATTGAAATAAGGAAGCAAACACATGCACGTTACTGCTCAGGCACTCTGGTCTGCATCCTCTGTACCAGGACTCAAAGTGACACCGCGGTGCCAGCCTCTCCCCCAGAGCTGATGGCTCTGTGAGCATGGCTAGAGAAGAACGCGTTTTGTTTTCCTTCTCCTCGGGGCGACCATTGTCTTCCGTTGGTCCTGTGCTCAGTGAGCCATTAATTAAACCCAGAATCTTTCTAAGTGACCTGTTGCGGCGCTGAGGTTTATTCCCAACTTATTCTGCTTCACTGCATAATATTTGGCCCAGTGCGCCTTGTTCTTATTTATTTATTTTTTTTAAATCTCCCTCATTCTTCCGCACACCATGAGGATTCATTTCTGAGATGGAGAGCAAAAGGCTAGGTTAAGAAAAACACAGCCACCTCCAGAGTGCAAAAACTGCAATAAACCCATCACCTCTAACAACAGCAGAGCATGAAAAGATAAAAAACAGCCTGCCAAGAATGTAGTAACCACCCATTCACTTTTAAATGCTCTCCACACTTCAATGCACAGACCTAATTACTTTCCTGCATTCCCAAATCCACTTTGCCGTGCTGCAATCAGAAACCTGGCGTTAAAATATTTTAGACTTGGAGGATCAAGACTAATTACGGGCCTTCGCTGCACCTTTTGGTTTTTCTCCTCCTACCCCCCCTCCCCCCCCTCCTTCTCTTCTTTGGGTTACTTTAAAGCACGCTTCACTGGAAGAAAGGCTGCCCAGTCCCAGTTGGGGGTGAAGCCGCCAGAGAATAAAACAAAGAACAACTCAACTCAATTCAGTAAGCTTCAATGAGGCTGGTATATTTAATGTGAGCCCAGGGTTAGCCCACAGAATTGTGGCAGAATGCAATATTCTCGACAAAAAAAGATGTGTTTAAGGTCGGCTAAGGCCCCATAAGGCTGTTGTTGGTGTTTAAGCAGTCCACTGAGGTATTTAGCACCGTGGGTTTCTAAACATTCCAGCTGAGAATTAAACTGCAGCTTTACAGTAGCTGCTTAAAGGTTTGGGGAGTGGGGGGTGCTGGGAGTGTCCCCTCCCTCTTGTATTGAAAGGTCAACAAACAGTAGGAAAGATCATGTCATAACAATGATGAAGCCACCTATTATCCAGCATAGTGGCAGTTAATAGCACTATCAGAGGGACTAATCCAGGGTATTAAATAGTGTAATTGTTAGAATAATATCATGGTTATTAGAACACCCAGGCATGAGGCATGTTTCATTTCACATAACATGAAAGGGTTGCAGGTGAGCTGAGCCTGCGCGTGATAGGCACTTGCTATAAATATGTAAATATTAGGAAATTGCTTCACTTGTGCAATTTCCCTGCAGCAGACCAGAGTGCATTTTTGAGATGCAGATGTTATGTTTTGTGGCATTTACCCAACTACTTTTGGGTGCTTTTGCCCAGAGTTATACTCTTAAAAAGCTTTCATTCACACAAAACAATTTACTGTGAAAGTTGGTGCTAATGGTTTACTTCTTGAGGCATTTTTAGCTTCATGGAATTAATGAGACAAATATGAACACACAAAAAAGCAGTCTCTCAAAGAGGAATATGTGAAATGGCTAAGGGAGGCTGAGTGCTGATAGAGTTAACCTTGTGGAACTTTAGCTCTAAGTTTGAATTCTGGTGAGTTTTGTAAGATTGGATCTGGGCATGGGTATCTTAGGTTTGCACACTTCTTATTCAGAATATTAGAATGCCATGTGGTCACTTTGAGGAGGAGTTACAAATGTCACAGAACCCTCAACACGAACAATACACAAAACTACCAAAACACTCCCCTACTTTTTTAAGTTTCCAGTAGTCTAAAACTCCAATCGCAAGCTGCACTGGAGGAGATGGCTTAGAACAATTAGATGCTTCAGCCGGCCAGAGTATGCAGGGCACTTAAAATAATACAAGGGGCACATACACTGGCTCTCAACCACCAATTAATCCTCCTTGTTCAATAGGTAATTTATTCCACCCAGAGGCATCAAATATCAGAGAAATCACGGGCCAAAACAGTAATTATCTGCAGGGAATTCAAAGGCTTTGAAAGCCAATAATTCCAAAGAAATAAAAACAGAGCTCTTTTCACTGTATAGACTTCAACTTAAAACCTGTAATAAGAGCCAGGCCTGGCTGTGAACCTGTACTCTTGGAGGAGAAAAAAGGTGGCTGCGGAAGGCAAAGGCAATACTCATGCGGCTTTTCTGCATAAAACTATCCGGAAGCAAAGGACAGAGACCAAACTCTTCGGAAAACTCTCTGTGTCAGGCGAAGTCCCAATCCATGATGGAAATGAAGGGCTGGGTTGGCCAGGAAGTAGGTATGGGGCAAGATACTAAATTCCTGAGCTAAGAAAGATGACAAGAAAGTCTATTTAAAAGTCTAGAAGTTTAATTTGAATTGTTAAAGCTCAGGGAAGTAAAAGAATCTTTTCCAGGATAAAAAAAAAAATAATAATCACAGCAGTTCTTGAACTTCATGGCAAACTCTTCTTAAGAAAAGCACTTACTCTTAATGTCTCATCTCCTTTATACTACGTTCATATTTTATAGGTCTAGTCTTGGAAATCTGTAGCTAGTGGATCTGGTCAATATTTGACAATGAAACTTTCTCTTAATTGTACCTTCACTTATTTTCCTTATGTGTTTTTTTTTTTCTTCTTTTCTATATATAAAAAAGGACCAAGTTCAGAACTGCAATAAATTATATAAGTTGTATCTGTATGTCCCATGCACAAATGTACTAGCATTTGGTGTTTCTCCCCTTTCAAACACATGGCTGCTTAGTATTCTGTAGGGGGCCTTGACTTTTACACATTTACTACCAATTTCACAGAAATTCATGGGGGTAACACCTACTTTTCACTTAACAAGGTCAAGGCACAAATCCACATGCCTAATTTAAATGACTCCTTTTTTTCGTCATTATAAATCCATGCCAGATGTGGGGAAGGAGGAGCATGATTCCCTGGAGTTCAGTTGCTCTGACTCCCTTTGAGGATCCTCCTGCCAGCATGGGAGAACTGATTTGCATTTTCTTTTTATTTTTTTAATACTTCTTTATTGATTTTAGAGAGAGAAAGAGAGAATCATCGATGTGAGAGAAACATTAATTGGCTGCCTCCCACATGCAGCCCGACAGGGGATTGAGCCCTCTACCTGGGCATGTGCCCTGACCAGGGAGTGAACCTGAGGCCCTTCAGTACACAGGATGATGCCAAACCAACTGAGCCACACTGGCCAGGGCCAGATTTGCATGTTCTAGAACAGTGTTTCCCAAACTTTTGACATATGTGTACCCCTTTTATAATTTTTGTAATGCTGAGTACCCCTCGTACTCATGAGAACGTAGAATTAGGCGCAGCTAAGCATGGTGCAGTCTCATGTGGTTGAGACTCACTGTCCACACTTGTCTTTCTGTTGTGACATTTGTAGGTATATTTTCATCCTGACTGCTCACCAGAGTTTTAGTCCTCTTGTACAACTTCATACAGTTTTAGTCCTCTTGTACAACTTCATCCCCACCAAACTCTGGTGCAACGCGTACCCCCACCAAACTCTTCCTGTACCCCTGGGGGTACGCGTACCACACTTTGGGAAACACTGCTCTAGAGCAAACTTTAGAAATAGAACTTTCCAAGTTTCTGTTTTTGTCCTAAGTTAGGTTATTGTCAGAATTGGACACTGCTGTGGTCTGTGACAATCTACGCTATGAAACCTGGTCATTTTTTCAGACCGAATAAGGTTCTTGGGCGATGCTTGAGGCTTGCTGATAAGGTGTATGTCTAAATAATCCTGTAGCCTGGCTGTCATCCACCCGTGGCTTTGCAAACACCTCCTGCTTTGTCATCCAAGGGAGTTGGACTGGATTTCTTCGATGCTCCCTTCCAACACTCAGGGTTCTGTGATGCTATAATTTGTCCAATTTAGATCAAGACATTTTATTATCCTTAAGAGAGCACTTCATTTTCTGGCTTTAGGTATTCAAGAAAAATTTTAAATTACATTTATTTTGGTAATTAAAGATAAAATTGCCTGTATCTGAGCTGGCAGGAACATTGAAATTCTTATACAGCCAATGCTAATGTGCCATTTTTAGCATTTAGCACTTCTTAGCACATTTTAATTCTCTCATGTGTTCCTTTTCCAGGGGTTTCCACAGAGAAAGAGTGGCTACTCCTCTCATAGAACAGACCGCGAATGCATAGATAATGAGACTGTCTCCACCTCCTGCCTGCTCCTTAGAAGTCAGGCGCTTTTGTTTTCTTAAAGAGCATTTTGTGTGTTAACTAAGAAATAGAAGAGTGAGAGGTGGGCAAAGGGGAACTGCTCTTAGGGACTCATAGTCATTCATTTATTCCATGTGGTTGAGACTCACTGTCCACATTTGTCTTTCTGTTGTGACATTTGTAGGTATATTTTCATCCTGACTGCTCACCAGAGTTTTAGTCCTCTTGTACAACTTCATACAGCTCATTGGCATTCGTATGTCCTGGTGTCCCGTGGAGCGTAACAGACTTAGGATTAAACTCAGTTTGGTTTCCCAGTGTCTCCTGTTTGTGGTGTTTATTTCCTTTCAAGTGAAAGGCTGGCCCTTGCCTTTCCCAGACCAGAATCACTATCACAGAGGTTTTCCAAGGCCCTACCACATTTCAATTTATTGCGTTCCATCATGTTTCATAATTATTGAGTTCTTAGTTTTATTGCCTTTAGACTAAGTGCTGGGATGTGATTTCCTTTCCATTCCATAGTCATCAGACAACTGCAGGCCTTGCCACCTGCTGGAATGAATGCAGCAGTCCCCTAGCACCTTTCCTGGCCTCTTCTCCCTTTTCTCCAATTCTGCCTCTAAACAAGTCACTGAACGCACCCATTCTTCCGCTCAAGCCTGCCACAGCGCCTGATGTCCCAACCTCATGCCCAAGCTCTGCTGCCTGAGCTCTCCCCCACCTTCATTCCGGAATCATCTTTGTTGCCCCTTCCTCGCTCCCTGCTGCTGGGTTGGACTTGTCTCCACCTTCTCTGTGTTTGTACTTCCCTTTCCACAGCGGCCCTTTCCTCTTCCTGTTCACCTTCCCAAATCCTAACCACTTCTCGGCTCCTTCCTTGTGAGATGTTTTTTGTTTGTTTGCTTCTTTTTATTCACTTCGAACCTCTTTCCTTTGGATTCCTGAATCACATTATATCTTTAGATTAGATGCTTATCTTGGCAGAATGGGAAACTCCTTGGATTGGAGTCAGAAAATAATGTTTCAATTTAGACCTGAAGCAAGTCATTTTACCTTTATTGCTTTAAAAAATAAAATGGGGATATTAATAATGGAGATGGGAAATGATAACAAATGCGAAAGTACTCGCATGTAATCAGATCCTAAGTGTTGGTTGATTTTGAGTCTTTAAAATGGTTTTTAACTACTTTGTGTCTGTCTGTATTCTTAATTTGGATTCTGGAGAGCAAGTACTGTGTTCTATATCTCCGGCCTCCAAAACCCTAAGCGTTGACATGTAAAAATTTGTGGCCACTAAATAGATTTGGAATAAGACTTTCATTTTGGAAACTTGGCCTAGTGTTTTCCAAAAAGGCATATTAAGACTAGTCCAACTTGGACTTCAACAATACAAAGAGTAGAAACAACAAAAAACAGCAACCTAAATGTTAAATTTGTATGGGGAAAGCTTACCCATACTAAATTCCTTGGACAAACGTTATAACTTTGTATGAACTCTTGGACCCTGACATAAATACCCTGTTTCCCCAAAAATAAGACAGTGTCTTATATTAATTTCTTCTCCCAAAGTTGTGCTAGGTCTTATTTTCAGGGGATGTCTTATCTTTCCATGCGCTAGGTCTTATTTTCGGAGGATGTCTTATTTTCAGGGAAACACGGTAGAAGATATCATTTCCTAAAGAGTTTATCCCATCTTCTTATGAAGTAAACATGTCTGTTATAAAGAAAGAAAATAAAGATTTGGAGAAACCCTAATCCACCTTCACTCAGGGGAGTGTCTAATAACTATTAGCTATTCTTTCATGTGGATATCATTTATATAGCACTTTTCATGGGCAGGTACTGTTCTAGCACTATATAAATGTTAATTCACTTCCTCCTCACTACATGCCATGAGTTTTGGCTATTTCACTGATAAGGAAACCAACGTATGGAGGGGCTGAGAGCAGCATGTCCAGGTCACACAGCCACGAGGTTGGGGAAGGATTTGAACCAACGTAGAGTCTCACACTATTAACCAACCAGTTCTGGTGCCTCTTTTGAACCTTTTATATTTTCATACTTTTCTAATTGTTTGGATGCTTTTCATTGGCCCCTGAATGACAGCTAGCAAAACTCTAGAATACAATAATTATGAATCATTAGTCAAACTCTGCTCTCTGTGGGCTCTCAAACTCTCAGAGGGAAAAAACTCCAAGGGTATAAGATGGGAGGATGAATCTCTTTTGTGGGAGGGTAGAGAGTATTCCTTTTATATACAGAGGGTGTTTTGCTTTGCCTGAGAGATTAAGAAAGGAGAATTGATCTAATTGAGTCACTTTTTTAGTCACCACCAATAATTTAAACATATGGGTAAATGCAATGTTACAACATAATTGCCTCAGATAACGTATCTCAAATTGTGAGTCAGATACTAGCAAATTATATTGAGTTGGCCAGTTTACTTAATTGCATTTTGCCAGTACCTAAACTGTGCTTTCTTGAATTGTAATTTTAGGTTTGAAGCAGTTCAGCAATTCCCGAGGAAAGAACTTCAATGGCCAGTGTGTTCAAATAGCTTATTGTTCTAGAGCTTTATCATGTTTAGAAGGTCATCTGATTGAACGTGAAGGTCAGATTTTATCCTGTTCTTACGTGGGGATGTTTCTCTTCGCTCTATTACACAATAACATGGATGTTGCAATTTGCCACTCATAAGAGAACTTATGACATGTTCTGATGTGAACAGTAACAGCTGAATATTTTTCTTACCTCAGCCCGATTGGTCAGGGATTCTCATGGAGAAGCGGTTTGCTAATTCCTTATTGGTCTTTGTACATTTATATATCATGAGAGAGCCTCATTCAATGGGATTTTTTATTTTTTCATTTTAAAGAAGTTTAATTGAAATAATAAAAGCAAGAATCTCAGGGCAGCTAATCTGAAATTTATCTCTGCGACTTTTTAATACATGATATTGACAATTCAAATGACTGGCAAATGTTATGTTCCATTATCAGAAGCTGAGAAGTTGTGGGGTTAATTGTTCAGAAAGATGCTTGATTTTAAGGATAAAACATCTAGGTATTTGGAATTTGTATTTGATAAATACTTCCACTCCCCTTCTGCCCCCAAAAAGTTCATAGATTTGAATGTGTGAAAGTTTTGATTTCATTTTGATCAAGAACTATGATGCTACTAAGATGTTAAAAAGTAACTCTTCCTTAACCTATAAGATTTTGGATGTTTGCATGCTTTGACATATCCAAAATGGCACAAAAGCCAAACATCAAGCTGTTTGGGGATGAGCCTGGGCATAAATGAATATGAAATGGGCTTGTATTAAAACAGCAATGAGTTTTTTTGTATACAAATAATTTTACAAGAACATAAAGTAATTTAATTGTAAGAAGGGATTTTAAGCCTCAGAATAATGCAGATTCAAATGAGGTTTGAAAAGTCTCCACTTTACATTTACTAAATCTATCCATCTAAGAATTTGGTGGAGTTTGGCAGAGGCCCACTCTGTCACCTTCCTTCCTTAGGAAAACAGGGGACTGCAGGCATCCTCCCATTCTCCTGTATGTGAAAAGGCCTTTGCTTTTTATTAACTAAATAGAATATATCTGTGTAAATATGAAGGCAAAGTGCTATATTAACAACAAATATAGCACGAGGTATGATTATCTGTCTACAAAGTCAAATGTACAAGAAATAAGCCCTTTTAAAAATTGCTTTGTGCCTACGACAAACCATCCCCAAGCCATCTTGTGGGTTTGCCAGGAAGTTCAGTCAGATTTGAGACTCTCTTCCCCTCCTGCTTTGTGCAAAGGCCCTGCGGGACTTGCATGGGAGCACTGCCTTCTCTCTGCCCGTCACAGGCCCACGGAGGCAGTTTCCTTTAGAAACCCTGTCTCTTCGTCTGGATGTTTATTTTGGTCAGCAGTCTTTGCTGCTTTGCTTGTGGGCCAGGAATCTTTGCAAACCCAGTGTCTGGAGTCCAGTTCTATAAGCTGCACAGAGCCCTCTCTCTCTGATAAATCTGGGTCTCGCCACCTCTGCTCACACCACCATGCAACTGTGCATGGACCCCACTCCTCACAGGAGCCCCACAGCCTCTGTCCTACTTTTCAGGGCATGGGGAACCTGCCCTTTGCCGCTCTCCTCAAAGCCACTCCCTCCTCTCTCCTGTTCCCCCCAGGACACCCGGCACAGTCTTTTCAATGAGAGCGACTGTCACCTCCAGCTGGAGCATTCTGCTCTGTTGCAACCCATCCCAGAGCCAGGAGAGCACAAAACCCAGTCCCTTACTGGAAATGGCAGGTGAGAAGGTTGGAAAAAATAAAGGGAGAATAAAACCAAGATAATTCCTTGGTTAATTATCCCACCACCATAATGTTTAAATAAAATCTCCTGTGCTGGGCTTACCTCTACATGTCATAAAATCCCACCACAATCCCACAAGGACAGATTCACTTAACAACTCTTCAGATTCATTTTACAGATGAGGAGTTAGTTGTTCAGTTCCTTCCTATGGCCCGTCACGCAACCAGTAACTAGTGAGGCCAACGTTCCAATTCAGGCCAGGCAGGCTCCAAAGCCTACTTTCTCTCTAACAATATGCCACAAATGGGAGGTGGGACTGAAGTTTTCTCTCCATTCTGGTTTTCTGAAGAAAGCACTTCAACCTCTAGAATGTTCTTCCATATTAACAATTCAACCTGAATCGATGGTCTCTTTGCCAGGGCTTCGGCGGGCTGCCTGCCTGGTTGCCTGAGAGGTTTGAGCTTCTCACTCCTCGGGAAGATTTTACAAAAGGTGCTGTGTGGCATTTCCACCTGTTCTAGGACAGGGTTAAACTTGGGTGTGCATCCAAATAGTCAAAGGCTTGTTGGAACACAAATTGGGGGGCCTCACCCCAAGATCCCTGAGTCTGGGGTGGCGCCTAAGAATTATTTGCATTTCTAACAAGTTCACAGGGGATACTGATGTTACTGGTCTAGGGGATGCACTTGAAAACCAATGTTCCAGGTAGTAATGGCATCTCTAATTTAATTTAATTGAGTGAGGATGTAGATATGAGTGTTATGCCTCAGTCACTCAGGGGATCTAGCTCAGCTCAATGCTGCTAATTGCTGTAGAGGTCAGACACTATCCAGTTTTAATTTGTTTTCTTAGTCATAGATTGTTTAATTTATGCCTAGGATGGACTGTTGTTTAAGGATAAGAAATACACAACAGTGATACTGAAAGGCAACAAGTTTGAGGAGGCACATAGACATGATAACAGGTCTCCCAAATTTCCCCAAGACACTCTTCACAGTTATGTATGCTGCATGTATCTGATCAAATGCTTGTATAGGAACCAAAATGAGTCTAATATTTTAAAAACTAATGTTAAAAAGAGAAAATAATAGCTTTCCAGTTGACTTTTCGTTTACAACAGACTATGCCAGTGTAGTTGAATGTATGTCTACTTCTTAATATACTTAAACAAAAGCATGCTACTTTTAAATTGTTAGTCAAGCATATTGTACTTTGTGTTATATACATTGAATTTAATTAAGTAGGGAGAGAGAGAGAGAGAGAGAGAGAGAGAGAGAGAGAGAGAGATTTGTCATTCCACTTATTGATGCATTCATTGGTTGCTTCTTGTATGTGCTCTGACTGGGGATCACACCCACAACCTTGTCATATCAGGATGACATTCTAAGCAATCAAGCTATCCAGCCAGGGCAGAGACATGCTTATATTCTGAAGAACATTGCCAGATCTTGGCAGTAGATGCTGCTTGGCACTGAAGGTTGGCTATGCACACGTGCAATAGGTTGGCTTCATTAGGGGGACTAATGCGAACTACAACACGTAGAAGGGGTCTTACTTTTTCTGCTGGACTGACTTTTAGGTTTGGCATACTAGGCTATACACTCCATGTGTCACATAGTTTGTTCTGTAGTTAGGTTTTCCTATGACTTAGTCTTTGTTGGTTATTCTCTAACTGGGGACATTGAAATTGATCCTGAAAATTGGGGTTTCCCAATAAGGAAATTTGGTACAGAACATGTTCTTTTTTTTTTTTTTTTTTTTTTTTTGGGTAGGAAACATTTTTAACAATTTAATTCTAAAATAAAACATTCTGTTGTAGCAGTTTGAATATGGCCACAAGAATCTTGGACATTTTACCTATTAAGATGTGGCTTTGCGTTTCCTAGTTCTGAATCTGGGTGAGCTCTGTGACTGCTTTGACCAACAGAAGATAATGGGAGGGATAGTCTGCCAGTTTCTGGGTCTAGGCTGGGAGACTAAAAGGGTCTCCTGTCTGCCTCTTGGAACACTCACTCTTGGGTCTTGATCAACTATGTAAGAAATAGGATTACCCTGAGACTGTCCTGCTGTGAAAAAGCACAAGCTAGCCATGTGGAGAGACAGCAGGAAGAGAAACCAATGTTGGCCAATCTCCAGCTGTTTCAGCGATCCCATCCAGGCTCAAAGTAAGTATGCGAGTAAGGAATCCAGACCAAGGCAACCTCTAGCGAAATATCTCCAAATCGCCAGTTGTTGCCATGTGAAGCAGAAGGATTGCCCAATTTGACCCACAAAATAATGAAAAATAATAAAATGACACGTTTTTATGGATGGTGTGTTATATGGCAGTAGATAGCTGTAACTTTAATCTTAAAAGCTTATGTAAGGATGATGTAAACTTCTTCAAAACTGCTTATTTATAATTATGTAAAGTTAATTTTTGGCCAAATCTAGAACTTTCTAACTTGACTGACTTAGACAAATTTAATCATCTGTTGAGTATTTTTAACTATTCAAGAAAATGTATCTTATGCTTATTTCAAGAATAAATGTTGAATGTTTTTTTGAAAGACAGTTTTTAAAAAATTTTGAGCAGTTTTAGGTTCACAGCAAAATTGAGAGGAAGGTACAGAGATTTCCCATATTTTCCCTACCCCCTCACATGCTTAGCTTCTCCCATTATCAACACCCCATTAGTGGTAGATTTGTCCCAATTTATGATCTTACATTGACATGTCATAACCGCCTAAAATCCATAGTTTACATTAGGGTTATTTCTTGGTGTTATACATTCTATGGGTTTAGACAATTGTTATCCATCGTTATACTATCCTATAGGATGTTTTCCCCATCCTAAAAATCCCCTTTGCTTTGCTTTGTCTCTTTATCCTAACCCCTTTTCAATCCCTGGCAAGCACTAATCTTTTCACTGTGCCTTTTCCAGAATGTCATGTTGTTGGAATCATACAGTGTGGAGACTTTTAAGATTGGCTTGTTTCACTTAGTAATATGTGATTAAGTTTCCTTCATCTTTTCATGGCTTGATAGCTTATTTTTTTTTAGTGCTGAATAATATTCCATTATTAAAATGTGACACATTTCATCTATCCATTTGTCTACTAAAGGACATCTTGGTTGCTTCTATGTTTAGAAAAAAATTTTTTTAAATATATTTTATTGATTTTTTTTTTACAGAGAGGAAGGGAGAGTGATAGAGAGCTAGAAACATCAATGAGAGAGAAACATTGAGCAGCTGCCTCTTACACACCCCCTACTGGGGATGTGCCCACAACCAATGTACATGCCCTTGACGGGAATTGAACCTGGGACCTTTCAGTCTGCAGACCGATGCTCTATCCACTGATCCAAACCGGTTTCGGCTAAGTTTAGAAAATTTTGATTAAAGCTGCTATGAACATTGGCATGCAGGTTTTTGTACGAACATGTTTTACTCCTTAGACTAAATACCAAGAAGTGTAAATGATTGGTTGTATAATAAGAGTATGTTCATTTGTGTTAGAAACCACCCAAACTATCTTGCAAAGTGGTTGTTCCATTTGGCATTCCCAACAGCAATGAATGAGAGTTCCTGTTGTTCTATTAATACATGCTCAACAGTATTTAGTGTTATTAGTGTTCCAGATTTTTGCTATTATCATGGCTGCTGAATGCTTTAATTTGCATTTCCCTGATGACATATGATGTGGATATCAGTGGTTTTTTAAAATCTTTTATTTAAATGTATTTTTTACTTTCTTTATTATGTATTTTATTTTTACTTTCTTTAAAAATAAACTAAATGGGTTTCAAATATATTATATATTGTAAACTTACATGTAACAATGCTACAAGTATAGATATCTTCATTCTTTAACTTGTTTGAATAAAAATTATATACTTTGTAATATGGGATAAACAGGAAAATGTGGAGCATAATAAAATGTTGCACATTTTGAGGCTTTGGCCTTGAAGGGAATAATCTATTATTTATTGATTATTTTATAAATTTAAAACATCCAGACATGCAGGGAAAATAATTTATCTTATATTTCCCTTTTGGAACAGAAACATAATGTGTTAAAATCAATGTCTTATGTTTCTATCAGTGGTATAAATTAAGATTTAATTTACTATATAATTGAGACCTCATAAATTTTAGAATAGCATTTTCCTGTGGAATTGGAACTTCCTTTTATTCTCTCTATTCGAAAAATTATTCTTATGCATATCGAAGCTAATGAAGAATTGTTTTTATAATAAGCATTTTCTCTTTTCTTTTGCTGATGTCTATGTCAGTGGAAAAGAACTCCCCACATGAGTGCTGCTCCTTATCATGGTGCAAATGTTATTCCAGAGCACACTTCTGTCTTAATCACTGAAATTATTTGGTTATCAAAGCCATACAAGTCCATGATTTGACTTTCATCCTTTTCAGACTTATTCATGATATTGGTCTGGCCTTGAAAACACTGAAATGGTCTTTATTTGATATTCAACATGTAATTTCAGAAGGACGTGCTCATTTTGAAAATTAAGACAGTGTTAGAGTGAGAGAAGAGTCTTAAAGACTGGAAATAGAATCATAGTTTCTAAGTATGTGTGTGTGGTGGGGGATAGGTTGGGTGTAGGATAAAATGGCTGGGTGTATTTTATGTGTGATGTGTGATTGTGGAGTGTGATTGTGATGTGTGTGCGTGTGTGTGTGTGTATGTATTTACAGTCAATTCTCTTTCCTACAGAGGACAAAAACTTTCGTTTGAAACCATTTGGCTCAGTATATAGAGCATAGGCCTGTGGACTGAATGGTTCCAGGTTATGTTCTGGTCTAGGGCACATGCCTGGGTTGCGGGCTCAATCCCCAGTGGGGAGGGGATGTGCAGGAGACACTGATCAATGATTCTCTCTCATCATTGATGTTTCTATCTCTCTCCCCCTCTTCCTTCCTCTCTGAAATCAATAAAATATATTTAGGAGGAAAAAAACAAACAAACAGGGACTATATCCAAAATAAATCTTTAATGTCTTTATACACAAAATTATTCTAACTTTGATATTTTGGAAAGTAAAATCATGCAATCAGCTGTTCCTCATAAAGGGGCAACAGGCCATATGTTCTGTGACAAACTGGCCTTGTTTTGGCAATGGGCGTCACATGAGCTGGTTTGGAAGTATCAGGACACCGAGAGCTTAGATACCACCTGCCCTCAGTTAACGTATTCCTTCTGTGTGGAGGCATTTTTTCTATGTCCAGATCACATAATAATAACACAATTGTAATGTTTTCAAAATAGAGATTAAGTTACTTGATAAACGTGTCCAGGATTTCATGCTGCATTCCGCCATCACCCATGAATGGCTTTTTGTACAATTTCTGTAGATGGCTGCTCCTGCAGAAGGAAATACTGTATTTGACTTCTTTTCTTGCTCTGGGTATTGCTGCGAGGCATGGTGGTGGGGCTGACACAAAGGGGGTGGGTGCTACTGTACCAGGGCTCTTGGGAAATCCTAACTGTTCTGAGATGGCGTGGGTCTTAGAGGAAGGGGCAGGGGTGTTTTTCTTTCTTACTTTTTTTTGTTTGTTTTGTTTTGTTTTGTTTTGTTTTTTATAAGGATCCCCAATGCAGGTGGTCCAAACTCACTCTATGAGAAACATCATCCAGGGGATTATCACACGTTTGTTTTCATCATGAAATGGACCTTACCCAACAGGAGAGCACAACAAGAATCCTCTGGCCTCACTCAATGATAAATGTAATGCTGCCTCTGAGTATAAAATTGACATTTTCTTTTTCCAGTGGAAAGGCACTAAAGACAAAACTCATATCATTTATTACTGATAAAGTTAAATATATTTTTACACTTGATCTTTACCAAGATTGCTACATCCATATTCGTGTTCACAATTCCGCTTTGACGTGCGAAACACTTTCTCATTATGCATCCTTAAGAAAGCCTGCTCAAAACTTTGATTTCCAATAAAGGCCTGATAAGTTCATGCCTCTAAGAAATCCCTGGGAACATCACCCTGGCTCGCTGTACCTCTCACGGAAATGGTGTAACTTCTGGTGCCCACAGGATAAATCTGGAAGCTGTCGTCATGCAGTGGGCCTGCAGCCTCTCGGGCCTGTCGCTCTTGGGACTCTGCTCAAGGGACCAGTGATGCCGAAGAATTCCTCAGGTCATCTTCCCTGACCTAGAAAACCCACGAGGTTCCAGCTTTCGCCTGCGGTTTGCCACAGTGACAGAGCCAGCTCTGCTCGGTGTGGTCCAGGCCTTCAGCAGCTGGAGCTGCTGTTAGGGCGAGATAGCAGGAATTGTGAACATGGTAGTATCTCAAACTTTGTATAAAAACCCAAAGAACCCCAGGAGCCATTCTCCCCTTTTAGCTATTCTTTGGTGAATAGCTAAAACACTGGGTTTCTGTGATGGAACATACAAAATTATTTTCTAAAAGGCCGGGTTCAGAAGGTGGCACAAACCTCCAAAAAGACCTCAGTGAGCAGCAAATGGGCTCTATATTTGATTGATTTTTCACAGAGAGGAAGGGAGAGGGATAGAGAGTTAGAGACACCCTTGAGAGAGAAACATTGATCAGCTGCCTCCTACACACCCTCTACTGGGGATGTGCCCGCAACCAAGGTACAAGCCCTTGACCGGAATTGAACCTGGGACCTCTCAGTCCATAGACTGATGCTCTATCCACTGAGCCAAACCGGTTTCGGCAGGCTCTCTGAGTCCTTGTCTTCGGGTTCCCACTCGGATAAAAACATCAGCGAGGAGGCCAGATAGGGGGCTCATTCCTGCTCCTGGCAGCTGAGCTGCACTCCGACGCTAGTTCTGGAGCGAGCAGGCACTTGCTGGGGATGTTTTTAATGTCTTAATGAAAGGACAGGGAAATTGTCGCTCACTGATTTGTGCTTTTAAATTTGGAGTTTCTAAATTAAGACTCCTTAACGATCCAGGCATGCCCATTTCCAGGACTGGGCGTGCGGCTCCCGCGTTTGATGTGTCACCTTGAGGGTTTCCGGTGCGGTAATTATCACGCTGGGATGAGCTAATCTCCCCTCCAACAGTACACCTGCCTCATTCTGCTAACAAATAGGCCCCTGCCTCTACAGACTGCCTGACCTGACTTATTATATCTCCGCCATCAGCAGAAAGACTCATATCATCACTGGGCCAAAGGTGAATTGCCTGGAGACAGAGTTGGAATGAATTTTTTGCAGTCCCATTTCGCCAGACATTCAAACCACTTCATTCTGAAGAGTGGAGACCTTTAACTCTGTCACATATTTATGTATGCTTATAAGGCCAGGGAAGGGTCTTTCTGCAGACCGGCTGCAAACGGGTGGATCAAAATAGTGTTCCCGAAGAAAGTGTCTGCCTTCCGAACCTTTGTTCTCCGATGCTATTACTCCCAGCGAAGAGACATGGTGCTGCTGCTGTTTTAGTCGGCTTGCATGCTGGACGTTGCACGTGCATGCTTTTGTCTCATGGCAATCAGCAAAGGATGTCAAGTCCAGATACAATCTAGATGTGGAGTAGGGTGATGGTGATGTGAATGTCCATCTAATCCTGAAAAAAAAAAAAAAAAATCAAGACTTTTTAGCTGATGCCTGTTTTCCATATAAAATGTGGCTATTTTTTTTTTAAAAAAAATTTGTTTTTTTTATTCCCTACAGCAAACGAGACTAATATTCATTTAAAACCCAATAACAATTAAAACCCCCCAATAACAATTAAAACCTACAATGAACAACTGCTCTGGCTTTGTTTATTGCATGCATAAATAATCATACTTCAATGAACATGGTAGTATCTATGATCTCTTCCCAGATTAAGGTTGCCTCGAGACTGCTTGCTTTGGCTACTGTAAATGTGACATGAATTACGCTCAGGAAAATGTGTCTAACATGCTGGGTTTGAAGTAAATTATTTTCTTCTAATATACCTACACAACTGTCACAAGGAATTACACTGCAGATTTAGTGATGTTAAGTGTCAATTGTAATTTGGTGACAGCCATTTTATTGGCTATGCATACTGCTCTGCGAGGACTGCTTCTCAGTATGGAGGCCACTGTATCATTAAAAACCAGTGATCCTTCACTGATGACATAATTTGACTGGCAGAGAGAGGAGCAGAGAGGGGCTTGTTTCCACCTGCACAGAATCTGCTGTATGTCAGAGATGAATTTGCCTTCAAATTAGAAACAGCACTGCAGATGAGGGACTGTGATTTTGCTTGAGTTCTTTTAAGGCGTTTTTCTGGAATGGTTACCGCGCAGCTGATAGAAGTCTCCTTTAATATGTCAAACATATATATTATGCAGCCTGTAAACATTTCAAATATTTTCAGTTATAGCTTACAGTAAGTTATCTCTGGAACTGTTTCACTTGAACTGAGCCACATGCATTTCTGCACACTCACCCATCCATTCTTTTGTCTATAACTCTGGCTTTGGCAAGGGTTCCAGGAATACAATTTATGTGATAAAAATGGTAACCTCAAGGAAAGAAAGAAAAAGAGCCCGACAAGGAAACAACCAAAGTCTAATACGAGCCCAACGCCGTGGCAGGTAGGATAAATCACCGGAGCTATGTAAAAATTTACAGTAAGAACAGAACTATAATCATACATTCTGAAAATTTTATAAACTGACAATTCAAGTTATGTGTTTCATGCTAATACCCATTGTGGTAGGGTCTAATAAACTGCGGCTCACTCATAAATAGCAGCAAAGCTGACGGCACTCACATGCGAGCACATACACAGATTCACACGCATTCTGTTCTTATGCAGGAAACAGGAAATGGAGCCCAAGACTTCCTCAGCAAATTTAAATCAATATAACTGCATCCCATTTTCAGTATTTAAATTAATTTTTTTTCCTTTTTTTGCTGCAAGGCACTCTAAGGAATAAAGCAAAGTACCTTAAAAGAAAGTGTATCGGTTGTAATTTTACCTAATTTCACACCTATTTGACAGCTTCTCTTAGCCAATTGGTTTCATTGAAAATGCCCACAATATTCACCGATTAGAGTCCTGCCCTTCTACGTGGAGACCATTCCTCTTAGATACATGTTATTAGCTTTCAACATGGGGAAAAAACTAACGCCTTCCTTCCTCACACTACTGACACTTGCCACTATTTCCCCTTTCTCTTAACACAGCATTCTTCATTTACATATATATATAAAAAAGAAACTTTCCCCAACAATACACAGCACAAATTATTCAGCTAATTTCATTCCAGCCACATAAATCATGCTCAAGCAGACAAGCTGCTTATGACAAATGCTTTGTCTAAGAGAAATATACCACTGACGGTTTCATCAGAAGCACTAAACATTTCAGACTTTCCCATTTTCATTCCTGGCCAGAAACTCCATTTCTCTATTTTACAGAGGCTCTTGAGAATGCTCTTTTCCGCCCCCTTTCTCTTTCCCATGAGAATATTGAGACCATTTTTATCCACAGGAGGGAGGAGGGTGCTAATAAAAAAAAAGTGCACTTTTCTGAAGAAAAATTCAAATAGTGGCTGGCAAATCTTCTAAATTCTTGAAAGCATATCTCAGGGCCAACTGTGGATATGTTAATAGCTTGTCACATGACGAGCCATCAGCCCTTCTTTGGAGACTGGTCAGGGTGTTCCCAGATCGACTAGAGAAAAAGAGCAAATGGGATTCGGAGGCAGGATGAGTGCAGTGCAGCTGGCAGGATAAGGAGACGCCGTTGCCTCTTTCGTCTTGTCATTGGCTCCTAAGGCTCCTACCACGTTATGATTTTTTTTAAAAACTGAAGTTTCTTCCTTTACTGCCTTATTAATATAAATGGCACCCATAAAAATGTTTGTTTACAGTGTGGGAGGCTAAAATATGCCCATAAAAATCTTTTTTTGGTAAACTTCAAATAATGGTGATATTTTTTCCCAGTGAGAGGAATGGAATCTTAATTGCCCCAATACTTTAATTGCCAAGTTTTTATTTTAGTTATCATTTAACTCATTCCTAAACCAGCAAAGATTCAAGGCATACACATAATTACTTTGAAATGGAAGAGAAAAAATTAGGTCTATGATGCTCCACTGGCGTGGCTCAATGGTTGAGCATCTATCTATGAACCAGGGCGTGATGGTTCCATTCCCAGTCAGGGCACATGCCCGGGTTGCGGGCTTAATCCCCAATGTGGGGCTTTCAGGGGGAAGCTGATAGATGAATCTCTCTCATCACTGACGTTTCTATCTCTCTCTCTCCATCTCCCTTCCTCCCTGAAATCAATAAAAAAAAAATATTTTTTAAAAAAATTAGGTCCATGCTTGACTTTGATGACTGTTTACTTTAAGGGGAGAGTTTCAACTCTGCTAAAACAGTTAGTGAGGTGTTTGTGTGCATTGCTTATTTTTTTATTATTATTATTATTATTATTATTATTATTTTTTACCACAAAGGCTTGTAATCAAAGAAATGGCTAGATTTTTTCAGTGAAAATGGTCAGGCCTGAGCAAAGAATAGCCAGTGTCCTTACCCAGTGTTAATCGAAAGGGGGGGTAGGCAGTTAAAAGCACCAGGAAACACTGGGAGGAGCAGTGGGACTAGTGGAGGAAGCAGGGATTGTAGTCTTGGAGTATGAGGGCAGGGGAAATTGCACGAAAGATCTGTCTACAGTCTACACCTATGGATTCCCCCATTCTTGTGGTGGAAAGCCAGTCTCAGGGCCCAGCGCCTCCCAGTGTGCACGGAGGTGCCCCTCCAGTGAGGCCAGAGGAAAGACAGGGCCTGGAACAGCACGGCTTCCCTCTGGGCCTGTTTTCTGCAGTCGTTTCTGGACTCGGCCTGGCCTACCTTACAAGCTCCGAGTGAATTGTGGCCCGAGCAGCTGTGGCTGTGGGCCACGTGACCAAGTATTCCTTTCTGATGAACATGTGGCATGCTGCCATAAAAAGGTACAGCGCATGGATCTCCTGAGGAACATGCATCAAGTTTATTTTCTGACTAGTAAATGAATAAATTTTTCTGACTCAATTGGGAATGAAAGGAAAATAACCTGCCTTTGGAGCTATCCCAAGATCTGATTCCTTTGGAGCGGTTCATGTAATTTAACAACAACAACCCAGTCATCAGAAAACTCGGGGGTGAGTATATAGCCAACTATAAGCCTCGCTGATGAGGGAACTCTGGATCCACAGGGGCTAAGATTGGGGTAGGCTACTCGGAGCAATGTTGGGGGAGAAAATTTAGCTCAGGGGATATCCCTTAAAATCCCATGCACCCTATTCTAGACAGACTCAGTTAAATTCCCAAGTTTTTAGGAGATGATATTACAATGCACTCTTAGAAATGGTTTGGTGGTGATTATTGTCTGTCCAGAGCTTGTGTTCCCTTGATTATATTTGTCATATATTTTGCTAGGGCTCTGGCGGTGAGTGTGTAAGAAACTGGGGAGAATCTACAGTAGGTTAGTGAAGAAGAAGAAAAAAAAAAAAGAACAAGTGCAAGGATTGAGACCTTATGCCAACAGAAGTTTAGAAATTTAAATAAAAGGAAAAAGGTCAGTACAGTGCAGTATATTGTGACAGTTTCAAGGAACCATTGCTCTTTCTGAAGTTAATTTCTCTTAGACCGAGTTACCGTTATCTGTGAATAGGGTGAGCCTATGTCCCAACGTGCCCAGGACAGTCCTAGTTTATGTCTGTGGAGCAGGCTTGGTTATAAATAATGTCCCCTTTTATTCTCAAAGGTGTCCTGACTTGGGAGATAAATTATACAGTCACCCTAACCATAAACAAAGCTCTCTTTAAACTACTAGATTTGTTTAAAGGATAAAAGTGGAAATGTTTTGATTTGGTTTTCAAATTTGGTGTCCTGGAGTGATGGAGTGAGCCGGCAGGGGACACAGAAACCAGAACAAGCCAGGCCATGCTGATAATACTCTCACAGCCCCTCCAAGGGTTGTCTTATGGCTTTTGTCTCTCTTCCTTAGGCCTTCTCTGAGGATACGTTGACATGTTTTCAGATAAACGATTTAGGATTCCAAATAACTTCAGATTTTCTTTTTATAGTTGTAATATTTAGGAAAAATGTGAGGACTGGATTTCATATGACTTGTTTAAATTAATTAGGGAGTTGGGAGTGGAATCAAACTTCACTTTATTCTATTGTGAGAATTATCTTGGGTAGTGTTTTAGAATAGATGCTAGCCTTCTGAGAGCAATCAACAATGAATTATAAGTAGAATATGACCAAAGGATTCAAATTTTGTATGACGTGGGAGAAGTTCTGATTCTGCCAAAGTTAACAGTAACTGCCAATGCGTTCACTTAAGAAACAGCATGATTAAAAATATGTGTAAACAGGGGTAGCACTTATTTTTAAATATTTGAGCAAGATTTTTCGTAAAATTAGAAATTTCAATTAATGATATTACTTATGGTAATTCTTTAGACGTTAAAACTACACTGCATTGTCTGACAGATTGTTTTGATTAAGCACATGCTGGTTAATGTGAGGTTGCTGTAAATAATGATATTTGGGGGGCTATTTTTCTTAGGGAAGTATGCATTAAATTAATTACTTTAAAACGCAGACATGAAATGATACACTCAAGGTCTCTGGGAAAACAGGAAATGTAGAGTGCTCTTATGTTTTGCTAGGAATATTATCTTCTATTTTGGTTCACTTATTTTTCATGTAACAAGACTCCAAATTGTTAATTGAGGAAACACCTGTTTTACCTGATTTTCTTAAGTGTACTGGATGGATTTTAGATGCCTTGCAGCAAAGTTCTCATTAAACCAGGGATCCCATAATGTGAGCTACAATGTCTGAATTATTACATCCAAGAGAATATTAGCCTAAAAGTTCACTGCATCACGATCCTCAGGGGTTTTGCTATAGAATTACTTGTAAAAGGAGCCATTTAATTAAAAAAAAAACACAAAAACACCCTTCTGATGCTTCGGAGAAGAGATACTTCGTTATAGATAAGGAATAGGTTTGGAGAGGCAAACAAAAGTTAGAAACAAACATTACTTGGGGGGAAGAAAAGCAAAGGACAGGCGGTTCAGAGCCCATGCTATGTAGCCTCTCTGTAAACGCCCTGGAGAAGCTTAAATGACTGAAACGTCTAAACCTGTCCTGCTATTTTCCTGCACCCATTCGCAAGTCACCTTCCTCCCACCTGTCCCTGGGACGTGGGCAGCATGTGACCTGGGGCAGCCCAATCAGCGTACTCAGATTGCTGGGCCGGAAACACTTCCTCTGAGGAAGATGCGCCTCATTGGTGGTGGGAGCCGCGCTACTCCCTCAAGGGGAGCCGGTGTTAGAGTAGTCCCATCGGGTGCCGTTAGGATCATGCCGATGGGATTCCTGGGAGGATTACATACAGAGAGGGCACCTTGTGAACATTTCAAGCTTCCTCGTGCTTAAAACCTTCTGATCAGTGAAAAGGCAAGGTTTTATAACCTAAGTGAAGTACCCATTATGGCAGAAGTTTAAGTTTAAATGCATATTTGCTTTCCTTCCTCATTGCTAATCAGTGTCTTCTCTGTGTCCACGTCACCTTTTCAGTTTGCTACATGAATTGGTTTCCTTCTCGGCTTCCACGGCTCAGTGCCTGGGAACTCCCTACCCATCTACCAAGGGCCATGGGAAAGCCCCGTATCTGCCTTCACACAGGACTGCGGCGGTGAGTGAGCGGTACCCGCTATCCCGTGTCCTTAGATAGGGCGGTCTTACCCAGGCGCGGAGGAGCTGCACATTCCAACCATTCTTTAGTTAAGTACAAATTTCCTTTGAGGAAAACCAGACTCGGGGGCACAGGTTGTGGTGAACTGTATATTCCCCAAATGACCACAAGTGCTTTTCGTCCCCACATGTTCACCCAGAACATCACCACATGTTCACCCAGACCAGGCTCCACATGTCCTCCAACAACGTGCAGAGTCTGCGTCTCTTTCTCAGAAAACTGAGTGGGCTTCTGTGACTGTTTCCAGACTAGCAGAGCCTGGCACAAGCAACGCCACGGGAATCCCAAAGCTCAGGTAGAGGGGGCCTGGGGGAGGGGGCTGCAGTTTCTGCCTGGCTCCCTTGCTGGGAGGCTCCCTGCTAGAACCCAGCTGGTCTGCTGCCAGGAAGTCCAGGCTGCATGGGGAAGAGCAGAAACCCCTCCGGGGGGGCCAGCGGTGAGCCCCAACTCACCAGCCAGGTGAGCAGGCCAGGTTGTGGGTGGACCGGACCGCCCTGCCCTCAGAGGGGCTGCACTCCTGATGCCATGTGGAGCAGAAATGAGCTGCTCTTGTCGAGCCCGGTCCCACTGGCAGATTTGTGAGCAAAAATAAGTGGCTGACATCATTGTTTTTGGTGGTTATACAGCAATAGATATTCATTCTCACCACGTTATGAGGCAATGTTATATATTATGCTCATTTTATAGAAGGAAATACAGGCATCCAATCTATCTATACAATAGAGGAATATGTAAATTAGCCTGGACACCATAACGTCACAACCACACAGCAGGGACCTGAGGCTGCATGGCACCTGGCAGGGGTGAGGGACCTCAGGCCATGTCCTCCTGCCCCAGCACTGAGCCGGGGTACCTCAGGCCATGCCCCCTGCCCAGCAGGTCTTGATGGGGGATTTCAGGCCACACCCCCGACCTAGGTGCCAGGTCAGGAGACCTCAGGCCACTCCCCTTGCCCAGCAGGGCTTGCCAGAGACCTCAAGCTGCAACCCTTGCCCTGGCACCAGACCAGGGGAGCTGAGGCCGCACCCTTCACCTGATGCTGGGCCAGGGCACCTGAGGCTGTGCCTCCCGTCCAGAGGGCTTGATGGGGGTGGGGCCGGCTGGGTCTGGGTCTCCTGCGTTTTTGAAGTGCATGTGGGCGAGGACTTGATTCTAGGCCCTAAGGCATGCCCAAGACTCTGACAGGAGGGAGATTTTCATATACATTTTACTAATTTTCTTTCATCTCTGACACTTCTATTATAAAGGGCAAATAGCAATATTAAAATATTTCCTCTAATTAATTCCCTTTTAATGTGCTTGGATTTCATGCACTTGGCCACTAGTAATTAGATAGTCAGGGTCACTCTGCTGGTAAACAATGGGGGCAGATTCTGGAGCCTCCCTCAAAGCACAGCTTTTCGCAGAGGCTGCAGCACCCGTTTATCAGTCACGGTATGGCAGTGAACAGTGTGGGCTGTGGAGACAGGTCACCAAAATTTAAGCACCCAAATAGTGCAGCTCACTGGTCTTTGATCCTAGGGCAGTGGTCAGCAAACCGCGGCTCACAAGCCACATGTGGCCCTTTGGCCCCTGAGTCTAACGCCACTTCTTCAAAATAGACTTGCCCAGGCCCAAAACCGACTTCTGCGCATGGGCCATGGAGTTTCAATCGCACTGTACGTGCATGCCTGCTCATAGTATTTTGTGGAAGAGACACACTCAAGGGGCCAAAGAGCCGCATGTGGCTGGAGAGCCAGCCGTGGTTTGCCTACCACTGTCCTAGGGGAATCAGCAGTGAACAAAACAGAAATCTTTACTCTGTGGAGCCTTCTCTTTGTTACCAAACTCAGGGGGGGTTGCCATTTGGGGTGCTCTTGTACAAACCAGAGGTGGTTGTCACAAGGTAGTTTTACCACTTCCAGCAAGTAAAAGAGGATTGATATCCAAAGCTCTGCCTCCCCCAGGGGAGCCTGAGCCATTGCTTACTTATAAGCCACTTGGTCAATTACATGTTGATTTCTCCATGCTGCCTTTCTGTCAGCTCATCCTGTTTACAGCTGCATCTACAAAACGCTATGCTACATTTTAACCATTAGCAAGAAATAACACTCAGTACTGTACAGAACTTGAGACCCTTATCCTACCTACCATTTTTCAGCTCATTGAGGGACAATAATATAAGCCCTTAGCATATAAGGCATTTACAACAGTGCCGGGCACATAAGGGTAACATGAATATTGGTGATTGGTATGAAAAGACTATGGTCATTATCTGTGACCCTGATGTTATAAACAGAATTGTTTATTCGGTCTATTTTAATAGCCACATTCCAGTAGCTGGTATGGGAAATAACATTTGATTTGTGTGAGCAGAACACAGGTGTGAAACACATCATTCTGGCGTGTTATACAGCACCTCGTGCTTAATATAAAGATTTTTGTGATGGCCTCTAGGACCCTGTGAACCTATAAAGAGATGTCAAAAAGGATTATGAAAATAATTTCCAAGGTGCTAACGATGAAATTCCGACAGGAAAACAAAGTGAAATCTTGATTATCTGTGTTGTAATGCTGGACAGGGAATGTGTCGATAATTGAAGTCAACAGATAGACCTCAGCTTCCTGGTTCATCAAACCTTTCCGAGAGCCGATGAGCAGCAAAATTGGCTGGTTTAATCTCACTCCCCTTTATTGCTCCCACGGAGATGCTAATGAGTAACACACCAGGAGAGGCAAGAACCCAGGTAATCAGTCTGCTGTGGGTGCTCAGAGCTGGAAGGGCCCTTCCGTGCTCCTCTGGTTCTAGAGTTTAGGAAACTGAGGCTTGGGGATGCTCACTGTCCCGATGGCTTACGGTTCAGGAGTATCTCAGCCGAGCAAAGTCCCAAGCCTCAGGCGCCTCGCCTTGCACTTGGCTGAGAGCTTTCACTGATTTCCACTCTTCTTCCTCAACTGCAACTGCTGATCATCTGGATGTATGTACAAGTAAACAAGTTAAACAGAAACTACGATTTCTTCTTCAATGTTGTGGCCAGGAAACACAGGGCAGGAAAGAAGCCTTGATTTTCCTTTTAGCTGGAGACTTGGAATTCCAGCCCCCGTGCCCATGCCAAGGGACCCATTCCGCCTGGAATGCCCTTGTGCTTTTAAAACGCTCCAATTGGCCCCTTTAAAAAGCCCGTTCATTCTCAAGATGGTTGGAGGAAGTTAGGGAGAGCACCTGCTGCTGGTTAACTGCACTCCACCTGGGCACCGGGAGGCTCCGCCCCTTCCCAGGCCTGGACTGTGGGTTCTGGCCCGGTACAGGCGCGGAATTACGGCACAGCGGGAGCCATGCTCAAGGATGCAGCTTGGGAGAGCGAGGTGCTGGGCTGAATACGTGGCGGAACCCTGTAAAAGTGTATATAAACTTGAAAGATTCTGGCAAGCGGGTACAGAGACCTACTCATCTCGCAGAATCCAAGACAAGCCTTACAAGTAAGTTCCCTTGCTTATTAAATAAACCTGTGGCCTACCAATCTGGCGTGGCCGGCCTACCGTCTTCTCCCTGCTCTCCAAGGAGAACATGGGGGCCAGTTTCCAAACCAAGGATAGTCTGGCTGCAGTGCCACCAAGCCTCCCCTGTCCGCAGTGGCTTAGTTGGTTCCTCCCTCGACTTACCCTGCAGGACAGCCCCATATAATTATTCCATTTTAAATTGTAAGCTTCTGGAAGGTAGACAGGCATTACAGTGCCTGGGACAACATAGTGTTGTCCTTGTTCACAAGGACAACAAGCTGTTCACACTGGGATGCACATTGTGTATCTTTCCTGGCTTAGTAAGGGGTTTAAACATGTCCCTCTCAGGACTGTGTAACTAGCTATCCAGGGTAAATTGTATGGTCACATTTTCAGTGTGTCATTGGCTAGAGTAATAAATAGGAGGGAAATGCTTTTTATCAAATAACCAGGAATATGCAGTGGATATTATAACATGATTTAACTTATTCACTTTGGAAATACTTGGACTAACTGGGCAAAAGGCAATGTGTTAGGCTCCATGTTAAGTAATAAAGCTGAACACATGTAACATAGTTCATCACAATAGTGGATGATAATATTTTCTGTAATGCCGTTCCTGCCCCTTCCCACAGGAGATGGGAGTAGGAGTCAGGGCTGGAGAGGTAGCTTGCTATAATTTCCCTTTAGAGCCATTCACTGAAGACAGAGATGGAGAATCGGCTGTGCTTGTGTAGCAGGGAAGACATGCCATCGGAAGTCAGTGCTGGGTAGTGAGTTCTTTAGCGTTCTTTTTTTTCTCTCTCTCTCTCATCCCTTTGAGCATCAGGACCTTGATTTCCTTTGCACTTACCTAGTGCAGATATCGATCAGTAACAAAAGTTGAAAGGGCTATTAAATCGCACATTTATAAAGAAAGTTGAACAGCTTAATGAATAAAATAGACTCTATACAAAAATGTATGTATATATTATGAATTGAGATTTAGTTTTCCTCTGCTAGGAATTGGTACTCTTTAGTAAGATATAGTTTAGATTTATTTTTGTTATGGTCTGAATTTATTTTCTTCTTCTTTTTTTATGTCCAGCAATATTTAGTTACTAAAATAGTCACCCATGCAAACTTCTTGAATAAAAGGTGGTATCTGCTACAGAGGAGGTGTATGTAGAGAGTGCAGGGAGAGAATCCTTAAGTTTTGCTTGAGAAACCAGAACGTTTTTCACAGAAGTAAAATTTCAGTAAAATGTTAAGAATAAGATGTGTTCTCTTTGTACAAGAGGAAGTAGTGAAGGGCATTGATTCAGTTACCCATTTTATTGAACCATCATTTATTGACCACATTCTTCTATCTGCCAGGCATTGTGGTAGTTTTTGGGGATAAAATAAAATAAAAATATTGTCCTAGCTGTCAAGGAGTTGCTTGAGGAGGAAGATACACAAAGATAATTATAAAATAACATTGTGAATGAAGTGATAGAATTATGCACAGATTTCATGGTGATAAACACAAAAAGTTGAAAGAACTGTATTTTGAGAGAATTATTTTATTTATTTATTTTTAATATATTTTATTTATTTTATACAGAGAGGAATTGAGAGGGACAGAGAGTTAGAAACATCGATGAGAGAGAAACATCGATCAGCTGCCTCTTACATAACCCCCACTGAGGTTGTGCCCACAACCAAGGTACATGCCCTTGACCGGAATCGAACCCGGGACCTTTCAGTCCGCAGGCCAACGCTCTATCCACTGAGCCAAACCGGTCCCGGCTGTATTTTGAGAGAATTAGAAGTATGATGGAAACTGCAAGAAAGAGGCGATGGTAGGTAAAAGTCAGCCTGGTTGGATATGATTTTACTGAATTATGAAGAAGTTTGAATGCACTTAAGAGGCAATAGATTCTATCTTGTCTTTCAGGGGAAACTATTGACACATTTTATGCACTTGAATTTTCTTATTTATACGTTAGATCATTTGCAAAAGTTTAAAGGTAACAGACACAAGCTATGAGTCTTGCAATAATTTAGGCAAGAAATAGCCCATATTAGGACTGGCAATAGCAGCAAGGATAGAGAGAATGATATTTTTATAAACTGATTTGATATTGGGTTAAAGGAGAAGTGTAAATATAAATAAAGGCCAAATTTCTGGTTTTGCAATGAGTGGGAGATATAACATGGAGATCAAATAGAGTTCTGAGGGAAAGATGATGAGTCATATCCGTTGGCATTTTCAGATAAATATAATCTACCAGGAATTTATATTTAAGAGTCTGAAGACAATAATGCTGTGGCAAAACTAGGTTGGAAACACAGAAGAGAGAAGATAGTAGACGGTAACACTGCTTGGGAGGTATGCAGAGAGTGAGAAGAGAAAAGGGACAAGGATAGCATTTTTTGGGAAGCTCAATATGTAAAAGGAGGGTTGGAGTAGATGAGATGAAAAGGATTCTTTGAATAAATAACCATAGAGACAGGGGAGGAAGAACTAGAGTATTTCATACCATGGAAATCATGAGAGAAAAGTGTTTTGAGGAATGATTAGTCAAAAAGGAAGGATTATACTCTAGAAAGATCAAATAAGGCAAAGCTAAAAACTACCCATTGAATTTGACCTCACTTATGGTCATGGTGGTAGAAGTTTCTTCCTTTCCATGAAGTGACTGGTGCTGAGCTGAGATTTTGATAGATTTCATTCTAATGAAACTTTCTCTGTGAACAGAAGACCATATTTAGGGTAGTGCCTATGGGGTTTGTGAAAAGAAACTTTTAAAAGATGAGGTGAGGGTATCCATAGATTTATAAACCAAGGGAGAAGGAGCCACTAGAGGAAGGAGGCTGAAAGATGAAAGAGGAGTGGGGTACCTGAGTGAACAGTATTTCAGAAGAGATAGGATGAAATACAGTTATTGATTCTTGTCATCAATGCTCTTCTTTCCTCACAATACAGTGAACCAGGCAATTCACTTTCTTGTAAAACCTAAGTATTAATTTAGTTACTACATGGTGTAGTCTCTGTAATGTTGAATTTGAAAGAAGTCATAACCCAGCTACCAAACAAAGTAAAATAAGTTTTTTATTTATTTATTGGTGTTTCCTTAAAAAATGCCTGTGGCTGGGGAAGTATTGCCCTAAATTTGAATAAAACTACTTAAATTTCTCTTTTGACATCTTTGCCCCTTAAAATATTTTTCACTTGTTGTTGCATTTACTACAGATTTGCCACAATATGTTGGACAACAAAGCATACTGCTATTCCCTTTTCAACCTCTCTCTTTCTTGCCAGAATCACATACTTAACACCTAAAAATCTCTCCTGCTACAGAGATTTGCTCTATTAGGGAAGAAAGACTGGAAGTGAGTGGAGGAGCATATGGAAATAAGGGGAATTGAAGCTCTGGAACTAGCTCAGTAGTTCTCAAACTTGAGCATTTATCAAAATCACCTGCAGAGTTTGTTAAACTATCAATTTCTGATTTCCACCCCAAGAGTTTCTGATTCAGGACATCTGCAGTGGAGCCCAAGAATTTGCATTTGTAATAAGTTCCCGAGGGATGGTGATGCTTCTTGTCTATGGAGCACACTTTGAGAACAAGCTAGCTTAATGGGAAGCAAATCAGATCAGAGACTTGGGAGCAATGGGATGCTATTCTAAAACCACACGAGGCTCAGTTTTTATTAAAGGCAAAAGGGCAAGTCTGGTTATGAGAAGACATGAAGCAAGGCTCTCTTGATACTTAGCTACTGAGTTCCTGGCTCAAGTTCTTTGTCTCCTTCTGATGGGGCTGTAACTTGTTCCACAGTTTGAAGAAAGGATACATTTAGGGTGGTACCTGGGTGGGCCCAGATGTTGGGTTTGGAGGTATTTAAAGACAGATAGCCAAGCAGGCTTTTATACATTAATTTTGCAAAGGACAGACTGAGGTAAGTGAGGTAAAAAATTAGTGTTCCAATGTTTTCCCCAAAGTGTCTTAAGAAGTTCTGTGACTAATCCAAGCTTAGTTTTCATCCAGGCTGAAACAGTGTTTCTGACTTTCAAGATGAGTGCTTTCCCACCTACAAAGTACTTAAAGGTATATTTACAAGCAATTATGTAGAGAGTAGTTTATGAGTCTAATGTCTCCGACAGCTTTACCCAATACTGAGAAATGATAAATCCCCAAATACATTTCTTAATCTATGTAATCATGCATAACTTCAATGAAATGTGAGTTATATTGAGTTATACATATTTCTAGTTCGAGTTAAATAATCAAATTTCCATATTGTTGGATAGCTAAACTAATTTTATGCTTAAGATATCCCTTAAGAATGTGCTAATGTATTTTTTACAATGTTGTGTTCTGCAGAAAATGTTGACCTATGTCCAGATAAACAGCTTCCAGAGCAGGGAAGATTATTAGGTGAATGAGTCTTTAGTTTCATAAATTCTGATGTAATTTAACACCAATAGAAAAATGTTCCATTCCCCTTAAGATAGATCTTTTCTAAGTAAATAATATTTAGAATTCCTCTTCATGTAGCTGTGTCTATTGCTATAAAGTTGAGCAAGTTAGATTGTAAGGAAATAACTGCATTTGTGAGAGGAGAAAAACAAGACACATAATCACCTAAACTCTGGACAAACCTCAGAAATGGAAGCCAACATAGCAATGAAATCACAATGAAATTATAAATTTATGGAGGAAAAGCTGGGAGGTTAATTTTACCCTTTAAAACCTCAATGAAGCACAAAATTCAGGGGGAAAACTAATAATTATGACTAAGAATTGTAAGATTTGGAACATCAACTCAGCAAATGAAGACATTACCACATGGCAGACATTAGCCAATAAAAGGCATCCAATCACTCTAAAATGAGCTCATAATGCAAAATGTGAGCACTGGGGGTTTCCAGAGAGATGGTACATTTATGAAAGAATCCATTTATTACTTTCTGTGACTGAGCTCATTCCACCCACATTTACTGAGCACAGACAATGGCCTCACACTTTGGGAGGACTAAAAAAATGCATCAGGTACAGATCCTGACCTTAAGCAGATTACAGTTTACTTGGATTGTGTGACTGGAAGGAAAAGACACAAACAACTGCAAGATAAGGAGAGATGCCAAAGATAAAAAGAAATCTCTGTGAAGAGGCAAAAAAAAAAGAGTGTAAGGAAAAAAGAAGAGGCAAAGTTTAGGATGATCTTCAAGAAGGAGAAGCAAATGAATAGAGCCTTGCAACATGTATAATATTCATTTATTTTTGTTTTACATTTTTCTTGAAGTACATACTATCTTACTAAACTGAATGCCACAAAATTGGCAATTTGATCTCAGATCAACACACCTTAATGTGTGAATTGGAATAATCATACTGGAGTTGTAGAACTCAATGATGGATGTAAATCAGCATAAGCTAGTTTGCACACCAGCAATAAACTTCCCCTATAGCCCAGTGGCTTAATATAACTATAGCTTAGACAAGATAGATTATGTACAGAAAGGTAACTTTGTAAAAACTGTGAAGAGGAGCTTGGAGGCAGAGAGAACCTTTAAAAGATTCCTGGAAGAAATTGGATGAGGGCTTGAACCAGTGCAATAGCAATATAACTAGAAAGGGTGAGAAATGCTCACAGGTAGATTTAATTGGAACTTCTTGATGTAGGGACTGAGGGAGCAAGAAGAGTTAAATATAATTCACCTTGAGCTTGGCTGACTGGGTGGATGGTAATTGCATCAACTGATACGACATCATTTACCCAGAAGTAACAGCAGGTTTGGGGTGCACTTGAAAATACTTGGTCTCAAGATGATGGTGGAAGCTGTGGAATGGCTGAGCTTTCCATGGGAGGAGAGGATTGAACATTGAACTTTGGGGCAAGCCTTCACTGAGTGAAGAGGTGAGTTCAGGATCCAGCTTTGCTCTTTTCTAGGATAAGCTTTTATTAGTTTTCTAGGTTTCTGTAACAAAGTACCGCACACTGGCTTAAACAACATAAGTTTCATAAAAGTATGGTCTCCAGTTCTGGAGACTAGATATCCAAGGTCAATGTGTCAGCAGGACTGGCTTCCTCTGAGTGCTGTGAGTGAGACTGTGTCCCATGCCTCTCTTCTAGCTGGTGGTGGTGTGTGAGCAGTCTTTGGTATTCCTTGGCTTGTGGGTGCATCACCCTGATCTGTGTTTTCACCTTTGTGTGGCGTCTGCCAGTGTACGTGCCACTCTCTGTCCAAAACTCCCCTCCTTACACGGATACCAGCTCTGTTGTACTGGGGTTCACCCTAATGACCTCTTCTTAACTGTAACAGCTGCCAAGAACACGTTTCTAAGTAAGGTCACATTCTGAGGTACTGTGGGTTAGGACAACCATCAGAAATGGAAGCCAATATAACAATGAAATCACAATGAAATTATAATTTTATGGAGGAAAAGCTGGGAGGTTAATTTTACCCTTTAAAACCTCAACTTATGAATTTCGGGGAGTCAAAATTTAACCCATAATAGGCTTCTCCTACCAACTCTTCTAGCACATCTTGGAGTCAGGAGAAATAAGCCAGACTGCATCAGGCTGAGAACTAAGAGATAGAAAGCAGAGGCTGTGAACGTAGACTGTTTATTTGCGATTATGTCCATTGCAAGTCAAATAGTGAGGGCTAGGGTTCCATGGAAGATACAATTTCCAGAATAAATGACTTTACAGTTTGTCGGAAAATCATTCAAAGTCTATGGTATCTTAACAGAGCTCCCTCCCTGCAAGACTCTTTCTTCAACCAAAAACATATGGGTTTGCTAATTTGGTGAATAATAGCACATGCACCTAGAACGTAAGTTAGTAGTCATTCACTTTGCATCTAGTGTAATGCTGTTTTCTGATGAGACGTAGAAGTTTGAGTTTGAAAAATGATGTGTGTAAGAGAGTATAGACTAAGCAATTTTAGATATGGCAGAGCAATAAAACACATTCTTGCCATGCATTCATTGGAGGTGCAAGGACACAGATTAACCTTGGAAGGTATATTATGGCATTTATATTTTCAAAAGAAAGGAAAGACTTGGTATTTAAATTTTCTCTTTCATTCGAAGAGGGGAAATATAAATCTTGGGATGTCTGAAAAATATTAAAATGCTCACAGAATTAACCGTCAGTGATAATATCAAATGTCATATTTCTACTTCATCACCTATCGGGAGAAACTGAAATATGTAACCAAATGGTGGCAGACCAGGCTCATCTCCTATGCATTGTGGTGTGTTAATTTTATACCAAATTGCTGAGTCTAAGTATGTGTATATAATTTTGTTTTGGGTCTTATACATGTTGTTTGTGATTTGCAGTTGGATTTAAAATAACCACCAAGGAATTGAAGTGTGTGTGTTTGTAATAGAATTTTAATAGTATTTATCTTTCGTGACATTTGTTTATCCTCCTAATTTTCTGTGTGTTTTTTTGGTTTACAAAATATACATGTTTCGAGAGCAACAATTGATTGTATTTTTTCTAAATATTATACATTAAAATCAGTGATGCTTCTAGAGCATTAGGATTTTGAAAGAGCAGTTTCATATCTTATGGTTTTTTGTTGTTTTTTAATTTGTATAAATGGGATGTACTGTTCCTGGGGGAAAATAATGATAATGTAGACATATTGAACTTTATCCTGGTGAAAATTCAGGATAGATATGTGATACATTTCCCATAAGTGGGCATAGAGGGACTCCAGTGGACATTGAGCTTGTAGTGTAGCTGGGTCCAATATTACTTCCCTATCATGTTTGTCCAATTTCTCTACTTTTCGATTGGTCCTGGGGACTTTACTATTGCTCTGGACCTGGTACTAGGTGCTGAGCTCTTCCTTTCTCTTTTCCTGTCTGACAGGTAGGACAGCATCTCTTCCTGTTTCACCCATGTCTCTACATTACTCTGAAGGCAAAATGGCTAAACCTTGTCTTATGAAAAAACAATAAAAATATTAAATCAGAAGGGAGTCAGTGAAAAGAATACTGGGCTTGGAATTAGGACACATAGACTGTTTACAGCTGTATATTCTTAGACAAGATATTAAACCTCATTCATTACTTCATTCACTCTTTCACCCATTCATCTTCTTCTTTTCAACATTTATTGCATGTTTCCTGTGTTTTAGGCACCATGTTAGACACAGAGGATGTTAAGATAAAAATCACATTTCCCTTAAGGAGTTCATATACCATTGGGAAGATAAAAAAATGATGATAGGAGTGATGAGTGTTAGAGATAATCATCTGTAAATGAGGAGGTAGAACATATGATTTTCAATGCTCTTTTTATTTGTACAATTCTATGGTTCTAAGTCTATAAAAAATCCTAAAAGTTGTTCACATGGCTTTCAACTTTGGGATAAAACAGGCCTAGAGATATAAAGATAAAAAGTAAATCTGTTTCCTCGACTTAACTGGCCCTTGACTTGAAAGGAAAATGGATGAGTAATTGAGTGTGTGTGTGTGTGTGTGTGTGTGTGTGTGTGTGTGTGCGCGCGCGCGCGCGTGCGCGCGCACGTGCGCGCGCGTGCGCGAGCGTGTGTACCTTACTTGCTCTGTGAGTCCTTGGACCATGGCATTCCCCGGTTACTACAGGTGATTAATGGTATCTCAGTGCCCTGGACTACAATCTGCTCCGAGTGAGAGAAACGTGGAAGTCAGTGTCAGTGGCATATAGTGGTGCTGGATGGAGCAGGAAAGACAGAAGTTTGCAATTTCCATATGTGGTTCGGGAAGCGAGTGGATCATCAGTGAGGTGAGAGAACAAGACTCTCGCAAATGTGCTTGGTATTCCTACCTAATCCCAAAGACAGTTTATTAAAAAGTATAAGCAACTCGTGATTTATGAAAATACAAGACCAAAAGACTGAGTCATAGTAGCCCTCGTTTCTCATTCTCTGATACAGACACCAATTAGGTCTTGGTGCAATCATTACCTTGTAAGAGTAAAACTTTTATTTAGTCAGTCATGATGGTTAATAAATATTACTCCAAAGGTCTACCTCAAATTCTTTTCAGCCATCATAAAAACAACAACAAAAAAACACCACCAACAGCCCACAAAACTAATAATACTTCAACAGGTAGATTTTAAGTGTAATACAGATCATATGACTGACATATTTCTGATGTCCATCAGTATTTAGTCAAACAGAACCCACTTGAGGAATTTCAACCAGGGTTAGTTGAATATAGTTACAAAGTATTGGAAGGGGAGATGGGGAAAGGTTACTTAGACAGTAGTGCCTATATACAAGTACTGCCGCTCCAAGGCCTAGAGCAGCGTTTTTCAACCGCTGTTCCGCAGCACACTAGTGTGCCGCGAGATGTTGCCTGGTGTGCCGTAGGTGCAGACAAGACAAGAATTTTATAATTTTTCACTATTTTGTTTACTTACTATTTCATAATAAAGTAATTATAAAATACTTTCTTTGTGTTTATTTGATTCCTATTCAAGAGAATTACTTTATATATAGTCAATATAGGCACAGAGTTAAATTTTTTAACATTTTCTAATGGTGGTGTGCCTCGTGATTTTTTTCATGAAACAAGTGTGCCTTTGCCCAAAAAAGGTTGAAAAACACTGGCCTAGAGGCCCAAGGAGAAAGTGTTGTTACCTGGAATCCCTGTGCTGCTGAGGAGGCTGCTGATGTTCAGGGCTGAGTTACCCGAGTTCAACTTGGATCCACACTTAGCTGTCACTATTACTACTGCTGAAATCGCCATTAGAGCATGGGAAGAATGGCTGCTTGTTTTCTCCAGTTTCCTGCCAGCGCCTCCCACTGGTAAAACTTAGCAGGAGGCCCGCTGGCAAGGGAGCCTGGGGGGTGTAGTTTTGGAGGCTTCCGGCCCCTGAGGTGAAAAAGAGGGCAGAGAGCAAAGATAGAGGCAACATACTCTCCAGTATTTTTCCCATCGTCCTTTCTCTCCTTGCTGGTCTGGTTCTTTTCCTGAGGCTTCTTTACTACTATTGAGCTTGTGAAGGGGCAAGTGAATTAAATTGAGGAAAGAAGGAGGATGTACTACAATAGTAACATGAGGAAACTAGTTCTTGACAGGAAATAATATTTGTAGTTTGAAGAAAAGGGAAGACAAAATGTCAAGAGGCCAGATAAGAGTGTCCTGGCCTGGCTGGTGTGTTCAGTGGTTGAGTGTCAACCTATGAAACAGGAGGTCATGGCTTGATTCTCGGTCAGGGCATATGCCTGGGTTACAGACTCAATTCCTAGTGTGAGGTATACTGAAAGCAGCCAATCAGTGATTCTCTTTCTTCACTGATGTTTCTATCTCTCTCTCTCTCACTTCCTCTCTGAAATATATATATTTAAAAAAAAAGAGTGTCCTTGAATTTATACGTCATAGAATTCAAAACCTTTAGGTTGGGATAAAAGGAGGACTTGCAGAAAAAATCCAATTAAAATTGTGGGATTATATGTGTTTCAGGATCTATTATGGGGAAATGTCAAATTTCTTGAACTTCCATGTTTATCATGGCACAACACTATATAATTGGCAAATTAGAAATGATTGGAAGACGCATCTAGATAAGAGGGCTCAATAATGCCCTTGGCTCCTCATGGCCCATGAGGGAATCTAGGGATTGCATGAGCTCTTGAATCTCCCATTAAGCGGAATGCAAGAAACTTGGGTTGGTTAGGGCAAGGACCTTGCTACAGAAACCTCTGAGTATGGTGCCATGACTTTTCTCTTTCCAAATCCCCAGAGCACCAGGCAGTGCAAAACATTACTTATAGATAATAGCACAGGAGGCTCAGTTAACTTGGTGCAGTGGAGTGGAGCAAAGACCCAGATGCTAGCACACAAGCCAGAAGTCCTTATCCTGTCACAATGAGGACATGCAATCAGCTTCTTATACACAGAGGCCATCTTGGGAGAGACAGGGAGGTGAGATGCCTTGAAAGGAGAGAAATGGCCTTAATAGTTTAAAGTGGTCTTTCTCCACAGTCCTTTAAGATTCAAATGGAAGATGCCAACACAGGAGCTGCAGAGCAAGGTGAGATGAGTTACACAGTGGGAAATGCCTTCACACTGCATATGTTTATTCTTTGAATGTTGTGTTTCTGACATTATGGAAGATGTAATTCTCATAATTGGTTATAATAAATGATGACAAAAACTTTCCAATTGAACCCATTTTAGATAGAATGTTTAATTCCAGAAAATTAGTTTCTTTTGAATTATTGGCATTTATTATTTAATGTGATAGGAAATAAAGCTATTTTTTAGGAGAAAAATTTCATAATTATTTCATAATTATTCATTATTTATACTACAGTGGGAAGGTCTATGTGGTATTTTTAATAATCTATAGAAAGAATTATCTTTTGTTTTGAGAGGGTCGTAATCTAAAGTGATTCATTTATTTGTAAAGATGGGGTTATTGTAAGAACAAAAGGATGGTCTTTATTAAGGTTTATAAGCGAAAGGAGAGGAGATTGTTTCCATTCATCCCATCTTCCCATAATGCTTTTGTAATGGGAACAAATATTAAAATGATCCATTCTTGTCAAAAGGAGTCTATAATAACCTAACTCCTAGGCTACCCACCCAACTAAGTGACCCCATGTGCCAAACCATGTTGAAGTAATCCAAAAGCCCATGCATTACATTCTTATATTTTTTATTTATGTTTATGGAAACTATAATATTAGATTACTGCTTAAATCAGTAACATAATTTAGAAGTAAAATTGTTACACGTTTGTGTTTAGACCTCTATATGCAATCTATGCATGGTGATCTCATAATGAGTTAGTTGGTTAGTTTATAGTAAAATTTTTATGTGTTAACTTCTAAGACTGCTTGAGTATCATTTTCTGCTGGCTGTTATATTATTGGGTCACCATTATACTAAACTGTAGGGCGTTTTAGCTGATAATTCCTGAAAAGTGCTTACTTTAGAAATGAAAAGCAAAGCAAAAAAAAAAAAAAAAAAAAAAGGCCACAATGCTGACTGAAAAAAATATTTATATTTATATTAAACCCCTCAGCTAGATTCTCCAACACATCACTGCTTAAAATGCAGTCACCTGACAAAAACAGTTCTAATTATTGCCCCCTGGGGCTAACGTTTTTCAGAGTGACTGGCTAAAATGCACTCCAGCTCATAATTTCTGTCTCTGACAGTGAAAGACATAACCTAGTTTCCTCTAATGCAAAAGTCTCTAATCTAGAGGGCAAGACCCTGCTCCCTTCTCACACTGAAGGGAGAAAATGCAATTTGAGCACAAGGAAATTGCACACATAGTTCGATAGTTCTACTGCTCTCAGGATTTTTTTTTCCTCCCTGGGTTTAAATGTCTTGTTTTATTTTATACTAAATTATGACCTGGGTGAAATTGCTATGTTTTCTTTGTCATATTCTAGAAACCTCATACTATAAAAGTGAAGGTTATGCTATAGTTCTATACTTCCATTTTTCAGGGGGTGGGAATGTTCACATTTCGACAGTTCCACAGTGAAAACATTAAAAGTTACTGTGCTTGCTACAGCCATATTTTTTCCATGTTGAATAATAGCTCTTTTGTCTTGGCAAATGGGGCATTATATATGGCACGAGAAGAAGGTAATTAAATTGTTTTGAAATGACAGAAGTGGAGATTTTTGACTTGGACTAATCAGTAACAATTTCAGTGTTGGATCTATGAACGAACAAACGTGTGTGATTGCTGGGAGAGGTGAACTAACCTCAGGTTGTTCTGGTTCAAGTCACAGGCAGTGGCTGAGTACTGCATTGCCCTGAAACCGATAAGCCAGAAGGCTCCAGAAGTTTCAGGAAGCCAGAGGGCTTGCAAAGAAGGCAGCCATCAGCATACGGTACTGGAGATTTTCGTTCACAATTTTTACTTCTGTGAATTGGAGAGACTTAGGACCCTTTCCTATCTCTTTTCTGCTGACAGCTGCTGCTTAGCACCTTCCTTCCAGCTGGGAGGGCCGGCGGGTGGGTGGCTGTGTGTGCGGCTACAGTCAGGGTGGGTCCTTAGCAAGCAACCAGGGCATCATCGGTTTCCTCCTGGAGACTGCACATGTCACCTTCACGTCTCATGCATCTTCCATCATTTATGTGAATATATCAAGGGGCTCTGGTAGAAGGCAATAGGCTATGAAAGTGCAGTCTACCCGGTGCCCGAGAACAAAGGCCTCTTTCAGCTATAAAAGATTCACTACTGGTAAAGAATACTTTATTTTTTTTCCTCCCCAAATGATTTTGAGTTCTCAGGATCCAATGACTAGACTTCCATACTCAGAAAAATAAAAGTGAAAGGACAGCATAGGGAAAAGATCATTTAAAAAAAATTTTGATAAACATTTATAAAATTAGTATATACAAACGTCTGGCCATGTTTAGGATGAACTTATAATTTCAGGAGAAAGGTTTGTAGTTCTCACACATGCTGCTCTAATTTCTTACCCTCAACTCTCTCAGCTGCCACCAAAAGATATCACAGTCTGATCAATCTCGTCAGTAAATATTGGGTGCCACTCTGCACAACATGCGTAAATTATTTAAAAGGTTACGCGACTAAAAGGTTATGTGATTATATCTAACAGGTACTTTTAAATATCGTGTGGCTCATTAAGCAGTTTTATCCCATGAGTTGATAAAAGGTTCTATAGCTCATCTCCAGAAAAACTGAAACATACATTTTATTTTTTCAATCACTAAATTATAAATATCAGTATGTTTTTAAAGAGGTGCTTCCCCCTCACCCCCCTAATGCCCTGTATCAGTGGTCGGCAAACTCAGTCAACAGAGCCAAATAGCAATAGGACAACGATTGAAATTTCTTTTGAGAGCTAAATTTTTTAAACTTCTCCTAACGCCACTTCTTCAAAATAGACTTGCCCAGGCCGTGGTATTTTGTGGAAGAGCCACACTCAAGGGGCCAAAGAGCTGCATGTGGCTCACGAGCCACAGTTTGCTGATTACGGCCCTATATCATCTAGGTTCTTGGGGGTAAATAAGAATAATGACCAGGATTATGAAATATTTTATGCTTAATTGTTTAACCCTGAGTGTCCCTATCTCTTCCCATCCCGTCCCATTTGGGAAGCTGGTTGGTCCCAGCCCAGGTAGCATTGAAAAGGCCCAGCATGAAGCTGCAGCCCAGAAACACAGAGTGGGCATCCTTGGTGCTAATTCACTAAAGCCTTAAGGACATTTTGAAGAAACTCAGTTTTTAGAGTATGGACACATTTGACAGTTCCTCCTAGATATTAAACATTTTCTTAAAAAAATGGATTTATTTCAATTTGTATTTAAAAATTAAGTTGTTAGGAGGGGATACATGCTAAACTTTTCATGCAAGAAAATAGTTCCCAGTAAAGAACAATTGTGTACTGAATACAATATTCGGAAAAATTTTTGGATATAAAACTTATCTTTACTAATATTAGTTATAAGTCCACAGGACAATGTCCTAAATTTATTCCTTATTCTATCTTAACCTCACAATGTTATCTTTATGAGATTAAAAAAATAGTATACTAAAAAGCTTGCTCTTAAATTGTTTAGTCAGGTCTGTCTTTCATAAGCTTAATGGCTTCTAAATATTTCCAGATTTGGCTGTCTGACACCATCAGGACAATTACGAAATGCCTTTAGTAATTCTGTGTCACTTAGGTCTATGGAATTTTATAATATTCACCTATTAACAGCTTTAAAATATGGAAAACACTAAAACAATTAGAAAATTAACCCAACTAAAATTAAGGGCTTATCCATTCAGAATCAGTTTTGTAATTTCTTGAGGGTTTACTCTGTGCCAGGCACTTTTTTGAGTGCTATAAGTACATTATTTTATTTAGCCCTCATAAAAGTTCAATGGAGCCCTAACTGGTTTGGCTCTGGATAGAGCATTGGCCTGCGGACTCAGGGTCCCAGGTTTGATTCTGGTCAAGGGCATGTACCCAGTAAAGGGTGGCCACATCCCCAGTAAAGGGGTGCAGGAGGCATCTGATTGATGTTTCTCTCTCATCGATGTTTCTGTCTCTCTCTCCCTCTCTCTCTGTAAAAAAAATCAATTAAAAATATATTTTTTAAAAAGTTCAATGGAAAAGTTACTATTATTAAGTCTATTTTTATAGATGAGGAAACTGAGGCAAAAATAGGATATGTAACTGGTACAGACACATAGTTGATAAATAGAAGAGTTGGTATAAAAATCTAGGGAGGTTGATGTTGTGAACTTTGCCCTAATATTTTATTATATTGCTTTACACTACCTTAATATTAAGTCAAAAAACTATATTATGCTGTGAAACATTTTTAAAAAGGTTAAGTGATTATATCTATGGGATATAAATTGTATTGATAGGAAAAGCAAAGATGGCTCTGTAAACCAATGATGAAAACATCATCCCTTGTCATCCATCACTAACCTTAAAGCAGGTAGCAGTGGGCAGCACACTGTTTCTTCATGAACAGAGCTACTCAGAATGCCAGGTGCAGGGAGAATGCTAAAGATGAAGGCACAGACGTTGGTGACTGAACAGTTTCACAGAAAATGGGTAACTTCAGCCAGCCCTAGCTGGTTTGGCTCAGTGGATAGAATGTCAGCCTGCAGACTCAAGGGTCCCGAGTTCAATTCTGGTCAAGGAGACACATGCCCAGGTGGCCACTCCATCCCCAGTAAGGCATGTGCAGGAGGCAGCCAATCAATGATTCTCTCTCTTCATTGATGTTTCTATCTCTCCTCTCTGAAATCAATAAAAAGATTTAAAAAAAGAAAAAAGAAGAAAACGGGCAACTTTATAATTTTTCTCTTGCATATTTGTCAGATGTCTGCATTATAGCAAGAGAACATGATATACTAGAGTAATTAAAATATTGACCAAAAATATTGACTTACTAATATTAATATATAATTTCAGTAATAAATTATTTTTAAAATTTCTTTTTCTTAAGAACTGGAAATCATAGCTTTTATGTTTTGAAAAATATTCACTGGTGGTTTACCTTTTGATTAAAGTAAAAAATAAATTCCCTAGTGAAATTACTTTGGTAAAACTGAAAACTGTGTGAATCACGAGTTCCCCAGGAAGAATTTTGTTTTGACCTAAGTGGTATCCGAGAGGTCAGCTTAGGCCCTGATGCATTTTGAACCTGACAGACGCGCAGTGGCCTCCCGCCTGGTGCCGGAGAGGAAGCGCTGTGAGCAGCCCTTGTGGACCCGCGTTCGGCTGAGGGAGCGCGTTAGCCCGAGATTTCCTTGGTCATTACTATTCTCAGTACCAGAAAGGAGAGAAAGCTGAAAAGGTAAGTTTCTTGTGAGAGGATTTTCATTTTCATTTAGGGCCTCATAAATATCAGAAAGCTAACAAAGAGGCAATTCATGTCTCTGATTCCTTTTGGTAATAACATGCAGCGACTAAAACCTTAATTTTTTTTTTTAAACAACAATGGGAAGATAAGTAATTCTGTTGTTTCTCACATCTTTTTTTTTTTTTTTTTGGGGGGGGGGTAGGGGAGAAAGAAATTATTATTTTGTCATTAGGACCTGTAAAATAAAATCCCAATTAAATTCATGTATACACATCTATGTGAACCAATAAAAAGAAAATATTCGCATGTGTCTTATTAATGGGAACCAGTTTCCCACAATTCCAAATTCATATTCTCCAATGAGCTTTGTTTATCTTTCCTATCCAATGTAAATAAATGGTCACAATTGGGGATATTTATACACATATGCACACATATATGTAACAGAATATAGGTTCTTAACAAATACAAATTTTCAGAGGCCAGGAATTCCTTGTTTTCATTTCGTGTTTTACTTCAACCTAGTATTATTTGTGCTCTTTGCTCACTTCTGTATAGACCACAGTAAACATTTGGAAGGCATTTTGTATGGCAAGTTTGTGTACTGCAATTTTTGAGCAATGCAAACATCCCCCTTAAATAAATGAAAACAGATCCCAGAAAGGGTATGCTTCCAACACATTCCCCAAAGATCTGAGTGCCGCTGTGCATTCTTGCTCAATTTAAACAAACTAAACTTCAGTGAGTCTCCCCTCCCCTAATGGGCACCCCCACTGGGAACATTGTATGGTTACCACCATGGACAAGGCCCCAGTGCAGCTGGATCTGTAAACAAGACCATAATCCGCATGAAAGAACGCTCAGAGTTTTGGCAGCACTCACAGTGTTGTTAACATATTGTGCCAAAGCAATAACAAAGCCATCATTTTTAAGTTTGTTCACGGATTTGTATTAATCAAGAAATTTTCCAGAAATTACTTCTAAATGAGGAACCTTCCAGAAAGTTACCATTTGGCAAGACGGCTTCCAGATGCCTTTTTTTGCTTATCTGCAACATATTCTCCCAAATAAATTACAAATCTGTGGAAGTTCAGCTGAGACAGAAAACACATTGCTGCTGTGTTAGTGGAAGGAGGCTCCCTGCAGTTCACTCCCGGTTCTTCAAAGCCTGGCCGGCGCGTAGATCATTTTTTCTCCCTGAGGGGAGGTGGCTGGGCCGTCTAACTTTGCATTCTGGTGCTAAACATTATTGATATTTGGATCAGAAAAGCAATTATTAGATTACAGTCAGAACTGTGTACTAAGCGTTTAGGAAAAGGCCAGTAGAAGGCTGCTGGACCTTTGTTAAAATTTAGTTGTTGGTTTTATTCGCATTTAGGTGATTGAGTCTCTCAAATGGAATTTATTTTTTATTTTTTATTTAGACCCTCTTTTCAAAACTTGTACACAAGCAAGTCTTTCTGCAAACTATTCGGACTATTCTGTAGGAAAAAAAGAAGTGAGGGACAAAGGAGGGTATAACAACACAATTGGAGATTGGTAGAGGGACGAACCTAAAAATTTTATTTTTTAAGTATTGCATTATTTCTTAAATATTTATAATAGTAGTTTTCCTTGTTAACATTATATGATTCTTAATTTTTTTAATTTTTAAAAATATATATTTTATTGATTTTTTTACAGAGAAGGAGAGAGAGCGTTAGAGAGTTAGAAACATAGATGAGAGAAAAACATCGATCAGCTGCCTCTTGCACACCCCCTACTGGGGATGTGCCTGCAACCAAGGTACATGACTTTGACTGGAATCGAACCCAGGACCTTTCAGTACGCAGGTCGACGCTCTATCCACTGAGCCAAACCAGTTTCGGCTATATGATTTTTTAAAAGTGTCATAGGTAAATAAATGTATGACGTGCATTGAAGGTCCAAAATTCAGGTAGGGGGAAGATTCAGCCTTAATAAAGGGCACATGTGTGGTCCTAGTCATGACCACTGCATTTGGGCTCATGGATTTTGTGTTTAGAGTTGAGGACCTATAAGAGTCTGTCATGATGGTCATGGACTGTGCAGAAAGAGGGTGCTTTTGAAGATCCAGGAGGAGGGTTCCCCGTGTGCTGGGGAAGCCAGGGATGATGGCAGATTGGCACTCAGTGTTGGAATCACAGACCTTTAGTGTTGCCTCAGCCAATTTTAGGTATGACGTGGTATTTACTAGAAAGAACAATAAGAAAACAAATGAGTATTGTTTGTAGTCTACGAATGTTAAATTAAAGAAGCCCTTTCCAGTAAACAATAGTTTCCAAAAGCAGATGTGAAGCCTCTCTTTTCTCATGTATTCAGAGCAAAAATGAACCCCTACAGCTCAAAACTCTGATACAACCGTGGCAGTCAACAGAGAAGATAGCCACTTCCTGTCTCAGCTGCTTTTGCCCATCTGTCATCCAGTATCCCTTCATAATTTTTTTTTTGGGGGGGGGGGCATCTTGGGAATTTATTTTATTTATTTATTTATTTTTACCTACTCTACTTTTATTTATATTTTATTTTTTTAAATAAATTTTTATTGTTCATATTATTACAAATGTTCCTTCCTCTGCCCCCCCTCCATTGCTCTCCTCCACCAGGTTCCCACCCCACCCTCTGCCCTTTCCCCACCCCCATTGTCCTCATCCATAGGTGCACAGTTTATGTTCAGTCTCTTCCCACATCCCCCTCTCCCCTTTTCCCCAAGAATTGTCAGTTCACTCCCCTTCCATACCTCTGATTCTATTATATTCAACAGTTAATATTGTTCATCAGATTTTTTTTTTTATTTCCTTGGTTTTTAGATTCACTTGTTGATAGTTACGTATTTGTTGTTCATAATTTTTATCTTTATTTACTTTCTCTTCTGAAAGAACCCCCTTCAGCAATTCATATAATTCTGGTTTGGTGGTGATGAACTCCTTTAGCTTTTTTTTATTAGTGAAGCTCTTTATTTGACCTTCGATTCTGAGTGATAGCTTTGCTGGATAGATTATCTTTGGCTGTAGGTTCTTACTATTCATCACCTTGAATATTTCTTGCCATTCCCATCTGGCCTGCATGGTTTCTGTTGAGAAATCAGCTGACAAACGTATAGGTGCTCCTTTATTGGTAACTACCTGCTTTGCTCTTGCTGCTTTTAATATTCTCTCTTTGTCTTTTGCTCTTGGAATTTTAATTATGATTTGTCTTGGTGTGGTCCTCTTTGGATTCCTTTTGTTTGGAGTTCTGTGCACTTCCTGGACTTGTAAGTCTAATTCTGTCACCAGGTGGGGGAAGTTTTCTGTCACTATTTCTTTCAGTATGTTTTCGATATCTTGCTCTCTCACATCTTCTGGGACCCCCATAATTCTGATGTTGGTTCACTTGAAGTTGTCCCAGAGGTTTCTTACATTATCTTCAACTTTCTGGATTCTCTTGCCTTCTAGCTTCTGCAGAGGAGTGTCTTCTGGCTCTTTATGTTCCAAATCTTTGACTTGATTCTTGCGATCTTCCATTCTGTTTTTAGGACTCTGTATAATATTTTTTATTTCAGACAATGTATTCTTTATTTCTTGTTGATCCCTTATCATTTCTCATTGATTCCTTATTAATTCTAGTTGATCCCTTTTCATATCCTCATAGGTCTTATCGATCTTTTCTAGGAAATTCTTGAAAAACCTTATAAGCGTAGATTTGAACTCTATATTCAGTCGCTTTTTGTCCTCCATTTCTTTTGTTTGTGATCTATTTTGTCTCAGCATTTTCGCAGCTTTCCTGATGGGGCGGAGTTTCATGGTGGAGCCTACAGCCTTGGCTTCCCTCAGCCCCGCCCTATGTGGCTCCTGAGTCTCAGGGTCCTTCAGTATTCGCTGCAAGCGCCTCTGAGAGAAAGGTGTCCTCGATTTTCGCCTGCTACCAAACAGTATAGGCTCTCCCCCAATGAGCCCGGTATTGGGGTTCAGTTCAATTGGAAGTGGAGTTGGAGGTGGCATTCAGAGCAGTCTGGAGCCCCTGTCTCCTTCCCGCCAGGGCAATCGCGCGGCACAGCCAACCGTCCCTTCTCTGCATGCAATGTGCGCGCCTCCGGGACCTCCTTTCGCCGCTCCCCCGGGGTTCCGCCGTACAGCCCAGCTCCCTATGGATGAGCCTGGGTCCCCGGGGTCTGGCCTAGAATTGGGGTTCAGAGCAGTCGGAACTGGGACCCAGCACAGTTGGAGCTTTTATCTCCTTCCTGCTAGGGAACGTCAGCCAGGCACTCAGCCGCCCCTTCTCTCTGGCTCCGTCCTCTCCTCGCTCGCCGCGTGTCTCCGTACCTTAGGCTTTTACAGCTCCTCCACTCTTCCTTCTGGTTTTTTCCTTGCTTCTCGTTGTAGAATTTCCAGTCAGTAGACTTTCCTGTAGTTCTGGGTAATGTCCATTTTATATTTTAGTTGTATTTTATTGAAATTTTTGTGTGCGGCTGCGGCTAGGTGTTTACCTGAGCAGCCATCTTGGATTCTCCCCATAAGTTTTATTTTATTTATTTTTAAATATATTTTATTGGTTTTTCACAGAGAGGAAAGGAGAGGGATAGAGTCAATGGCATATGCCCAGGTTGTGGGCTTGATCCCCAGTATGTGGTGTGCTGGAGACAGCCAATCGATGATCCTCTCTCATCATTGGTGTTTCTATCTCTCCCTTCTTCTCCCTTCCTTTATGAAATCAATAAAAATATATTTTTTAAAAAGAGGAGACATGGGTACAGCCCTGAAGATACACTACTAAGACATAAGACACTAAGAGCCTTACCACATCTGTTATGTTCTCTCAGTGCTTACTCCTGCTGCTTAGCTCTTCTAACATTATAGTGCAGGCCATCCATTTGGCACTTTCCTCCTGACCTGAGCAGTGACTGCAGAACCATGTCTTAGTTCTTTGAGCATCCAACACTGGGGAGTGAAATGACTATAGGTAGAAGCAGCTCAATTAATGTTTGATGTCAGTGATGTTAATGGTAATGATGACATACCAACTATGCTGCTGGGTTCTGAGGAGTCTGGAAAGAAAGATAAGGCATGATCCATTTTATTTGCCAAATATATAATGGAAAATAAACACCAAGGGATGAGAAAGAATTACTATAATTAGCAAAGTATCTCACATAAATAAGTGCTCAATATATTTCTGCAGAGTTGATGAATAAATGAATAAATAAGAGAACAATTAATGGCCAAATGGCTCTGATTCTGTATAAATCAGAGTATAAACTTGGAAGCAACAATTTTGGATTGTGAACTGGGAAATCAGGATGATTTCTTGAAGATGGTGGTCTTGAAGTATGGGTGGCATAGTGATTAGCAGAAGGATGAAGATAATGATGTGGGGCAAATAAATATTTTATGTCAGGGAAATCAAACATGAGGGCTTTGGATAAGTACACTTGCTTGTCCAAGTAAAGTGTACTTGTGGGCGAATTGCAGAAAGCAACTCTCAGTAAATAGGGAGGTTGGAATAGGTTGAGAAAGGCTAGAGAAATTGACTGTAGTAAGTCATGATGGAGTCCTAAGCTGGGGAGTGACAAAAAGAAAAAATCTATCTTAAGAAGTGCAGGGTTCAGAATGAATTAGAGGGAAAATCAATTAGAGTCATAGAGATCAGACAGAAGATTGCATATAATAAATACAAGGGTGGTTGAAGTTGGAATGGGATGTAAAAGTGGAATTTCAGGGTTTAATTGGTAGGAAAGAGAGAGAGGACTTAATGACATGCTGATTTTTCTTTATTCTTTAAATCAAAAATATTGTTAAAGATCTGTAAAAAAGGAGCTTCAAATTTCTGAAGTACTTTTTAAAAATCAAATTAGTGCCATTATTCACAATGGCTATGATTCTATACATATTAAGACATGTCTATACAACAAGACCAGAATGACTGTTTTGACTGAACTGACGAGGTTACTGAAACCCTAACTCAATCATTTCACTCAAACAACAAGTCAATTAGTATCTGCCCACTGTATCACTCTTCTCTGTCTACTAAGTGAGTTCACATTTAAAAGTGAACAGTTAGCCGAAACCGGTTTGGCTCAATGGAGCGTCAGCTTGGGGACTGAAAGGTCCCGGGTTCGATTCCGGTCAAGGGCATGTACCTTGGTTGCGGGCATATCCCCAGTAGGGGGTGTGCAAGAGGCGGCTGATTGGTGACTCTCTCTCATCGATGTTTCTAACTCTCTATCTCTCTCCCTTCCTCTCTGTACAAAATCAATAAAATATATTAAAAAATAAAAAGTGAACAGTTAAAAATAATAACTCAGTTCAGTCAAAACATTTAAACCAACTGTGCAGCATTAATGTCTATATATCATCTATCTATTATCTATCTATCTATCTATCTATCTATCTATCTATCATCATCATCTATATAATCTTCTATTAACTATCTATCTACCTACCTACCTATCTAACCAACAGGACCAAGTTAGGTCATTTATTTCCTGATCTAATTGTGCTATGATTTGGTCTTATCTTGAGACAGGTTTAGTACAATATGACCTTGGTTGAAAGCATATGTTTCTTGTAAATCTGCACTTACATGATGTGTGATATACATGGTATTTATCACAAGTATTTGAACTCTGATGTTATTTTAGAAATGCAAAGTGTATTAGACTCAATTTATTTTTACTTTAGTTTTCATCTTTCCTATTTTAAGTTACTGGATAATTTAATGGAAACAATGCCCAGGGTGATGGAAGTGTCCCTCAGCTCAGCTTGCACCCTCTCCAATCTGGAATCCCTTGGGGGATGTCTGATTGTCGGTTTATGTCTGATCCCACTTGGGCCTAAACCAGCAGTTGGACATCCTTCTCACAATCTGGGACTGCTGGCTCCTAACCACTTGCCTGCTTGCCTGATTGCATCTAACCACTCTGCCTGCTTTACATTTTGAATTAATATTAGAGTAAGATATTAGGTTTATGTCACAGTTTTATTCAGTGTCGTTTTGTCTATAGACATCTAGTGGCTTCAGAACTAACTGAAAAGTCTATTCTTCCTCCACTAAATCCTTCTTACCACTGTCAAAAATCAGTTGAGCCGAAACCAGTTTGGCTCAGTCGAGGTATTTAGCGATATTTGTGGTTTGTCGATTTCTCCTTTTAGCTCCATCAATTTTTGCATTACATTTCTTGTAGCCCTGTTGTTTGGTGAATACACTTTTACGGTTGCTGTCTATTTTTGGTAAATTGACCCTTTTATCATGATATAATGTTCCTCATTGTCTCTGGTAATTTTCTTAGCTCTGAAGTCTGCTTTAGCTGATACTAAGTAGCCTAACTCCTGTTTTCCTTTGTAATATAGTTGTCTTAAATATTTCCTCTATATATGTAGAACCATATCCATGTTATATATTTTTGCTTCAACAATTAACCATTCTTTAGAAAATTCAAGAAGAGATAATACCCATTTTCTTTTCCCTCTAGATCTCATACTTATTTGTACTCCCACTTTGGCCTCTCTTTATTGAAGCTGATATTCTAAATTTATTTTCCAGATATATAAGTCTGCTACCAGCCACTACTTATCTGCCTAACTTGCTTTAAAGCAAGTTATGTCAGAGTTCCATTCCACTTCCTTCTGGGAGAATATGAAATCTAATTATCATATTTTCATACAAAGATAACAAGGATAGTAAAATCCTGAAATGTGAAAGAAGATGTGAAAAAAGAGCATTCACAATAAGTTTGAAGAGTTTGAGACAGTGTTTGATATGAACACTGATCTGCAGCACAATCTTGACATTGTCATGTAGCATTAAGATTGCAAAATAAATAAAGATAGTGTTTCTATACTAATTTTTTACCAAAGGATAGGCCTGAATAAAAGCCAACTGAACCTATGCCAGTCCCTAGGCATATGTACAAGGAATTGCATAGGCATGAAAGAGCAAAACCACAGTAAATAACATGATTGAGGTAGACAGATGCTACAGGTAAGTGTGGCTTTTATTTTGAATCAAAAGCTTACTATACTTTCATTATTATGACTTTACATCATATGTTTTCCCAAATTTACATTATTCAAATACAATTTACATTATGATTTTTAAAAATTTTTAAGTTATTTTTTATTTCCAGTGTCCATTTTGCTATGAACCTTAATACCAATAATAAATCTTATTGTTTAAAAACACTCTGGTTTTATATAGTAAGGACAAATGGGGAAAAAATTAGTTCAGAATTTGTATTCAGAAAATTGTGTTGGGCATGTATCATTAGATTACAGAGTTTGATTAGAACCTCTTGGAATGGTTTCTTTCTTTCTGGCCATTCATATGGTAGACCTTGCCTCTCTGGGAGCACTTTTTACATCGCATCTTAATTTATTGGCATGCCTCTCTTTCATGAGAATGTTAACTCCTGAAAAGCCAGGATCACCACCTTGTATGCTTATTAGCTAAGCAAATATATTGGGTCGGCAGCTAAGTAATTGCGGGTTTCACACATATATGGCTTCAGTTGAACTTTTAGGTTGGCAGACGTAGTACAAATGTAAAACACATTTTGTTATTTGATAGTTGGCTATTCAGCTGTTAATCAGTAAAAAAAGTTTTTTGATCTGTTTTGTAGTTTTTGTTTGGCGTTCGTTGAAAAATGGAAAATCAAAAGGAACATTTTCGTCATATTTTGCTTTTTTATTTCTGCAAAGGGAAAAACGCATCGCAAGCTCATAAAAAGTTATGTGCTGTTTATGGTGATGAAGCCTTAAAAGAATGGCAGTGTCAAAATTGGTTTGCCAAATTTCGTTCTGGTGATTTTTCACTCAAAGATGAAAAACGCTCTGGTCGTCCAGTTGAAGTTGATGACGCCCTAATCAAAGCAATAATCAATTCGGACTGTCACAGTACAACACGTGAGATTGCAGAGAAGCTTCATGTATCACATACATGCATTGAAAATCTCTTAAAACAACTTGGCTATGTTCAAAAACTCGATACATGGGTTCCTCACGAACTGAAAGAATCACAGTTAACGCAACGCATTAGCAGCTGCGATTTGCTAAAGAAACGTAATGAAAATGATCCATTTTAAAACGACTGATAACTGGCGATGAAAAATGGGTTGTTTACAACAATATCAAGCAGAAAAGATCGTGGAGCAGGCCAGGTGAACCAACTCAAACAACATCAAAAGCTGATATTCATCAAAAGAAGGTTTTGTTATCAGTTTGGTGGGATTACAAAGGAATTGTCTACTTTGAACTCTTACCACCCAACCGAATGATCAATTCTGATGTCTACATTGAACAACTACCGAAATTAAACAATGCAGTTGAAGAAAAGCGGCCCGAATTGACAAATCGAAAAGGTGTTGTATTCCATCATGACAATGCAAGGCCACACACATCTTTGGTCACTCGGCAAAAATTAATGGAGCTTGGTTGGGATGTTTTGCCACATCCACCATATAGTCCTGACCTTGCACCATCTGATTACTTTTTGTTTCGATCTTTACAAAACTCCTTGAATGGTAAAAATTTCAATAATGATGATGATGTCAAATCGTACCTGATTCAGTTTTTTGCTAATAAAAACCAGAAGTTTTTTGAACGTGGGATTATGATGCTGCCTGAAAGATGGCAAAAGGTCATTGATCAAAATGGGCAATACATTACAGAATAAAGTTATTTAGTTCCATGAAAAAATTGTCTTTGATTTTCTTCAAAAAATCCGCAATCACTTAGTTGCCGACCCAATATTTCTCAAAGGAATAATTTTTATTTCAAAGTTTATAAATGGTAATGATAGATAAAATGAATCTGCTTTAGCTAGTTGAAGAAATAATCCTACATTATCATTTGTAAAGTGGACATGAGTTGTCATATTTTTAACCTATTAGCTGATATGTATTTGGTACCTACTTTGGGTTCTGCATTCTATTGATTACCGAAGGAATATAAAAATGGTATAAAGCATAATTCTCTCCTCATAGGAGTCTGTAATTTAGTTAGGAAGATAAGACTAATTTATGAAACATTTCAAGTAAATCTAAGCTTTTACACAACATAGGCTTAAACTGGCTTGGGCAGAGTATACACATTCGAGGTTCAAAGTAGAGGCAGATCACAGAGGACTGGAGGCTCAGGAGACCTTCCTGCAGAAGGTAAGACTTCATGAGGGTCCTAAAGTATAGGGTACAGTGTAGGTAGATGGAGGGAAAGACTAGTAGGTTTGAGAGAGAGAGGAAAAGGATTTCAAATAGAAAGTACATTATTGCATCACAGAGAAGGTCTTAAGAACTATTGAATATTTTGAGATTGTGTGTTTCCTCTTTGTTATATGATGAGGACCAGTATATTTTTAGGAAGGATGATGGATTACATAGATAATGAAAGAGTTTTGTTGGGGCCTGGGTGGTCAGGGTAATGGCTGTACAAACCATCATCAATTTCAGTAGTTAGAAGAAACTTAATCAGAAAGGCTAAAGCTTGTAAATGAGGCCAGATAATCAGAGACTTCTGGGAGAGAGAATGATCAACAAGCAGAACTATTATATGTTAGGCCCATGTCTTTACTTGCAAGATGCCCAAGGCAACACAAGGGCAGTGGCCTCAAACCCTTAACCACAGAACTCATTAAAGAAGGGACTTTTGAGTAAGGACTTATTTCCCCCCCCCCCCAATCACAGATGAATACATAGACCCTGGTATGAATAAATATCTTTAAATTGGAAGAAAAAAAAACTATGCCCATGTGTAAATTTAACACGTAAGTGTTTAATTATGTAAGTCATATATTTTTGGTATTTGTTTTGAATATGATTTATGAAATGTTGGCTTGCAGAAAATTGGCACATAAAGATATGTTGAAACAGGTTTAGAATTTTTACCAACATAAATTGTATATAAAACGTACATTTTATATACCCCGGTAGTGTTACCACTTTTTCTAACACATTTAAAGGCGGAACCCTACTTCCATGGCATGGGTCTTAAGCCGAAGTGGGAAAAACCCCTATAAAACAATTCTCTAGGTTTCCCAAGAAAATGTTCTCTTTGCTCCTTATGTGCTTTGAGTTTTATAATTAAACCCATGCCTGGACCAATGTCATTTGAATTTTAAAGGTTATGTACATAGACTGTCAAAACAACCTTTAAAAACACATTAGTAAAGTGAAGCATTGGCCAAGATGATGATTTCTAAGGTTCCTACCACACTCAACGTTATCTAATTCTCTGAACAAGAAATACGTTGTCGACTGCTAGCAGTTTGGTTTACACTCTGATACACAACTGGCTGGCTGGCTTTCTTGACTAGGTCCCAGATTTTGGGGGGATGTAGACACAACCTCATGAGAAGCAGCACCCCTCCACAATCGCAAGTTGGTCACAATGCAATTATGGTAGCAGAGCCATGGGAGAGGCAGCTGTCCCCCTGCCATTTATCTGTGCACCACATGTTTGCAAGAAACATTTGTTAAGTACTTTCTACTTGGAACTTGTTTTTGTCTGCAACTTTTGGGAACAAGAGAACTTTTACCGCCAAGTTTAGAATGGTCTTGAATTTTATTGCTTTTTTGATTTGTATCCAAATTTGTGTCAGCTGGATTTCACTTTGGTCCTGCTGGCAACACATGACTTTCTGGTTCTGAGACAGACTAATTAGAAGGTGCATAGTCATCAAATTGCTAACCACACATTTTAGGGAGCTGAGAGTAAATAAATCAAAATTATATTAACTAAATTTACCAAAAAATACATGTGAATTTAAAAACAAATGGAAAAAAAAAGCATCCGTGCCAAAATGACCTGTTTCTTTTCTCAAAACCAAAAAAACACTCAAGACATTAGTTGCTGAACTTTAAAATTGTAGTTGGGGTTGTCATTTCCTGTTGGAAAGAAAAGAAAAAACAAAAAACTCAAGATGGCAAAGTGCTGGATGGGAAAATATTCTAACTGGAAAACAAAAGGCAAAATCCTGTTTTAGAAGGCAGTGCTTTTCTTAGATTATGAAAGCCATCTCGATGACCTCAGGATGCAGAATTCTCACCTGGAATCAGAAGCGTTAGTTTAGGGGTTGGAAGGACCATGAAGGTTGCTGAGGCAGCACTGTGTCCTGGGCTTGGGTCCTTGCCATGTGACTGGCGGCTGGTGCTTGGATGTCTCCCTGCAGACTGAACTGTTTGTGGAGGCAGCTGGTTCACATCTATGGACCAGTAGAAAGAAACAGTCTCTCTGAAGCTTCCACCAATTGGTGTGTTGATCCCTCAAGACTAGACAACGGATTAATTCACTTTTCTCAGAAGTTTGTTTGAGTTTTTGGTTATTTGCAAGTGCAGAGACTCACACGTGTTATCTTATAAGAAAAGGGGTTTGTTATATGGATTTGCATGGAATGGAAAAAGAACAGGTAGCAGGACCAGAACCAGCTCTCTGTCTCTTGTGCTTCTCTCTCCCTCTCTCCACACCTTGGCTGTACTCTGGTTTACTGTTTTCTTCTCTCTGCTGCCAAACTTTCTCTGCTTACAAAATGCTCTCTAATCATTTAGTTGGCACATGGTCATGGTTTGCTGTGAGCCCAACTCTATCTGCTGGTTTTCTTTTAGCTTCTGCCTTGTTTCTAACTGGTTTCCAATACAAATTCCCATTTAGGGAGACTCAGGTGCAGCTCACCTTTTTATTCCAGGTGCTAGCATGTGTGGGCTGGCTGCCTTTGAGTCACAGTGATGTGTCAACTGCCCAGTCCAGTCTCTCCCAAGCATGGCCATTGCATGGGTACCTGTGATGCAGGACTGTGGTAGAGGCAGTATCTCTTGTAAGTGGAGTGGGTGGCTGTAGTTGACACTCTGTACACATTTCTTAAATCATTTGAAGTATGTGTTTCTATACCTTCTTACCCTTTTGTTTTTCAGATTAAGGACTCCCAGGTCTCTCAGTTGCTATGGGACAGGTTTTTGAGTATCTTTAGCAATTTATCTTTCTTCTGAACATAATTTAGTAGATGTGTATGCCTCTTCTAGTGATGGTTGGAAGTTCAAAAATCATTCCAAGCTGACCTAACCAGGAGATCTATGCTAGGAATACCTCTTGCCATGTTTTAATACATTGCTTCAAAAAATGTTGCCCAAGATTCAAATATGTTGCTTGCATTTTATTTTTGTTAAAAAGAAAAACATTAATAAATAGACCAAAACATGCTCCCTGCCCTCTAGGGGCTTACATTTCCCAGCCATTATACTTGGCACATAGAAGGTCCTAAATAAATAATTATTTAATAACTACAATAAAAGTGGAAAAAATATTTTGTTAGGGTTTGCCTCTGCCATTACCTGTTAAATCTTTTTAGATTAATCCTTAATTTGTTGTCCAACATTTTTACTCTCAACCTTACAAATAATAGTCATTTTACCAGATTAGGTAAAATGGGACCTAATTGGAGCCCCAGATTCCATTGGAGTTATTATGTAAAATATATATATATATATATATATATATATATATATATATATACACACACACACACACACACACACACACACACACACAAACATAGAAGTCATGTGTACTGTATTAGCTTTCTAAAATCTAAACAGTTCTAAACTCCAAAACACTTGTGGCCCAAATTCAAATCTTTCAAGTCTTACAACCATCTTCTAAAGTAAGTGCTTTTAATATTCTTAACTTAACAAATGGGGTGCAATTAGGTCCATATTTTTTGCTCTTTTGCTCTGTTCTATAGCATAGATGTTAACCTCTGAAAATGTTTTCTAGACTCTATTGCTAATTGGCTTCTAGATAGTTTTGGACAATGGAGATATGAGGGATTGTAGGACAGAAAAAAGACAGAAGTCATTATTTATCCCTATCATGTGCTTTGAGTATTGATTTCTAGAGTGTTGATTGCTTCTTCTATAGGATAGCACCTCAGTCTCTGGTGTCAGCAACTCTTGCTGACCTTACCTCCTGGCTGTTGGTACTGCCCTGTGTTATTTCAGTTGTACAGGAAATGGTAGCTTTTGGAGTCTTTCTAATTTCTGGGTTGCCTTATATCCCCTTGCTAGGCTTTTAATTTCTCCCTACACCTTTGTAACTGGTTCCCCAAACTAAATTCACTTGAATGAATTACACTGTTTTCCTAGCTGGACCTGGGTTGATAAAAACATAGACAGCTATCAATCATATCTAAGGATAATATTTCTCTCTCTCTCCCTCTTTCTCAAATCTATATATAATAGTAAAAAAAACCCAAAAGCATATTTATTGAAAAGATACCCCATTAGTAGGTCACTCAAGGTGGCATAGTGATATAGCGATTAAGAACATGGGTTCTAGAGCCGGGCTGCCTGGATTCAAACTGCACAGTCACCACTTACCATATGTGTCACCTTTGGCGATATGTTTACACTCCTTTTATCTCAGTTTTCTCATCTGTAAGTTAAGAATATTAAAAGCACTTACTTTAGAGGATTGTTGTAAGACTTGAAAGATTTTTCTGATTTGAATTTGAATCACATTGTTTTGGAGTTTAGAACTGTTTAGATTTTAGAAAGCTAATACAGTACATGTGATTTATATTTATATATCATGTAATATATGTATATTACATAACCACTCCAATGGAATCTGGGGCTCCAATTAGTAATCAAACATTAACACCTCTGCTGCTAAAAATCAGATCAGATTTTGATGCCAAATGAGTTTAAGTTTTGCTGCCAATTGGATGATAAAAAAAAATCTGTTTTTTAAAGGTTTTTGAATGTTAGAGTAATGAGTAAGGGATTGTAGACCTATAATGCAAAACATTTAGAGAATGTCTACTACATAGTAACTACTAGGTAAGTGTGATTGAAGACTTGTAGTTCAGTACTGACTCATCATTCTCCACCCAGCTAGATAAAAAAAAAAAAAGTCCATTCATTAGAAGGACATCAGGTCTTCCATGAATTAAATAGCTCCAAAATCATGGTATTAGCCAGCCCCGAATTTTTAAAATTCGGAATTGTCACATCTATTTTGTAGTAATTATTTCAACTCAATAGAAAATACCAACAAATATAGGAATTTAGCAAATCATTCATTGAGCCCATGTAGGTAGAAATCTGCTTCTTTTTTGTTTACTTAGAAACATCTTAAAATGCTAAATGCTAGGAACTTATCAAATATTACAGGAAAAAAATAGAAGAATATTGGTCTGAGTTTTTAGTTTTATCCTGTGTTTGGATTACTCAATGGCAAGGACTCCGTTCCTCAGAAAACCCGAAGTTGTCTTCTGCAGTCTGGCTGACTCCTCAGCCAACCAATCAGTCTTAAGGAACAACCCTAAAGATCAGCAATTCTGTGAGTCTCCTCCGCCTTGATGGATTCAATAGGCTTCATTTGTCTTAGAAATTTGAGTTGTAGGGTAGAGACAGAATTGATATTTTTGATATTAAACTTTAAGATAAAATATAAAAAAATAGCTCTCAAAGATAAAGTGTAGGAAAGCCTTCATAAATTTAAAGATTGGAATCGTGTCTGCCCCTGTTAAAGTTGGATGAGATACTGCATGCATCATGGATTTTCTTTCTAACCTTTCCTTGCTTGGACCATCACTTTTCTTGCCCACACCAGCCTAATATAGAAAGTTTGAGGTGAATATCTCTGAATAATTTTGTAAAAGAATTTGGAAGATTTAATAGCACTCTTAAAAAAACAAAAAAAACAACCCCTCACTATTTAAGCATTATTAACACCAAAATTATTGAATGAAGTACCTGTTTTGCTCTTGGAAAAATTCCCTTTATTTTCCATGATTGTAGAAAGGTTTCTCTTGAGACTGCGTATGAAGGTTTGTTCTCTATCTTTTCTAATATTGATAATTGTTCCAGAAAGTAATAGTAACTCTTTTTTTAAAAAAAATATATATTTTATTGATTTTGTACAGAGAGGAAGGGAGATAGAGAGTTAGAAACATCGATGAGAGAGAGTCATCAATCAGCTGCCTCTTGCACAACCCCTACTGGGGATATGCCCGAAACCCAAGGTACATGCCCTTGACCGGAATCGAACTTGGAACCCTTCAGTCCCCAGGCCGACGCTCTATCCATTGAGCCAAACCGGTCTCGGCAATAGTACCTCTTAGCTGAGCCACATAACTGACCAGGGACTCAATAGAGAGACCAAGCTTGCTGGAGCCCAGCGCTCTGTTCTCACACCAACCATGCACTCCAGTGGCAGAGCAGGCACAGCAAGGGCACGGAAGGCCAAGTTGTCAAAAGTAAACTTGGATCTACTTCCTGTTCAATCATAAGCACACAGACGTCCCCTCCACAAACAGCCTGCCTCCTATTACTCACATGTTATCTTACACAACTTCACAGCGGAAGATTTAAGGAAAGCTTCCTTCCACCACCTGTGGCATCCTGCTGGGCCACTATCTATGGCTCTTTAAGACCGTGTCCTTTCCTACCTCTTACCATCTCTGTCCAGTTTATGTCTAAGGGTGCTTCAATTAGACTCTCCATCGTACTCCAGAGCCTGGCTCCTAACCCATTCTTGGTAAAAATTTCTTATTTTTAAATGTCTTCTGCTGAAATGCCCTTAGGTATTAGATGATCCTCACTTCTGGATATCTGTATTTATTTATCTAAAAGCAAGTTTCTTTACTTTCTGATGTGTATCAATATCTCTATATAAAAACATATCAGTGTTGGGTATCTATCGAATATATGCTACATTGTTGTGTCTATATGTATTTACTTATTTTAATTCTTACCTGAGGATATCTTTTTTCCCATTGATTTCTAGAGAGAGTGGATAAGGAGGGGGAAGAGAGAGAGATAGAGAAAAATATTGACATAAGAGAGACACATTGATTGGCTGCCTCCCACACATGCCCTTACCAGGGCTGGGGAACCTGCAACCAAGGTACTTGCCCTTGATCAGGAATCGAACCCACGACCTTTTGGTCTGCAGGTGGATGTTCTAACCATTGAGAAAAACCAGCCAGGGTGATTTTTATAAATCTTAGTCAGTTTGCATTGCCATAACAAAATACCAAAGACTGATTGCTAAATATCAGAGATTTCTTTTACCTCACTTCTGGAGGCTAGATGTCCATAATCAGGGTGCCGGTATGATTTGTTCTGGTGAGAGCTTTCCTCCTGGCTCATAGAAGCTGCGGCTTTGCTGTGTGCTCACTCTTCTTTGGATGTGGAGAGAGAGACGGAGCAAGCTCTATTGTCTCTTCTTACGAAGGCACTGATCCCATCCTCATTACCTCATCTAAACCTAAGTACCTCCTGAAGGCCTCATCTACAATTACTATCATATTGGCCATTAGGACTTCAACATGTACATTTTTTGGGGGGGTGAATATGAGGGAGAATACCGTATTTTCTGTCATATAAGACGATTTTTGAAATGAAAAAAAGTCAACCGAAAATCGGGGGTCGTCTTATATGCCCAGTATATCCCGAAAAAATGTCTTGATATGCCGCTAACTGAATTTTCCACCTCGATCCCTCACCAATCACTGCAAGGCTGCTCGGACTGCCTCTCTAACTCAGCCAATCCAAGCAGGCTTTTTATGCATGCAAATTATACATGTTCTGTACCCGAAGCTACACTGTGTTTTAGTAAAAAGCCTGCTCAGATTGGCCAGAGTCAGAGAGGCGGTCTATTAAAAAAAGAACTGGTGTTGCCTCAGAAGTGGGGGGTAGTCTTATACAGCGAATATAGGCCTATACCTATGTTTTAACTGTAAAATTAGGGGGTCGTCTTATATGCTGGAAAATACGGTATTCATTCAGTGTATATATCTTAGAGAAGCTTATGTAGCCATATTTAAGCCAAGCCTGTGGTTCCACCTAAACTGAGGAGGGCAAAACTATCCATATCTGTGACAAGATGATAATAAGGTTATCTTTTAAAATATCCAGGTAGAATTATACACGTTTTGAGACAGTATCGATCTCTTGCTAAGTAAACAGAAGTTCATACACAAATGAAAAACCATGATAGGAAATGCAATATGTAATAATAATGCCAAAAGTAAATACAAAAACTCTGAAGTGCCAAACAGGACTTGGAACCAGTTTCAGCTTCTAACAATCCCCATAGGAAGCACAAAAATGTGACAATACATGTGTGAAGCAGCTTTGGGAGGCAACGCGCCTTTGAAGTGCGTTTTTATTAGTTGCATTGCTGGCTTCGGCTGTTCGGTTGTCACATGCCTTGGCCCAGATGCTCATCCCTCAGGGCCAGGAGACCAGTTTAACAACAGTCTCCAGAGGGAGGACCTGTGGGGACTTCGTAGGTGGGGGCGGAGGTCGCCAGCTGCTGTGAAGGAGCTGGGAGGTTGTGTCTGTGACTTCTCGTCGCCTCTGATTCCCACAGCCCATGGGCAGGATATCTGAGCACCGCACATTTGACTCCCCCCAAACACTCCTTCTGAAGTCACTGCTTCTGGGTGACAGAAAGCCATGTGTGCTTGGGAGAACATGTAGGAGCCGAGGGGAGCCTGCAACCAGGGCTCTGGCTAAAGGATCCAATCCCACCTGCCTTTTCAGTAGAGAAAGCGAGTGGGACCTTTCAGAACGAGGGAGTGGTTATTCTCTTACTAAATCTTCATCCTGTTTTGCCTGATAGAACTGGACAACCTCTCTTTATGGAGCTCTCTATAACCTTGTAATTAAGAGACCAGGCTGTGAAGTCAGCAAACCTGCATTGAGTCTTTCCTCTGTTCCTTATTAACTGTGTGGTCCCGGGCAAATTACATAACATCGCTGGGCTTGTTTGCTGTTTTGAAGATTACGCTAAAATTAGTACCTACATAATATTGTTATAACGAAGCTTACATGAGACAACTCACGGACCAACCCTAGTCTAATGCCTGGCACAGTGTATGTATTCAGTAACTATTAGATATTCTTAATTTTATTGTGGTTGTTATTATTGCTTCTGCCTGAGTTTGAATCCCATTTCTGCCACAAGTTGTGTGACTTTGGGCATGTTGCTTAACCACTGTCTCTGTGCTTCAGTTTACTCATCTGTAAATGGGGATAATAATATTACCTATCTCGTAGGATTGTTTTGAGGATTCAATAACCGTAATAGCTATAAAATCTTGGAAGAGTACTTGGTACATTAAAGAGTGTTATGTAAGTGTTGATTAAATAATTGAATAACATTATTGTCATTATACTAATCAAACAAAAGAGAAATTCCCCTTTTCTTTGTCTAAGAAATTCCAAACCAAGAATTTAAATTAGAAATTAGAAAACATGTTTTTCAATATCATAGAAATATCCAGTTAACTATACTTGAATTAAAATGCAGGCTAGATTATTTTACAAATCTTAGAACTACTCTATTAATGGAACATTTTCTATTTCCAAACATGAAAATATTGTATTTAACTCATAGAATTGAGATTTTCATAAATATTAACCTATGTCCTAAAACTTCCACTGCATAAAACTTGCAGGCAAACCTTCAGGCAATCAAAAGATTTGCCTCAGCAAAATCTAAAATAATAATAAAAAGGGACATTGGTCTATGAGAATTGACTACATATGCTAAAAACTGAATTATGTAAATTGATAGTCAAGCTTCAGGAAGTAAAGCCCCATATTCAGACAAAAACTTCATTCTTTACCCTTGTGAAGGAAATGTGGAGCATAGGTTAATTGGCGGGGGACATTGACTCCCTCATGGCCAGGTGAAGAGTGGCTAGCAGCTGGGGTGTGGTTAGTGTGGCTGCTTAGATTTGATACTTAGGGCAGAGGATCCTAATCTTCGTTGGGTCAGGGACTTCTTTGAGGATCTCATATAATTAGTGGACCATCTTCCATGAACAATACAACTTTTTCCATCCCCTTTTTTTTCAAAGAGATTCAAAGACTACATGGGTCACAGGTTGAGAGCATTGATTGAATGTCTTAGGGAAGGCCTGGGGTCTGCACTTTGGAAAAATTTATAATCAAATTAGGAGATTGACTCTTAAGAGATCTCTGTAACTTTTTTAAAAAGCATATTTTTATTGATTTCAGAGAAGAAGGCAGAGGGAGAGAGAGATAGAAACATCAATGATGAGAGAGAATCATTGATTGGCTTCCTCCTACATGCCCCACACTGGGAATTGGGGCTGCAGCTCAGGCATGTGCCCTGACCAGGAATCGAACCAAGACCTCCTGGCTCATAGGCTGATGCTCAACCGCTGTGCCATGCCAGGTGGGCTAGAGATCTCTGTAACTTTCTGTGGTCCCTGGGGAAGTAGAGCAAGTTACTGTTGAGTGGCAACATCCAAGACTCCTTGGTCACAGACAGGTAGGTCTCTGGCAGTTGTGTGTGTGCACACAGGCACCTATGTTTTGGGACAGGAATGGCACCACCACTTCTGCACACTTGATATGAGGCAGACATATTTTTTTTCTGGCTTGCAGAGGAGAAAGTTGAAACTAAATGATAGGTGGCATATCCAAAGTTAGAGAGCTAGCCCCCGCCTTATATTTCTTCTTATACGAGAGAACATGCAATTCTCTTTTCCTTGAAACATTCTTTGAAATCTCAACCCAGGTAAAATAAGGGACTCTCCCATCAATGGAGTTTATTTTATTGCCTTTAATAAAATTATTTTGGGGGATTAATGTCGTCTATCTTGTTTGTATGTAGAAACTTATTCATGCAAACTTTCATTCTCTTGGTAAAGAGAAATCATAACACTCTGAACTTGCATTTAGTTGATAACTTTATTTTAAAGAATGCAGTGAATGTAACCTCTGACAATTCTAAAACTCTTCAGTAACTTGAAAGTATATTGAGATTTTAGCAGTCAAATCTTATATCCTAAAGGGTTTTCTTTACTTTTCCTAATAAAATTTTAAAATTTGATTTATGTTAAACCAATTAGATAATTGATCAGCTAACATATATTAGGCATGTACGGTGTGCCAAACGTTGTGCTAATGAACTGGTTGGAGTGATTGGATAAACGGGTTAAAAAATTCAATTCTGTCTTATAATTAAACTTCAGATTAGCTTGAGTTTTTATAAATAGCAAGACTACAAATACAGGGAATACAGGTTATGCCAGGAATTGCAGAAATTGGGTAATAGCTAATATTTGAGGACCACCATACTGGTTGTTATCAGTTGTCCTCTAGATCCATTTCTGCCCTTCATTGTCCTGCTTTTCTCTTTGGAGTGTGTGGGGTAGGGGAAGGGTGGGAGGGAGGAAGTGCTGGTCTCTACATGATGATTCTCCTGGCATCTCTTGCCTTCCTTCTGTCTTCTGGTTGTGTTTGACCAATGGTGGACCAGCAGGAAATCAGAGGGGCGGGGAGGACACATTGTGTTTATCCTCATCCTCTAACATCCATGACATGGCCTGGCAGGGCTGAGTTCCTCTCCTGCTTTGCACCTGCTGGAGGTTGCCTCTTCCATGCTCCAGCTCTCTGCAGGCTGTACACATCATGCTGTACATCTGTAACATTGTTTTGACTGCTTGGCAGGCTTTGGGCTGGTACTGGCTTTCCACCATTGCTAGTTGGAAATGATGCCTCATTATTCCTTATTGGTTCTTTTAGCTCTGCCCACACCCCTGTAAACAGTGCTTTATTTTGAATATGCTATTTGTTTCCTTTAGCATTCTGACTGATTCTTCCAATTAGTGTATACCAAATACTACACTACAACTTCAACATGGGTTATCTCATTTAGTACATACCTATCTGATGTGGAAGGCTATATTACTCATTTAAAAATTGCTTAAAAAGATATTTAAAGAGTTACTTGGGCAAGGGAACACAGCTTGAAGATGACTGGCCCAGGATTCAAACCCAGTCTAATTCTAGAACCCATCTTCTTAACCGTGGCATTGTATGTCTCTGGTTGGGTTCTCTGGAGGCTGACTCTGAGACCAAGATTTTCAGGCAAGCAGATTTTTTGGGGAGTAGAACTATCAGGATCAAGACCTGTTGTGGGTGGGATGAAGAAACTGGGGCTGAAGAAAAGGAGAAGTTGAACTGTAAAGAAGTGGCAATAAAAGCCTAAGCTGAGCCCCAGGGAGTGCTCTGGAGCTGGACAGACTCCCAAGTTGGGGTAGCATGGATGGGCTTTTACACCCTGGTATTGCCCAGTCCCTCAATGCAAAGCTTCTTCAGGCAAGGCAAATGTAGATGAGAGTCTCTGTTGAGAGTTTTCACTGCCAACACGCGCAGAAGTTAGGAGAACAAGGGCCTTGTCTTGGAGGGTGGATGTGGGTGGCATCCATTACACTGTTTGAAACACATGGAGGTCATAAGTTAGCAGCTTGCTTATACCATGTGTGATCTTTAAAAACTTTACTAGACTCATGTATATAACTGGTTTTCTTAGTGTGTACATATTTGTGTGTGTGTCTGTGTGTGATGACTATGGTGTAATTATTTGATGTTGTTGAAAACACTGACATAGAGTTCAAGGGACATGGATTCTTGTTCCTCCTCTGTCACTGACTATCTATGTGCCTTTGTTCAATTCACTTATTGCTTCTGGATTCCAGTTTCCTTGTTCATAAATTGAGGAGCTCTGGTTAGATAGTCTCTAAGGCTACTTTAAACTGTAAAGTTCTTCGTTTCTATTAATTTATTAGCTTTCTAAAATCCAGAAATAGCAAAAGTAAACATGTTAGAATGCTTTTGAAATAATGTTGGAGACCATTTCTTGTAACCTTTGGTTAGTGACTTCCTCAAGCTTTCTCAATAAATCATGATAAAGTTCATGAAAATTCACACAACCCCAGTGTCACCCAGTGTTCTCTGAAGATCAGAGATGCCCCTTTCTCTCTGGAATGTCTTCATTTGGAATATATAAAATTTTAGAATGTGGACACTTCTCATTCTTTCTGAGCATAGCTTATACAGATGTTTTATTTTAAGAATTGTTTTAAAATTGCTTTTTCAGACTCATTGTTACAGTTTGAAAAGGCATAGTCTTAATTTGAATATCTTTTTTTATATTTATCTTTTTTGAAAAGGCATAGTCTTAATTTGAATATCTTTTTTTTATATGTATCTTTCTTATTTAATATGTATCTTTTTTGTTGTTGTTAGTCTTCACCTGAGGATATATTTTCCATTGTTTTTAGAGAGAGTGAAAGGGAAGGAGGAAGTGAGGGAGAGAGAAACAGAGGGAGAATCAGAGAAAGAGAAACAGTGATGTGAGAGAGACACAACCATTGGTTGCCTCTTGGACACACCTGGACCAGGGTCGGGGATCCAACCTGCAAACCAGGCATGTACCCTTGACTGAGAATTAAGCCCAAGACCCCTCAGTGCACAGACAGTTGCTCTAACCATGGAGAAACACAGGTCACAGCTGGATAGATATATAGATATATCTTGACCAAAGCAAGAAGGGAAGGAAAATGGCCTTAGATTAAGTCAGTGAAATACTAGTAAAACTGACTCTCAAAGTATAAAAAGGCTAGAGAAACAAACAGGCAAAAAAGAAAAGAAAAGAAAAAGAAAACCTAGATAACAACAACAAAAAAAGAATGAAGGTATTAGTGATATAATTATGAAGGAATATTCAATAAATATTCAACATTTAATTAAAACTAACATAAATACATCTTAACATCAGAGTAACGGGTTAAGTACTGAACCAAGTAAATATAGAAATCATTTAAGATTGATTTTCCTGAGCTATGGCAAACGATTCAATGAAAATGGAAAATAACTATATTGTCAGTCATGTATGGACCTGCCTGTATGATTTCCCAGTGTAAGCCTCATGGTCGAAGCTGCTTGGACCATAAATAAATAAATAGGCATACCTTCATTCTGGATTCCTTACCTGACTCTCGTTAAACCGTATCAGCAACTGTAGAGGGCCAAAGAAGCAATTTCAATAAATATTTTATTACATGGGAGCCCATTTGCTGGTATTTCAAATAAATAGTACATTTTCCCACTCAGTAGACACTAGAAGAGAAAACTCTCCAGTTTCCATTTTCAGACTTTTTTCTTTCTTTCTGAGGTCAGTCATTTTCATTTTCCAGTGTACAACTCGATTATTTATTGGAGGAAAATGTTTTAAACCAGAAAAAAAGAAAAAAAAATCCACCCAAATAATTTATCGAAGACTGTCTCCTGGCAGATTAATCCCTACCACTTGGCCAGGGCTCATTCCAGAGTGATCAGACTGGTCCAGCTTAAATTGTATGTCCACAAGAAGTTGCATAAATAACCCCAAACACTGTGAGCCTCTTTGCACTCGGTCATCTCCACGACCTTCAAAGAAAATTTCAGAAAACTAGTAAGAAAAAAATATGGCCTGAGAGGTTCTAGTTATGGTATTTTCTCATAAATAACAACCTTTTTGGCCCCTTTCATCTAAACACATTTATCAGTTAAGACACATATGCTCCTTTTAGAGAATGGAAATACTGCCCTTTTCCTTGTGGGTAACCTGGAAATGCAATTAACTGTGTTCTGTTCATGCTTAGGAGCCATATTTAGAACCAGAGTTAACTCTGTTAAGTAGTATTCTTATTTTCTTTCTTGAATTTGTTACCCTGAGTGTTGCATTTTGGATACTGTGGTCATTTTTAATTGCCCCTTAAGAAAGAGTCTGTGGGTGTGGGAGTGTTTGAAGAGATGGTTTCCTGAAGCGCTGGCCCTTTCATCCTGCTGACCCACAGAATGGCCTGATTTATAGCTATAGAGAGACAAGAGCTGTCCTAGTTATGGACTTTGCTTGGTCACTTTTTATCCAGCAATTTCACTTCAAAATGAAGTCAGAGTCTCAGACAAACTTTTCCCATCCTCAAGTTTTCAATTTTGGCTGGAGACATCACCTCTATTCAAGTCTCCCACCTCAGTGAACCCTTGAAAAACACCACCATTCAGTGTGTCTTGCTTAAAGCAGCCATTTGGGTTAAGCCTCCCTCTCATCAATATCTAAAAATTACACACCAGCCTCCTGTGTCTATATCCTAAACATATTTTAATTCTATTCATTTTTTCTTTGTTTTTATTCCCACCTACCTTATCTCAGGGCATCATTATCCTTTACCTAAATTAGTGCCACAGTGTCCTCAATGGTCTCTCAGCCTCTACTCATTCCCTGGCTCTCTCAGTTCTGCCCCTATGTTCTAGCCAGAGTTATTCTAATGCAAAGCTGCCAGCCAGTGTGGCTCAGTAGCTGAGTATAGACCTATGAACCAAGATGCCTCATATTTGATTCCTAGTTGGGGTACATGACCTGGGTTGCTGAGTCAATCCCCAGTGTGGGGCACGCAGGAGACAATTGATCAATGGTTCTCTCTCATCCTTGATGTTTCTCTCTCTCCCTCTCCCTCTCTCTTCCTCTCTGAAATACATAGACATTTATTTAAAAAAATAAAATAAAATGCAAAGCTGACCATGTCATGTCCTGCTTAAAATATTTTCAATGACTTCCCACTGTCTCTGTATTCTATGAATCCTGTAAGGTCAAATTTCAGCTGTTGCCTCCCTTTCCCCTCTCATATTATGTATGAACAGTTTATAAACTTGAGTGATTACTTTCAGTTCCAAGAATGTGCCACAAAGGACCTTCATGATTTTGCATATGCTATTCCTTCTCATTTGGAACATTTAACCCTGTCTCTTTGCCTGGCCAATTCCCAGTCATTCTTTGGATTTCAGTTTAGATGTTGTTTCTTTTGGAAAGCTTCCCCCGATTCCCTAAGTTCTGAGAACACCCTGTACTGCTACCACAGCGCTCACCACATTGTTTAGTACTTGTCTCCTTCCCACCTGTGTTCCTCACTAACACTCCACAGAGGCAGGGACTATCACTGGCTTGCTTACCACTCTATTCACAGTATTTAGCACAATGCCTCATACCTAGAAAATGCTCACGTATTTGTTGAATAAATGCATCAATGAAATAAAAGAGACCTCCCCCCCACCCCCGGGAAGTAAAGTGATATGGTTAAAAAATCTACCAGATAACAGAAGTCTCATATTCCAGTCCCAATTCCTATCGGATGCCACCAAGCCTCTCTATGAAACGCAACAATAATACCTGTCTCAGATTACTTCATTGTTTTTAATAATAGACAATTCCTATGAAAGCTCACTGCAAAAGATACTAATAAAAATTCCCTACTAACAAAAATGTATCATTGTTATCACTTAATGGCTTCCTCAGCAAGTGCATGAGTATATTGATCATTTTAGGCCTAGTATTTGAATGTAGTCACTTAAAAGATTCTGTGCTATGTGTATCAATTAGGTATTGCTTATTGACAATCCTCTCCAAAAACTTTATTTTTAAATTACATTTATAGGGTGACATTGGTTAATAAAATTATACAGGTTTCAAGTATACAATTCTACAGTGCATTGTATGTACATCCTACTGTGTGTTCACCTCTCCAAGACAAATTTCCTTCCATCCCCATTTATCCCCCTATGCTTTCTTCTACACGCTTCCATTCCCTCTTCTCTCAGGAACCACCATACTGTGGTGTCCACCAGTCTTTCTTTTTTCCCCCTCTGCTTGATCCCCTCACCTTTCTCAAAGTTAACGGATTAAAACTGAAACTACTTATTTAGTTCATGATTCTGCAGGTTGGCAGTGAGGCTGGTTCATCTGGGTGGTTGGTCTTGATGGGCTTTGTTGCCAGCTCTCGGTTCAGCTGTGGGCTGGCAGGTCTAGGATGGTTCCAGTTAGACAGTCTGTCTTTGTGCCATGAGTCCTCAGCTCCACCAGGTGAGTGAGGGCTTGTTCACCTGTGGAGGCAGGGCTCCATGAGGGAACATGGGACCTCTTGAAGCTTAGGCTTGGAACTGGCACAATATAACTTGTTTGTGTTTTATTACACAAAGCAAGTCCAAAGCTAACACATATTAAATGGATAGGGAACTATATTCCATCCACAGACATATTATAAAGAGGAGAAGGTGCAGAGAAAGAAATAACTGTGGCCATTTTTTTCAAACCATCTACCACATTCTGTCAGTATCTTCCTTGAACTATTTACTGAGTCACAAATTTGACCATTTTATTTCTGTATCTAAAATCATTTAGTGACATCCTCTTGCCTATAAGATAAAGTCCATGCTCAGGGTAAAGATCTCCATGAACTCTTCACACTGGCTTTATCTTCCTGGTTTTTCATGCTTCAAGAATAGAGCATTTCTATGGTTCCAAGGAACCAACTGTGCTGTTTCTGTTCCCTGCAGTTCGTGTTGCTCCCTCTGCCTGCAAGAGCGAGCCCCTCTCATCTCCCTTGCCTGGTCAATCTTACTCATTCTAACAATGGCAATAACAATACCATGTATTACATGCCAGGCATTGACTATTCTCAACATTTTATATATATATATATATATATATATATATATATATATATATATGTATATATATATACACATACACACACACACACACACACACACACACACACACATATATATATATATATATATATATATATATATATATATATATATATATATAATCTCTATGAGGCAGGTACTATTATTATCTTCTTCTTACAGATAAGGAAACTGGGGCACTGTGAAGTTAAGTAACTTGTCCAAATTCACTCAGCCAGAAGTCTGGTTTCCGAATTGGGATCTGGAGTCTGCGAATTTAACCTGCAGGGTCTTCTACCTCTTAAGACTCAGCTCAGTTTGGTCAATTTCCATGTTCCATGTCTATCTTCATATTTGCTGTGTTCAATGATCTATTTTAATGTGTGATGCCCCTTTGAGTTATGAGCAATTCAAGAGCACAGAACATGCCTTATTTGTAACTATGGACTGTAGCACAGAATCATGTCTTTGTTGCCCTCTCCATACTTATCAAGATGTGTCTTTTGCACCATTAAAAATCTTCTTTTGGGAAGAAAAAAAAACAAAACTCTGAGTGAAAACTATTAGTCCTCACAGCATCTCCAAGAAAGAAGTGACGAGTGGGAAGCTCTATCTCATTTTGCAAACAGGAAATTTAGGCATGTGGAGATGAAATCACCCAGCACTGTGCCAGGATTCTTTTTTTGGTTCTCTGATTCCTAGTTTTGTGTTCTATCTACCAAAAAGTGGTATTTGTCTATGAAGTGCAGCTGATGGTTGCTTAATTTCCCCCCAGAACAAAGCTAAAAACATAACGATTAAATTAAATCACCCAGGAGGGATGCCTTCTTCTGTTGTAAAGTTTTGGAGGGAACCAACTTTTGGGGAAACTTTTCCCCCCAGGGTATAGTGCTTCCTTCTCTTACAGCAGAATATATTGTGTCTGATGGAGCAAAAAATTGTTTTTAAGAAACCCTGCACCAATCTGTCTGCCCCTGCTCAGACACATGCTCACACAGAAAATTAAATTCACAGAAATGAGAGAAAATCAAGAGAACCAAAGGAGCATGTCTTCTGTTTCCCAGAATCATTCTCCAATGTATTTAGTGGTCTGTTGGGTGACAGGGTGATGAGGGAAAGGGATTGGTTGAATGCAACTAATTTTTCATGTCTTTTTTGCTTATTTCATCAAAACACCATGAAAAAGTAAGCATTAGGCATATTTCACCTATATGTTTGTAGTCTCAAGAAGCTTTATTAGAACACAGACAGTTAAAATAGGTGTGTGTGTGTTTTTCCAGCTTGAGTTTCATTACTACCATTTGCCTCATTAACGGCAGTAACTTCTTAGGTGTGAAACTTGCTGGAAATGGTAACTATAAAGAGAAAGTGGAAGGAGAAGGAGAAATTAAAGAGGCTTAAAGAATAGTGCCATTGAAACACATTCATGGGGAAGAGAATCTTTCTGGATGATGCCTCTGCCATGTTACATGATTTTCCTCTTAAAGATTATTGACATTTGGCTTACCTTTCCTGAGTCATAATCTTTAAATCTCCTTATAATCAGCTATCAAGCTCATATTATTTTGATCATGCCTTAAGTGGAATTCTTATTTAGAGTAAAAATGTCTCTTGTGTTGTTTTTGCTTTTCCATTTTATAGCCGTCCTCTGTCTGACATCTCTCTAAACTTCATTTGCCAATACAACCATGCGTGCACGTACTGGGTTCTAAGCTCTGTAAAAAGAGAGACTTTGGCATGTCTTGTGAAGCATGCACTTAATTAATGTTAGACGAGGATAATGAAGACGATGCTGCAGATGATGACCTTCTAGTAATCTATTTTCCCTGAAATGATTACATTTGCCTCAGTAACTCAAAAAAATATCCCTTTTTGTTTTTTGTTTTGTTATCTCAAGAAGGACCAAATACTGTCCAGATTTTGTTACTTCCTGAATTAAGAGTTCGACTGAGAAACCAGAAGCCAAGTCCCTTCGGTCACTGTGCACAATCACGAAGCTGCATCTGAACTGGCAATTAAAATTCGCCAACCCCTCAACACGTCTCCGATTCTTCCACCCGATCTCTTCTCACCTCTATTCTCAGAGTGACTGGTTTGTTATGAAACTAATTCTTTTCTAGGCCAAGTTTCCTTTGAACAGGGTGCAAAGGCATATGATCCTGTGGATTAGAAGTGGGTTGTCATCAAAATGATATAGCTCTGTTCTTCTCTGTTCCTTTCTTGGAATGGCTGAGAACAGACTTGCGAAGAGAAAAACTTGTTGGCGTTTGGGAGCTGCCAGGTTTTAGAAAGCCCAATTATGTCTTTTCTGAACTAGCTTTTCTTTAATAGACTTTAATTTTAAAATGTTTTTTTTTCTTTTCATTTTTGACATTTCTTGTAGTTTTTATCTCAAAAGGATGAGGATATATTTACTCATGGGGAAAGTGAAAACAAATTGTACATGAGTAAGCAGGGTCAGCTGGACAATTGTGAGATATTGGAGTGACCATCAAGTGGCTCCTATATACAAAAAATATCCTTTTTATTGCCTCTGTCCCTAAAATTCCCCCATCGCTCGTGGCTTTGCTTTAAATCATTGTAGTTCTTCACCGGTTTGGCTCAGTGGTAGAGCTTCGGTCTGCGGACTGAAAGGTCCCGGGTTCGATTCCAGTCAAGGCCATGTACCTTGGTTGCGGGCACATCCCCCGTAGGGGGTGTGCAAGAGGCAGCTGGTCGATGTTTCTCTCTCATCGATGTTTCTAGCTCTCTATCTCTCTCCCTTCCTCTCTGTACAAAATCAATAAAATATATATTTTTTAAAATCATTGTAGTTCTTCTAGAGCACTAGTCTTGTTTGTGGCTCAGCATCTGTTCCATCTACTTCTTAACACAGGTACTCATAGGTTCTCTATGAAAATCCCCTCTTCTCCATTTTGGAGGAGTCGATTCCACCCGAGTTTCAGGATTATGCCAATAAATCTATTTCAGTCTTGTGACTGGGGAAATTGGTTCAGATAGTGGCACATAGTCCAATTGAAGAGATGTAAAGAAACTTTTGCTGGATTAAAAAAAAAAAATTTTTTAGAGGAGCCTTTTCTTTGTCCCAGGACCTACTAGAATTCTGATCTTTTTTCCACTGGAGTTGGTGGGAGGATGTGAAGTATGTGGTCACAGCCTTCATTTTCTGTCATAAATTCTGGGACTGAGCAGACCACTGAATGGACCCTGGGCTTGGAGCTAAATGTGTGTAGGGCAGGACAGACAGACAGCAAGACACTGGGCACTTGATGATATCCTTTGAACACTGGATCAAGCCTCACCTGAAACTCATTGCTATGTAGTATATATGTTACAACTGGTAGTCACACGATTATCATCTGTTTGGATTTAACTCTAAGTATTACTGCCTTTTCAGCTCCAGAGAGTCTATGGGTTTAGTTGAAGTTTTCAGATCTGCATCACCCAACCCTGCTGCTTCTCTTCCACAGGGGTTGATCCAGAGACACTCCCTGATAAAAATCCTACATAAAGTCTTCTTCCTAGGGAACCCAAAGCATTAAAGGGGGAACTCCTTGCCGAAACCAGTTTGGCTCAGTGGTAGAGCGTCGGTCTGCGGACTGAAAGGTCCCGGGTTCGATTCCAGTCAAGGGCATGTACGTTGGCTGCGGGCACATCCTCGGTGGGGAATGTGCAGGAGGCGGCTGGTCGATGTTTCTCTCTCATCGACATTTCTGGCTCTCTATCTCTCTTCCTTCCTCTCTGTAAAATTCAATAAAATATATTTTTTTAAAAATAAAAAATAAAGGGGGAACTCCTTCTAGGCAGACTAACTTTCCATGGGTTCACCATAAAACAAAAGAAAACAAAACAAAACACATTTACTATACTTCACTTTATTCACTCAGAATAATTACTTTTATATTCATGAATATTGCATACATAACATTTCACTCTTTTTTACTAGTGGGTATTTTTCTATTGTATGCATATCCAATAACTTGTTTATTTACTCAATTATTGATGGACACTTGGGGTTGCCATTTTGGGCTATTATAAATAAAGGTACAATGAGCATTTATATACAAATCTTTGTGTTGACATACCTTTCATTTCTTTTGGCTAAATGCCTAGGAATGGGATGGCTGGATTATATGCTAACCATATGTTAACTTTTTTAAAAACTTACAAATTGTTTTCCAAAGTGTTTGTGTCATTTTACATTTCTACGAACAGTGTATGAGAGTTCCAGTTCCTCCAATCCTTGATAATTCTTACCTGTCTTTAAAAATTTTAGCCTCCCTATGGGTATGTAGTAATATCTCATTGCGATTTTTAATTTGTAGTTTCCTAAGGGCTAAAATGATGTTGAGCATCTTTTCATGTGATTACTTGCCATCCATATATCTCCTTTGGTGAAGTTTCTGTTCAGATATTTTGTTCATTTATTGCTTTTTAAATTAAGTTTTAAGTGTTTTTAAAAATAATATATAGTCTGTATACAAGTATTTTATCAGATATGTGCTTTGAAAATATTTTCTCACAAGCTGTGGCTTGCTTTTCATCCTCAAAAGAGTGTCTATCAAGAAGCAGGACTTTTACATTTTGACTAGGTCCAATTTATCAATTTTTTATTTTAGGGTTCATGCTTTTCGTGTCATAACTAAGAAATATTTGCATAACCTAAGACCACAAATATTTTCTCCTATTTTTCTTCTAGAAGTTTTATAGTTTTAGGTTTTACATGTAGGTTTACATCCATTTATTTTTCAATTTTTTATATAATGCATTTTGAGTTAATTTTTTATATGGTAAAATATATGGATTGAGTCTTTTTTTTTTTTTTTTTGCATATGGATATCCAAGTGTTCCAACACCATGTGTTGAAATAGCTCATCTAATTTTAAAATATGGAGCATATAATTCCAGTGTGGTCCATAGGCTATCTCAGCATAATTACTCCTAGTGCTTGTAAAAGAATCAAATTCCTAGGTCTCACAACAGCCCGAATGAAGTAAAATCTTCTGACAAATTATGTGATTCTTGTGGACATTAAACTTCAGGAGCAACAGGTACTATTATTCATTAACACTTTACTTCAAGTCAGCATGGTCTTCATCAGAGCCCAGAAAAGATATAATTTAGAAAAACTAAGTCTCTATAAGATGAAAGGAAACCAGAACAATTTCTAATTTTTCTTTTTATTATAGAAAATTTTAAACATATACAAAAGTAGGTTGAATAATATAATGAATTTCCATCTACTCATTACTCATATCAACAGTAATCAATATTAAACATTACTTTCTAAAACAAGAAGAAATTACAGGTGACTTTTTGCTTTATGAGGAAAAAATTCCAACCTTAAAAAGCAATGCAAAAAAACAAAAATAGAAATAAACAGAAATTAGTAACTGCAAAAATAAAAAGAATCAAAGATCAATATAATTTCCAACATAAATATAAAAAAACCTCTATACATAAAAAAGTCTTGAGTAATTTAAAATACAAGTCATAATATAGGAAATGTTTTTAATAGAACCAGAGATTAATTTTAATCTATAACGATATATAAAATGATTTTCAAAGGCTTACTAAGTGGTAAGTGGATAAAAAGACAAAGAACATAAGCTACACCATTGAAATTATATTGACAGTATGTTATGCAGCCAGTAAAATTATGTTTAAAAATAATTTTTTAATGATGGGAAAATGCTTATGATATAATAGAAAAAGCTGACTACAAACTTGTGTATTTTGTATGTCCTCATGCATTTAAAACAGGCTTAGAAAAAAATGGCTGAAAGCAAGTATGCTCCTGGCTATTTTCTAAGATATTTCCACAACATGTATATATTGCTGAGTAATAAGAAAATAAAAAAAAAATTAAAAAAAGAACAAGCCTATGCTTTAAGATGTAAATACCTGAAATAGGACATTTCCTTGACAAAGTCAGAGACTGGCACAGAATACAAAGACGAGACAAAAAAAAAGGCACAGGGAAGGCTGAATATAGGGTTTTATCCAATATCATCCTAAATGAAGGGATAAGGGTAACAGCTTCCTCCTTTGCAAGGCTCACCAATAGATGAAGGTTGCCTTCACATGAGTTGATATAGATCAGGGGGCACAGGCAGAGGCGGACAGATTCTAATGGTCATGCCGCAGTCTGTCTTTCTGATCAGACACTGTGCTGAGTCCATAGGGTTCCTTTTCTCCACTTAAGGAGTGGGGCATGGAGGGTAAGTTAAAGTAACAGTCTTGTCTACTTGCCCAAAGCTGCCCTGGGCATGAAACATCTGTTCATATCTCTGAAGTGTTACTTTGTTTGCATCATTTCTCTTTTACGGTTCAGAAGCTAAATCTCAAATATTTCGCCAAATTGGAATCTCACTCATATCTTCTGGGCTTGTACTTCTGAACTGAAATTGAACTCTGGCACTTTAGTTCACATGACGTTAGAACAATGTAACTTTTTGTTTTGAAAAAGAATGGCTTTAAAAGTCCCATAAATGGGTCCTGCCTGTTCTTGGAAATCAAGTAGCGCTTGTAAACTGCAATGTCTAAATGTCGTGTAATTGTGAATAAATGAATGTTAAGGAAGCAGAAAAGTACAGATTATATGTCTCAGATTAAACACAGGTCCACAAATAATAAAACTATATTTGTCTCTTTAAAATCTTAGTATTGGAAATCACATCAAGAAATGCAAAAATGGATGTTAAAAGATACAGATTATGATTCAGGACAATCCATACATATAAAAAGCCAGGGGCCCTCACGACCAAAACAACTAGATGGACGACTGAACAGGCTGCGTGGGGCGACCAGCCGGCAGGAGTGTTAGTGAGGGACAGCCAAACAGCAGGCTGCATGGGGCGACCAGGCTGGCAGGAGGGGCAGTGAGTGACTACAAGGCTGGTGGTGGTGGGGCAATTGGGGGCAACCAGGCTGGCAGGCGGGGGTAGTTGGGGGTGACCAGGATGGCAGTGGGGAGCAGTTAGGGGCAACCTGGCCAGCAGTGGGGGGCAGTTAGGGGCAACCAGGTCAGAAGGGGAGGACAGTTGGGGGCGACCAGGCCTGCAGAGGAGGGCAGTTTGGGGGTGACCAGGCCAGTGGCTGGGCTGTTAGAGAGGACCAGGCCTGCAGGAGAGGGCAGTTGGCATTAACCAGGCCTGCAGGGGAGGGTAGTTGGGGGGGTGGGCAGGCCTGCAGGGGAGGGAAGTTGAGAGTGACCAGACTTCAGGGGAGGACAGTTAGGGATGACCAGGTCAGCAGAGGAGGGTAGTTAGGAGCAATTGGGCCGGCAGGGAGCAGTTAGGCATCGATCAGGCTGGCAGGAGAGTGGTTAAGAACAAGCAGTCCTGGATTGTGAAAGGGATGTCCGATTGCCTGTTTAGGCCTGGTGGGATCGGGCCTAACTGGGCAGTTGGACATCCCTCGAGAGGTCCCAGATTGGAGAGGGTGCAGGCTGGGCTGAGGGACATCCCCTCCCCATTCACGAATTTTGTGCACCGGGCTTCTAGAATAGTATAATGACAATGATTCTACTTAAACGAATAAAAGAAACTGAGTAGCTGAAATAAGAAACAGGATCAGACAAATATGTTTTATTGCTTATTATTCTAAAATATATGCTACTAGATTTCTCTGATATGAAGTACACATTTCTGTCATATAATTATATACATTAGTGTAAAGTATGTTAAAAAGTAGAATAAAAAATAAGATTAAAAATGGGATAATCAATTAAAGTATGGACCCCAATTTACCTACAGGAGTAGATGTCAGACCCAAATTTTCAGGCCTGAGGATCTTAACCTTATTATATACTTTTTTTTTTTTTTAAGAAATATTTTTATAGATGTGTGTGTGTGTGTGTGTGTGTGTGTGTGAGAGAGAGAGAGAGAGAGAGAGAGAGAGAGAGAGAGAGAGAGAGAGATCATGGGAATTGAGCCCACAACCGGGATATGTGGCCTGACCAGAAATTGAACTAGTGAACTTTTGGTGCATGGAACAAAACTCAACCAACTGAGCCACACCAACCAGGACAAACCTTGTTATATACTTTCTATTTAATTTACTGAACTGTTTAATAATATGCACAAATGTTAAGTATCATGAATGTGTGAGATATGTTCTGCAATGTCCTTTCTTTGTAGAGAAAGATTGTCAGGAAGACATAAATTAGCATTTGAGACTTCTTTCATGGTGTATTTTTTCACAATGTACTTGATTTTTACAATTAATTGGCCAGACCCAGGATATTTAGCTCCTACTACTTAGCTAGTAAAATCTGTACCTTCTCAGAATCTATACCATGATGACATTATGGCTGAAAACTCTTCATTTGATACTCAAGGGAATGCTAGCCAGTTAGCAATATGTGAGCCATTGTGTTAGAAAATACAAGCAATTCTGTCCAGTAAATTTGATTTGTTTGGTTTCTTGGGCTTGAAAATTATACGGTCTAATATATGCTTAGTTTCTTAGTGAATTCCAAAGTTATTGCTGCTATATATGTATTTGGAAATAATCTGTAGGAATACATTTCCTAACCTTCAACCATACTTTCCTCGTAGAAAAGTTTCCTGGACTTAGTTTTAAAAAATTGACTTTTTGATAAGAAGGAATGTAGTACCTTTCATTTCTAATTAGGAGCTACTTATTAAATCCTAATTTTATGTCAAGTACTGTGTTAAGCACTGAATAAGTAAAAAAAAAAACAAAAAAAAACAAAAAACAAACAAAAAAAATACTCAACAACAGCACATAAGCATAATAGGGTTCCTACTTATTGATATACTGTTTTATATCTGGCAATATACAAATACATTATCCTATTTTGTCCTCACTGGAACTCCACAAGATAGATATAATTTACCCTATTTTACATGTGATAAAACTGAAATTGAAATGTCCCTTGCCCAAGAACACACTTTTAGTGGAACCAAGACTATAATCCAGGAATATTCTTCAGTCAAGATAAAGAGGTAAGTACTATAATTTAGAAATATCTCTAGTCCAAAGTAAGAGTTTCAGTATCTTGTCTAAATTTCACTGGCCATTTGAATACCAGAGGAGCAGGAAATTATTCAGTTCATGAGAAAATCCATGCACCTGTGGGTTTCACTTTTGTGCCAGATGAATAGGTGAGGTTGGATTTGATTTGCTCCATGACTAAACTCTAAAATTGGGATTTAAAATGGATATGTAATCTCACTCGGATCCCATTTTTCCTGTAATGCTGCCTCATGGTTATGCAAGCCTCAGAATCATATTTAAAGTAATAACATGTCCTTTTTATCCAATAACATCAAACTGAATCTTTTTTGTTCACTTTTGCTAGACCTCTAACCTTTAAAGGTGAGTTGGGCAGCTGCAGAAAACCTGATCTTATTTTCTGCCCCTGGCAAGACTTTTTTCAAGTTCATCTTTTTCCTTTCTCTCAAAATCTGATGAAAAATGAAATGTCAGGAAAACAGGCTCTTGGGCTAAAACACTTGTGTCTGTCTCTGTGACAGATGTCAGTTTGAAAGGTTTTAGGTCACCTGTCAGAAGTGTGCCAGTGTGATCTGTACTCACATTGACTCGACCCCACACCAACACTGAGTTCCACTTTTAAAAATATCCTTGAAAACGAATTAAATGATTCGCAGCCATTGGCTTTTCCTCTGTCTTTTAACTCTGATTAATGAGACAAAGGGGGGTAGGGGGGGGGGGTGGAGAGAGAGAGAGAGAGAGAGAGAGAGAGAGAGAGAGAGAGAGAGAGACTGACTTTTAAAAGGACAGCTTGACCTTTGGGTGCCCCTGGCAGTGAACCAATCAGCATTCTTGTAATCCAAACACAGATGCCTGCAGCTAAACAAATCCTATACTTGTGAACAAGAATTCAGTTTGCTGTCAAAATCCTGGGAGGATCAGCACAGTGCTGCTTTGAACCAAATGTGAATGAAAGTTTAAGTATTTGTGATTAACAGAGAAGAATACTATTGAACAACAGAGTATCTCAGAGGTGGCTCAATTTAACAGCAAATGTTTCTAGCAAAAAAAAAAAAAAAAATTCATGTCTTTTGAAAAATCCTGTATTCTTACTCCATATCCTGGGCATACTCCCTATTTTTTTTTTTTTTTATGCCAGAAACACTGCTGATATTATTGCACAAGTCAGTTGATTGTAGTGACTAATTAATGGGGGTTGAACTTTGTTCTTTTTCTGAATTAGTTACACAATGTATGAATTATTTATCACAATGATAAATATCTTTCCTTCTTTCTCTCTCTCTCTCTCTTTCTTTCTTTCTTTTTTTTCTTTCTTTCTTTTTTTTTTTTTTTTTTTTTTTCATGAGCCTTTATCATAGCCCAGGAAATTAAAGAATTGAAAGGGGAAAAATGGGCTTTGTTTCACCAGTTTGAGAATATTCAGGGCTTTGTAACCCAGAAGATACAACATTCCAACTCCAAGGCATGTTTGCCATATCTAGTACCACTTTAAACAAGAGGCCAGATCGGAAGAGACGAGAAAGTCCATGAGTGCAAACCCAGAAACGTTGATAGCACTGTAGAGATGTTAGTGCTTGACTTTTAAGTATACATACTTCCCTTCTTTCAAGTGGGCCCACCCTTGATGTGAAATACAAGTAAGTTGATTGAAGATGTATTCACTGTAGCCACGTCTGGAACAACATTATTTTTGTGTGTGAAAAGCTTGTGAGGGAAAGACGTGTGGGCCTGGAGAGCACTTAGTTCCTTGGGAGAGAGCTGGAAAGCTGACTGTCGGCGAAGACTCATGCAATGTCTGTAAAATGTGCTTACCTTCCTGGGCTTTGTGTTGGGCCAGTGCTTCTCAGCCTTGAAAGCGCACACAGGTCTCTCTGGTCTTGTTAACGTGAAGGTCTGGGTGGGGCTGAAGCATCTGTGCTTCCAACAGCTTTCCAAGGGCTGCAGATCCTGCTGAGCCCAGACCCCACACTGATGGCCGAGGTTCTAGGCTCCTTCTTCTCAGCTTTCCTAGGGACGGTGTGTCTGGTGCCTCAAGGTTCCCAAGAAGTCTGAAGTTCAAGCAGCTTATTTAAAAAAATTCTTCTTCTTCCAGATTCTCCCCAATATTATGACCTTCTTCATGTGACCTCTTTGTAGGATTTTCAAATTTGAATACAACACCATCTCAGAATGACCCTCCTGTATTACAAAGAAGGGATGCAGTACAAAAGGGGGTGACAATGTCAAGTTTTCTCAGCTCCACTCCTAAATCAGTGTTTGCACTAGATCACAGTCTGGCAAGAGCAGTTTGCACTCTGCTAGGTCATTTCATTAATTCTGACTATATCACTTTCTTGCTATATACAGTCTGGCCGTCCATAAAAAAGTTGACGGTCTTTATAGGAATGCAGTTGGATCGAGAACCACCCAGAAGAAAAACAGTTAAAAACAAGAGTAGTCAGAACTATCAGCAGTGTTTAGACCCAGATAACCACAAACATCCTGGAATTCACTTAACCATGTCTGATTTCCCAGTGAGTCATGTTTACATCTCTAGATGTTAGTTTACGTTCCCTTCATTTTTTTTTTTTTTTTTCTTGATCACTCATGCAGTGGAAAGCGGAAACAAAATCTTCCATGGCAATTAAAGTGCCAATACTTGTGCTAGCTCTGTGTTCCTGCTAACAGCAAGAGAACTGGCCATCAGTCAAACAAAGCTGTACCAATTTTCTCGTGCTCATTACATATTTATAATATGGACAGTCTGGTGACATATCATGCAACTGCTTTAGCAGGAAGTTAATATCAAGTAAGAGAGTGCCAGATTTAGCTTTACCAAATAAAATGCACCATATTTAATGCTCAATTTTCATTCTGTGTATGTTAGAGATACACACAGATTGCTGAGATTCTCATACCAGTGTGTTCATAAGTGTGCATTCCACTGCAAGGTATTTTTTTTATCCTTGGTAAAGACTCTTACTGTCTTTACTGTCAAATGCTAAAATCACTTAAACAAGTGAAAAATATTTGCTAGTTTTCCACTAGGCTGAAAGTACTTTCTGTGCAGAAGGTGTAGCTCATTGCTACCTTGCGCTAGAAGAGCCAAACCACGTGGTGGTGACCTATCACATAGCAAGGAGTTAAGGACCACATATCCTTTCTTTCAGGAAAGTCTTTATTGTATGTTGCCATCTTCATCAGGTGAGTCAGACACCTGCGATCGTGAGACTAGATTAGAATAAAAAATATAGATTTCATCATTGCTATCACACAGACTCTCAGTAACATTACTGAATAAATCTTCCTGTATATAGTAAAAAAAAAAAAACAACAAACCACAAACCTGCTTCAATCTTTTTGACAAATATTGGTGGAGGGAAAAAGGGGGGGATATAGCAATTGTAAAAACAAAATTTTCTGGCTGAAATTAATAATTCTGAGCAGTACTAAAATTAATTACTCTGTGGTTATAAGTAGGCAGCGGATTTATGGTAAATGACAGAGTGTTTGCAAATTTTCCTGACTACTCGATTAGAAAATGCACAAGTGGAGGCGTCAGCCGAGCATGCATTATTTAAGTGGTTGGTGTCTGGCGACAATCTGGAAACTGCAATTGTTGTGGTTGCCGTAGTAGGAAAATTCGCACTTTCTGAGAGAAATTCTTTCACCTTTGTGTGCCCACAGCATGGATCTCTCCTCATGGCAGCTGTAGGAAACACAGGAACTCTATGACCTGGAAAATGTGGGACAACTGCCACAAGGTGACCCTGGAAGGCTGGGGTAGGCCCAATTAATTTAAAATTTTGCTTGGCCTTGTCTCTTCCAATTTTCTAAATCCTCTGGAAAAATGATTAATGCGTACACTGCCAATGCGAAAATATTTTTGACCCTATTAAAGTCGACCAAGGGTAAACCAAGTGTAGGCTGGCATTGTATCAAACTAGCTTTATTAAATTTGATTGGAGGTTTGTATGAGAAAGGGACAGACAAGGACATTATTTTGCACAGCAGCTCTCTTTTAAATGAAAATATCAAGAGGAATACAAAGTAGCAATGTGCCCTGGACAGGAATCATTTTAAATATAGGAAAATGCCATAAAGAATTTTTTTTAAAGGGTAAACAATATATGCTAGAACATTTTCTGCTAACTTATTGCTATGCCGGTCAGTTACCAATGAGGGTGTTTTAATTTATGGAAGGCTTTTGGAAGCCTTATATTTCTTCATTTACAGATGAGCTAGTTCAACCTTGCTTTCTTCTATCTGTCATTGAAGTCTGTAATTTAAAAATTATCTGTCTGCATTTTGAACCTTAGCAGAACAAGTCTTAATCTCACAATGTTTCCCCAAATGTATGCATCCAACGCAATCTAATTAATCGAGTGATAAATTTTTTTCTACTGCTGTTTTGAATAAAAATGACACAATTCAGGCATGATATCAAAGGGTAGAATTTATCATAAGCATTTCTTCTCCAAGAAAGAAAAAATCTATTAATTGTCCTAAAATATAGAGTATGCATAATTTAATTTAGTAGCCAGCATTCAGATTTCACAGGTAATGTGTCCTGTAGTTATTTCAAGCCTAGGAGCTATTCTGCCACATCAGTGGTCAGCAAACTGCAGCTCTTTGGCCCCTTGAGTTTTTAGCAAAGGCCAGCTTAGGAGTACCCTAATTAAGTTAATAACAATGTACCTATGTATATAGTTTAAGTTTAAAAAATTTGGCTCTCCAATGAAATTTCAATCGTTGTACTGTTGCTCTTTGGCTCTGTTGACTAATGGGTTTGCCTACAACTTGGCCACATGAATGTTATCATAAAGATTATATTTTACCCATTTATCCAATGGACAGTATAACAATTTTCTTTACAGCATAACTAGCATATAGTACATACTTAATGAAGAATGAATGGCAGAAATGACATGTGACCATCTATCAAGGGAAGACTACAGAGTTAGAGCTGGATGCCAGTGTAGGTGGTGGCAGTAGCCCAGCGAAGGCTCTAAAATACACTTAGTCATTCTTACTCATTTTAATTTAGCCAGCAGAAATATGAAGAATGGTAGTCATAGGATAAAAAAGACACATGACTGGTCTGGGGATAATAGTTTTGCATTAGACTTATTAACTGAAAGGCATGACTGAACTGTCTTACAGTAATACGCCATGGATTACATCACTCTTCGCCCATACTCCGTGGCTTTCTCTGCAGTGTCTTCCTACAGGAAGGTCTGCCTTGTTTAACGCAGGCATGGCCTTTTGATGTGGCTTGGTCAACGAAATGTGAGAAGTGTGGTGTGTCACTTCCAGGCAGAAGCCTCAGAGCCAGGGCGTTTTCTTTTCCCCTGAATGGCAATCTGCGAAGTTCCGGGTAAAGGACAGAGTGGAGCCAAGTCGCAGCTGACTTGTGGTACATGGGACAGTGTGACTGAGAAATACACTTTTGTTATTGCTAGCCTTTGAGATTTTGCCATTGTCTGTTACCCCTGCAAAACATAGCTTTTTGTTTTGACAGATGTAAATTGTATTGTTTTAGCATGAGCTAAAGAAAGTTGGGTTAATTATGACGCTGAGCTTTGGGATGAAAACAGCTCTCAACTTCCCGCTACGGTATGTAGGAGGCCCCTGTTTCCACACATCTCCTTCTCCCCTCTTTCATAGACAGAGTGAACCTCCTCCCAACAACAGCCAAGTCCTCTGCTAGTGCTCCTCCCAAGCAGAGTCTTTTCTCTTTGAGTTAACTTCTGCAGTATCAACCGTTCCCTCTCCAATAGGTCATTCGTATTGTCCACGCTGAAAGCAATTCTCTCGGCTCTATGTTCTCCTCAGCTGGACCCTTTCCATTTCTCTCCCTGTTTTCTCAACCAAACTTCACAAAGGATTTAACTGTGTGTGCTATCTGCACCTCTTCACCCCCCCTTCAATCTCCAGTCTACTCCCCATGAAAACAAATTGCTCTTGTCAACATCACTAAAAGCCTCCGTCTTGTGCAGGCAAGGGACTCTTTTATGTAGTAATTTGACTCTCCTTCTTAGCAATATTTCACTGAGGTGAGCATCCCCTTCCTCTGAAAGGCTCTGCTTGACTCTAGGACACTCACCTGGCTTAATTCTTATCTCTTTTGTGGTTGACTCTTTTTTTCTCCTTTATTCTCCTCTAAAATATGTAAAAAGTAGAACTCCTATGTGTCGGCTTGGAGTCCTGGTTCTTCTATCCACATATTAGTATTATCTCCCTTTATTGAATTTGGTCTCATGACAACTTCTATTGTTTCTATAGTTGCCATTTTGAAGTCCCCACTTAGAAATGCTCATAAAAGTCCTATTTATATGTATTTTTAATCTCCTACTTTAAAACATTTTCTATGAAATTTCAGGCAGAATTCATAACTTTGTTATTTTAATTCCCTCATTTTAATCTTAAAGAATCTATTGATCATCCACAGTAGGCCAGGAACTATAATAAATGTTAGGAATATAAAAATGAATCAGATATATTCTTGCTCTTAAAAGAAGTGCTTAGTGGGGAGAAAAATAAGAACACAGTTATGGTAAGATGAGTAAATAAGAGCATTTCTGTTAATTTACCTGTATAACACATGGTGGGAACATAAAGAAAAGAGAAGATAGGTTGTCTGAGGCAATAAGAGAAAGATTCCAAGAGAAAGTTATATTTGGGCTAAAATATAGTCAAATGGAAATTTATCAGAAGCAAGTAAAAGGAAACATTATTTGTAAAGGCAAGAAGATGGGTGAAGGTCTGTCATGTTTAGGGAATTTAAAAGAGTTCAATATTTTAACAAAAACAAGGAAGCTGGGAAGATTAAGAGCTGAGGCTGGACTTGGGGACTGGGCCCAGGGCATAAAAAGGCTTTTGATGGAATTATATTCTTTGGATGTTAGAGCTGACATTTCTGAATCCTTTTCAATGTCTTTGTTTAACCCATCCCAACCCTAACTAATGGGAGGGGCAACAAACAATATTACAAGTTTTGAGACAGAAACCATTATATTATGTCACTTTTTAAATCTTTATTTTCTTTCACTCTATTTATATTTACATTCTAATCTTATTATCTGTTTACTTGATTTGGTTTTGAGTAGCAGCTTTCAGTAAAGGTAGATACTAAAAGTTTGAATGATTTGACAACTACTGCATCATCTAATTACCATCCTTTATCTTTAATATTCTAAGGAAACAATAATTCTGAATATTGAATGATTTTTTGAAGACTAAATTTTCTCAATTTCTATATGAATAGAATCAGTCATAAATGTTTGAGGGATATTAGCTCAATTAATACTGGGTGAATTATTTTAAAATATAGTTTATTACAGCTTAAGCCCATCAACAGATGGGTGGATTAGAAAACTGTGGTACATCTACACAGTGGAATCCTATGCTGCTATAAAAAGGAAGGAACTCTTACCATTTGCAAGAGCATGGAGGGACACAGAGAGCATTATGCTAAGCAAAATAAGCCAGTTGGAGAAAGATAAATATCATATGATGTCACTCATTTGTGAAATATAATGAGCAACATGAACTGATGAATAAAAACAGATCCAGACACAGAGAAGCATAAAATCCCTATTTATATGTATTTTTTAATCTCCCACTTCAAAACATCCTTTATGAAATCAGGCAGAATTCATAACTTTAGAGGGAAGACAGAGGAGGGGAGGGGTAAGGAAGAGAGGTCAACCAAAGGACTTGTATGCATGCATATAAGCATAACCAATGGACACAGACAACAGAGGGGTGAGGGCAAAAGTAGGGGGTTGGGGGGGCAAGGGAGGGATAAGGACACGTGTAATACCTTAATCAATAAAGAAAAAAAATTAAAAGTAAACTATAGTTTATCAAAGGAACACATTGGAAATTTATGTATCTGGATAACAGCAGTGTAATAGTAATGGCAAATATGATAATTTCTATAATTTTGTTATATTTATATTCTAAGCCTAAAATTAGTATTTATTGTTATTCTCATGATAATTTTAAAAATTAAAAACAGCAAATAGTATATATACATGAATTCTTGAATATTTCACACCTACTGGAGAAATACAACAAAGTACCTCTTTTGAAACTAACACAGGGAAAGCATTCTGCTTCTAAATATTATAACATAAATAGATTAAAATATTTAAATTTTGTGATGCAAGGTTCATTTGAGTGATGTAAAAAATATTTTTACTTTGTTTTACCTTAAAAAAAAGTCTCCTATTTTTATTTCTTAATTTATAACAAGAATGACAAATTGATTATGAATAGGACTTTCTAGATGAGATCTTTAACTTCAAGGATGAATACGTTGGGGTGAATCAGTAGTTTCGGGCAGGAAGCTTTGCCCTGGAGAGCTAGCCGGCACCATTGTCTTATTTGAGTTATTTTATAGTTGCAACTGACTGGACTCAGATAACTTCTCCAGTAAATTAGTCATTCTAGTGAACTGCCTATGGCATTTTTGAGAAAGCAGTAGAACTAAGAACAAAGAGACATTAATGGTGTGAATCAGATTCTGCCCTGTGACTTCAAAACTAAGTTAAAAAATGGCGTGGTGGTAAGGCAAGTTTTCAAGGCTAATTTTCTGTAGATAGAGGCAGTTTTTTAAAATGACTTTAAATAAACAGCAGGTTCTTATCTACAGAGCTCTAGCCCATTCAAATGCTAATTATAATTTTCCATTTGCATTTGATAGACCGGAACTGGGTGGGTGGCCAATGGCTTATAAGTTAGCTCTGCTAAAGTAAAGACTCATTTCTCACATTGAATTTGAGCTTCTTGTCACAGAGATCCTTATTATTTTTATTATTCTTTATTGTTGAAAGTGTTACATATGTCTTCTTTTCCCCTTATTGACCTCTCCCCACCTACTCCTGCTTCCTAACACCCTCACCCCCTACTATCTGTGTCCATTGGTTATGCTTATATGCATGCAAACATGCATGGTTATATGCATGGTTGATCTCTTAAAAACCCCTCTAACCCCCTCCCACTGTTCTCTCTGAGGTTGAATGATCTGTTCAATTCTTCTCTGTCTCTGGATCTATTTTTGTTAATCAATTTATGCTATTCATTATATTCCACAAATGAGTGAGATCATGTGATATTTATCTTTCTCCAATTGGCTTATTTCACTTAGCCTAATGCTCTCCAGGTCCATCCATGCTGTTGCAAATGGTAAGAGTTCTTTCTCTTTTTCAGCAGCATAATATTCCATTGTATAGATATACCATAGCTTTTCAATCCACTCATCTGCTGATGGGCACTTAGGCTGTGTCCAAATCTTAGCTATTGTAAATTGTGCTGCTATGAACATAGGGGTGCATATATCCTTTCTGACTGGTGTTTGTTTCAAATTTTTTGGGATATAATCCTTGCAGTGGGGTTACTGGGTCAAATGGGACTTTCATATTTAATTTTTGAGGAAACTCCATACTGTTTTCCACAGTGGTTGCACCAGTCTGCATTCCCACCAGCAGTGTATGTTTCTCCACATCCTCACCAGCATTTATCATTGTTATTTTGTTGATGATAGCCATTCTGACAAGTGTGAGATGGTACCTCATTGTTGTTTTTATTTGCACCTCTCAGATGATGAGTGACTGTAGAGGGCCCCTTGGGAATGCATATGGATGACCTTTAACTTAATGTCAGCTGAGTCCTAGGTGACTGGCATGGCCGTCCCTGGAAACAGCCTCCCAAAAGGTTGGAGACTGTTATCAGTACAGATTTCTTATCTTTATCCATGTGCTTGGAATGAGGAACAAATAGGACCTTGACTTACCCAGGTCTTGATATGCTAAATCCCAGGAATGAAGGAATGAATAGGACCTGGGCACACCCAAAACTTCTTTGACCTTAAACCCCCCTCTGGAAATCAGAAAATGCAAATGCACTGTGTTGTCTGTGGCGGGTGTTGACTGTCCCTCCCTCAGAGTGACAGCATCAACCTGGCACCCAGCTTGATGAATCTATTTCTGCCTCTTTGTCTCTTTCTCTCTCTTATTTCTTAATCCCCAGCTCCTCCACTCAGGAGCCTGTCCTTCTTCCTTCCCATGTGGGAAGTGAAAAAGGAGAAGCACCCCACCACAAGTGACTTTGAGCATGTTTCATATGCTTCTTGGCCTTCTGTATGTCCACTTTCAAAAGTGTCTATTCTGGTCCTTTGCCCATCTTTTGATTGGATTGTTTATCTTCCTTCTGTTAAGTTATATGAGTTCCCTATAAATTTTGGAGATTAAACCCTAATTAGAGATAATACTGGCAAATATGTTCTCCTGTGCAATGGGCTTTTTTGTTGTTTTGTTGATGGTTTCTTTTGATGTGCAGAAGCTTTTTATTTTGATGTAGTCCCATTTGTTTATTTTCTCCTTAGTTTTCATTGTCCTAGGAGATGTATCCATAAGCATATTGCTATGAGATTTGTGTGCTATTTTGCTGCCTATGGTTTCTTTTAAGCTTTATATGGTTTTCCATCATACATTGAAGGTTTGAGTCTTTTATCCATTTTGAGTTTATTTTTGTGTATGGTGTAAGTTGGTGGTCTAGTTTCATTTTTTTTTTTTTTTTGCGTGTGTCTGTCCAATTTTCCCAACACCATTTATTGCCATTTATTGAAGAGACTGTCTTGACTCCATTGTATGCTCTTGCCTCCTTTGTCCAATATTAATTGAAGGGATACTTTTCAAAATACATATTCTTTCCCACCCCACTAATCACATGTTTCAGGGCATTTAATGTGCTGAACACCAAGACACATTCAGTAATAAGAAAGTCTACGCTTCAAATTATGTAAGGGTAGACTAAACAATTTGTAAGATGATTTAAATAAAAAGCTAAGTAATTATGGGCTTCTTCTTTCCCCATAGTGCTTATGTCTCTTTTCAGCATTAGGTAAAGTGTTTTGGGATGTTCATTAAGGATTCCAGGCCACTGGAGTACTACTGAGATCATTAATTTCTACCACAAAGCCTCAAATGTATTACCCTCATCAAGTGGGTACTGGGGAAATCTGGTTCATTATTTCTGGTAATGGAAAATGTACTGTTACGCAATGGCAGCTACACAGCTCACAGTTGTGATTATTAAGGAATTAGGCATTAGCTTTTCCAGGTGTCTAGGGTTCCACACTCTATATCTCACTTTGAATGTTATGGCTCTTACCTAGCAGCCACTACACTGACAAAGACCTTAGCTTGTTGGAAGATAGGAAGGTCCCAAGTGCAGAAAAAGGTTGACTTAGGCCTTAAAATATAATTAAATGAGAAAAAAACAAATGCCTCCCTACTTATCCAATGGGTTAAAATAAAGTTGAATACATAAAAACTTTTTATTAAAAACATTTATTTGTGCTTGTTCAGTATTGCCCAGTGGATGAGTGTCAAACAATGAACTTGGAGGTCATGGTTATTTGTCATCTGTATTTCTTCTTTGGTAAGATATATGTCTATTTCAACCTTGTGCCCATTTTTAATAGGGTTGTTTCCTTGTTGTTTTAAGTGATCTTTTTATATTTGAATTTCTAATGATTTATCAGATATATGTTTTGAAAATATTCTCTCCCAGCCTGACCAGTGTGGCTCAGTGGTTGAGCATCAACCTATGAACCAGGAGGTCATGGTTTGATTCCAGGTCATGGCACATGCCGAGATTGTGGGCTTGATTTCCAGTGGGGTGCTTGCAGGAGGCAGCCAGTCAATGATTCTCTCTTATCATTGATACTTCTATCTTTCTCTCTCTCTCTTCCTCTCTCTGAAATCAATAAAAATACATATTTTTAAAATATTTATTTGTTTCTTATGGCTATTTAAAAGCTTTAATTTCTATGTTATTTCTGATGTGGATTAAACCTTTATTACTTATTAAAATTAAATTAATGTGAAAATAATTATTAACATCTGGTCTATACAAGATACTGTTCTAAATATTATAGCAGATGCAAATGTTTAAAAGTAAAAGATGTTCCAGTCTTTCAGTTGAGTTTCCCTTCTAATCATAGGATGATACCAAATAACCACAAAGCAGAGCACATGGGGCTTACAAATATGCAGGATAGCTGGGACTGGTTCTAATAGCCTACTCTGATGATGGATGTAAATCTGTTCTTTGTGGTGGCCAACATTAAATCAAGTTGAGATGCCAGACATTTTTTTGCTATTTTATAAGGAAAGGAATAAAAATAATTGGATGGGTAGAAATATTGCAGTGGAATTATGAATAACCTACTCATAGAGTCTTTAATGTTTCAAAAGAAGTCCAGACAGCATTCTCTTAAATGAGGCCTTGAGAAATACATTGGTCAGGGAATACCAAAATTCTTTAGAAAATTAGCAGTAGCAGTATTCTGTAAGTGGGGATTATGGTAGACGATGACTCAATAGAAATTGACTTATTTTTATTGATGATAGGGTTTCTGAGTGGCAGAAGCCTTTAATCACTACTTCAAATCAATAATGGGGGTTAAATTTTATTAAATATTCTTTGCATTAATTGAGGTTATCTTACAATTTTCTTATTTTAACCTATTTCTTATCCTGAATCATTGCAATAAATTCTGTAGTGTTACATTAACCTTTTATTAATGTGATAAATTCTACTTGATAACAATGTTTACTTTGTAGGATTCATCTAATTATTGAATTTATATAATAAGTGAAATTGGACTACAATTTTTATTATCTCATCCTTGTCCAATTTTTGCTATGATGATTTTTCTGCTCTTGAAGAATATGTCGAGTAGGCTTTTACATTTCCCTATTTTTCTATGCTCATTAAGATTATCTGTTTTGGGAAGTGTTTACTATGACTTTCTTATATAATCATCTGGGTTTGGTACCATTATAGGCAAAGGCCTGAAATGTTTGCTCTGCTAAGCAAACTTTTAATTCTCAGCTGTTAATTCTTTATTTGGTGTGTTTGTTGTCTTTATCCTACTGATGGCTTCCTCAAATGTTTGGTGATTGTCTTGCTGCTCATCTTTGTAAATTTATAGATTGTGTCTGCTGATTCTAGGGGACAGACCATACATACTGTGTATGCATTGTGCAGGTTCTTCTAGGAATAAGGGATTCCCATCCTTCCTGGGCATTGTGAGCCATGTGGGCCAAAGTGCTGCCTTTCCAGACCTTAGCTGAAGCTTTCAGGTAAATGCCCCTTCCACCCACTCTTCTGGACAACTTGCAATCAACCTAATGACTTTACAAGTACATTCCTTGCTAAGCCCAGAGCACCCTGGAGTTGCTTTTCTCTCTTGCACCTGCCATTGGTTATGGGTTATGTTTGTCAATAATTCTTGAGATATTCTGGACCACTAATGACACTCTCATTTATCTTGTACATGAAATCATTTAGAAAGTATATTTCCTATTATTCCAAAGACTTTAAGTGGGAGGGGGAAAAGGTGTGTATACACAATATGACTTTTTGCACAAATAGTATCTCAGTTTCTTTGAATATTATATTACATTGGTTTGATATTACCAATATTCTCAGGTCTGTTAAAAATATTCTTGTTCCTATTTCAGAGTCCTAAAAATTGAAGTCAGGCTGTGGGAAGGATGGCCACATATAACACCACAGCACTGGGGCTCCTTCTTTCAGAAGGCTGCTATTGAATAGATTACTACCTGAGGCAATAAATATTAGGAGGCAGCTACTTGAAATCAAAAGCATGGAACTTCCTTGTAGAATCAGAGGATAGAGGATATATATACTTTGTAGTATATTTGTGTTTTGAAACATGAAAAAAATTACAAAAACTTTCTGATTCATCTTTGCAGTAAGATTAGAAAACTATTTATTAGATTTTGATAAGCAATTATGAAGATAGAACAAAATTGAGATATGGAAGTATTATGTAGATATGAAAAACAACTGTTGTATTAGTAACTTGAAGGGAAGCAGGCTACAAAAAATTGGCAGAAAGAAAATCAAATTAACAAAATGAAAAATGAAAGAAATAGAGGTGATAAAATATTATAATTTCAGATAAAGTACAATTAATTAAAAATAATGAAAAAAATTAGTAATATAGACAGACCTATCTGACCCAACCTATATATCTATAAAAAGAGAGAATAGAGTAGATAAAAAAACAAATAAGTATAGATATAACAGAAGAATACTTATTAGCAAAAGTAAGATCTAAATTTTTAAAAGAGAAATAACTCATGAAGTACTTAAAATATTAATTTCACTATACATATATTGGTGAAATTATTTTATTTTAAAATAGAGCAAAATTCTCAGAAATATTAGCAGGAAAATCATGTTACTTATAAAGTACAATATTTAGGCTGGCTGTAGACTTCTTCAAATAATATGTTTTGGATGACATATAAAACAACATGAAAGAAATGCTAACTATAAAGTTATAGACAAAGATGCATCAGACTTTTAAAAAAAGGAACAAAGGAAGCTATATAATTTTAATACAAAATAGAATTCTAGAACAAAAAGCATGTAATATGATGCTTTTATATTGATAAAAGCTAATATATATAATAAAGTTATAAATAGTCATGAAGCATATAACTAAAAAGATATATCAAACAATACACAGCTTAAGCTGTTAGAAATACATGGAGTGACTGACAAATATAATCATACGCTATTCTTACTTGTTGACAGATTAAAAAAAAAGTGAAAAATATAAATAAGGAGTGAAAGGACTTGAAAAATGCACTCAAGATAATAGTTACATCTATATCTATGTTTTATATATGATACATAGTATATATACACTAAAATTTTATAAATCATACATATATATCTATAGAAAAGCTCTGCATTCTATAAAAACAACAGTTTCTTTGCAAATGCCTCAGAAACATTTATAAAAAGTGATTATATAGTAAACACACACCTTCAAAATCTTAATTAAAAGCAAGGATTAGAAACTATGTAAACTATATTTTTAAATAGCATTGCAATGAAATAATTATGTAATTTGAAACAAAAATCAAACCATTTTGTTAAAGAGCTATTGGATTAAAGATAGAGTATTTAGAAAGACAAGGACAACTTTTTAAGTTAAACCTCTGTGATATTCCAAAAGTCATGGTTTGGAGGCAAATTTATAGTCTGGAGTTCCTCGCTTATTAAATGACAAAGAATGAAAATCAATTAATGTAATACTTAACCCCCAAAATTTGAAGTAAATCAACAAAGCAATAGCAAGAAACTCAGGAACTGATTTAATTAGCAATTTATTTTTAGGAAATAACAGCAAAAAAGGCAGAAAAACTAATAGAAAAACATTTGACATATCTAGATGAGAACAAAAGAAAGGGAAAGCTAAATGTAAACGTTACAAAGGGGGACATATCAGTAGATGAGAGAGTTTAAAAATATGAAGAGAATTTTACATACCACTCTGTGCTATTGAATTTAGAATTCTCAGTGAAATAGATTAAGTTCCTGACAAGGCATATGTTACCAAAATTGGTAGAAAATTTAAGTAAACCTACAAACTGTTGGAAAAAAATTAAGAAGTAAATTCAAGTTTTAAGATTTGTTTGTTCAAAGTTATAGTGATTAGAAATTCCGGTAAGATATAAGCATAACAGAAGAGAAAGTTTCTTAAGTTATCTTATGAAGCTAGTAAACTTTGATAACAAAATATGACAACGTTAGTACAGCAGTGCAAACTACAACTTAATCTCACTGTTGTAATACACAGATGCAAATATACCAAAATTTCAGAAAATAAAATATAGAAGTATATTAAAACTAGTGGCCTGGTGCACAAAACTCATGTACGGGGGTTGGGAGGTGTTCCACAGTCCAGCCTGTACCCTCTCCAATATGGGACCCCTCGAAGAATGTCCTGTTACCAGTTTACAGGGATCGGGGCTAAACTGGCAGTCGGACATCCCTCTCACAATTCGGGACTGCTGGCTTCAGCTGTTCACCTGCCTGCCTGCCTGCTTGATTGCCCCTAATCACTATGCCTACTGACCTGCTCACCCCCAAAAGCCCCCTGCCAGTCAGATCACCCCCAAATGCCCCCTGAGCCAGCCTGCTCACCCCCAACTGCCCCCCTGCTGGTCTGCTTACCCCCAATGGCCCCTGCCATCCAATCCTGGCCTTATCACACCCCGGCGACCCAAGGACCCAGCCCCTCCTTTTTTTTCTTTTTTTCAACGCCTCCTTGAGCGAAGGCCTGGGCCGAGTGGAAGCAAGTATCTAGGATTTATTTATCTTCTATAATTGAAATTTTGTAGCCTTGAGCTACAGGGTGAGCTACCAGGGTGGGAAGCTTGGACAGGACAACCCTAGCCCCCTGCTTGCTCCAGCTCCATGGCCATTTTGGTTGGGTTAATTTGCATACCCGATCCTGATTGGCTGGTGAGCATGGCTTCTGGGTGTAGTGAAGTGACGGTTAATTTGCATGTTTCTCTTTTATTAGTGTAGATAATGAAATACCAAGACTGGCATTTAATTCTCAAAATAATAATTATGTCATAGGTTGCAAAGTAAAAGTAATATGAGTGATGCTTAGTATATTAATTCCCTATTGCTTCTGTAACAAATTACCACAAACTCAATGGTTTGAAACAGCACAAATTTATTATCTTATAGTTTGGCAGATCAGGAGCCCTAAAATCAAAGTGTCAAGAGGACTGCATTTTTTATGGCAACTTGAGGGGAGAATCCATTTTTATGCTTTTCCAGCCCCTAAAGTTTCCTGCATTTTTTTGGCTCATGTCCCCTTCCTCTCATTCTCAGTCGCTTTTTCTGTCATCATGTCTTCTGACTTTGACCTCCTGCTTCACTCTTATATGGATACTTATGATTATAAAGAGGCCACCCAGATAATAAAGAATAATTTCCCCATATCAAGGTCTTTAATGTAATCACCTCTGCAAAGTACCTTTCACTATAAAATAATCTAGTAACAGGCTTTGGGGATTAGGACGAGGACATCTTTGGAGTAATTATTCTGTTTACTACCTTCCGCCTAATCTAAATAAATTTAACATCTCTTCTCATCAAACTAAAAGCCAATGCACGAAATTCGTGCAAGGGGCTTGGCCCTTGCAGCCCTGGCTGCCTCAGCCCTCTCTGCCCTGCCCACTCATTGTTCTGGAAGATCTTCCTGCTGTCTAGTCTAATTAGCATATTAGCTCTTTATTTTATAGGATGATGACCAGAAAGATACTTATGACCAGAAAGATACTTTGCCAAGATACTTTGTGAGCATTTGCATTATAAACTAACAATCACTATCTTATTTTGTTAAGAAACACATGAAGATGCTATAATGTTATTACTCAATATTGTTTTGGAAGTAGTGGCCAGTGACATAAACAAATAGAACTAGAACCCTAGTTTAGAAAGGAGACTCATTATTTTCCAGGGATGTCATTGTACACCTAAAAATTCAAACAATTTATTGAAAAAACTAGTAGAATTAATTTAGAGCTTAACAAAATGACTAGACCTTTGAAGCAATAAATAAACAAAAAACTAAATGACCAAATAAATAAAAAGTTTTTAATATATCAACAGGAAAAGGTGTAGTTCAAGCAACAAAAAGGGACCCTTTTTTCACAGGGACAAAAAGAAAAAATAAAGTTGAAGGCTTAGGTCAATGATTCTCACACTAAGTTTTAGTGTCAGGGTTCCTTAACACTATTAATAAGTATTGAGAATCTGACCACTTTCTGTTTATGTGGATTATATCTATTGATGTTTTCTCTATTAGAGATTTAAAAAGAGAAAAAATTTAAAATTTTGTAATTAAAAAGTAATAGCAAACCAATATATGTTAACAATAACATGTATTTTATGAAAATAACTATATTTTCCAAACCCCTTTAAAATTTATGAAAAGAGTAGCATTGCTTACATTTTCTCAAATCTTTTAAATGTGAGCCTTAAGAGCAGATAGCTGAATTTTCATGTCTGCCTCTACATTCACTTTGTTGTGATATGTTGTTTTGATTAAACTATATGAAAAAAAAAATCTGATGTTCCGTAGATGTGTAGTTGGAAAAGGGAGGAGCATTTTTATTGCCTTTTGGAGAGTTGTGGATATTCTCCTTTGAACCTGACTAGTGGTAGTTTCTTAAAGTGTACAATGAGAAATCTGAAATATTAACAAGCTTTTTGTACTATGCTTCATTAAAATCTATTGACTATCTTGCAGTTTGAATGAATCTTTTACCTATGCATGATTTCAAAACATCATTTGGAAAATATTTGTTTACTAAATTTGCAGAGCTTCTGTCTGTTGACATATTTCATTAGACAATATCTAAAGATCACATTTGGTGAATATCACCACTGGTCTCTTCACAAGTTTTTAAGTACTTCATGTACTTCATGGCAGATACAAGTTCTTGAAAAAACAATTTATTGAAAAAACTAGTAGAATTAATTTAGAGCTTAACAAAATTAAGCTATCAAGGTATCAATTACTTCATGGCAGATACAAGTTCTCTAAACTTCTTAATTTTTGCTTGAAAGCACTCAGATTTTGGGATTGATCGCTATTCTAGGCTAATTCAAAATTATACTGATCAGTATGGAGGTACCAGGAGACCTCACAGGTGGTCATTTTAACCTTCACAATCAATGGTTCATGATCCATAAGGAAAATAAACCATTATTGATGCTTAGCCAGTAAATCGGAAGCACAGGTGCATGCCTGGACCATCAGTAGTTCTTACAAATTATAATGAACATTTAAAAATTATGGCAAGAATAAAAATATTTATTTAGGAATATGTGGAAGGATGAATTGGAAATGAGTAAGTGGGGAAGGAAAATAAACAAAGTAAGAGCTGTTTCAGTAATTTAATTATGATGGGTTCTAATTGGGGGAATGTTAGGAGGAATAGAAAAGATGAAATGAGTTCAAGGCATTGCATATATATATATTAGTTTTTTTTTTAAGGGTCTAAAAAATGTGATCAGAGTTTGAGTACTGGGGTAAAGGAAGAGAATTAATTCACTTATGACTCTTAAGATTTTAATCTGTGAGAAGCAGGAAATTTTGTTACTAAAATTGAGCTGGTTTAGAAAGAGTCCAGAATATAGAAAAATGAATTTGGTTTCTGACATGCCATTTTGGTAAAAATGGTGCTCTGTGGGCACAGGGAAATATGAGTTTAGAACTACTGGGGAAATAAAAAGTAAATGCTTAATCTGCACATGTAAGAGTTAGTTCAGAAATGCTGTTCTCCAAACAGAAGAAAACGACCAAGTTTAGGAAACATCCACAGATAAAATGATAAAGGAAAGGCGCCGTGGGGGAAATGCCAGGGGCCAGTTTAGCTGTAGGAAGAGGAGCTTGCTATTTCCTATGGAAGTATGGGTTCCAGGGCCACATGCAACTCACCAGTTCAGCATGATCTGAGGATAGAGGAAAGGTCACTCACTACAGGTACTGAGAGGGAGAGAGCTTGTGTTCTCAGATGGAGGTATTTTTTTAGGGGCATTGTTATAGGAAAACCACTTTATAGGAGATGGTAAAAATTGAAACACTGAGTAGAGATCACTCACTTGAAAATGGCAAAGAGAAAAAAGAAAAGAACACACAAGAGTAATTGAAATAAATTGGAGGCCAAGGGCATATTTGTTTAAAATGGCTTTTGAAGTTCCTGTTGATTTGAAGGCAGATGAGAAAGAGCCACGAAAGAGAAAGGTTAGGGATTTGGTGAGAAATAAAACAAGAATTGTAACTGGGCCCCCCAGGGTGTGGGAAAGAATAACGTCCAGTTTGACTTTAAAGAGGAATGAAGACTTAGATTCTGTTGTATTTGGAAGGCAGATGAGATAAAAGGGAGCCAGTGTGATGTTTGTGACGATGACAGTTACACGCTAGGAAGAATATAGCATCAGGTCTGATCAACTGAGTGAAGACACAGGCTTTAGTTGAGTTTGTCCTGGGGCAGATTTTATCTGCCCTTTGCCCATGGGGAGTTGGATTGGTTTTGTACTCAGAGTATAACCTGAACAACTGAAGTTTCACATCTGGTTTTATTTAATGGTGCATTAAAATAAAAAAGATACGAATAAGTCTCCGCTGGAACCTCTCTCATATGGGACTCTGTGGAACAATTTTATGGATGAGACAGTCTAAACAAGATCTTCAATAAGAAAAGTTCTAGATGCTGGTCTCAAGTTTGGCCCAATGTTAATGAACTATGTTTCATCATTTGTAGGGCAGCAATTAAGTTATAGTCAGGTGAGACTGACTTTTTTTTTTAACCATCTTTTAAAATGTATGAACTTAATCATTTTCTTTTTTTTTTTTTATAATATATTTTATTGATTTTGTACAGAGAGGAAGGGAGATAGAGAGTTAGAAACATCGATGAGAGAGAGTCATTGATCAGCTGCCTCTTGCATACCCCCTACTGGGGATATGCTCACAACCAAGGTACATGCCCTTGACTGGAATCGAACCTGGGACCCTTCAGTCCCCAAGCCGACTTTATCCATTGAGCCAAACCGGTTTCGGCAATAATTTTCTTTATAAACTAGTGTGAAAAAATAAAATCATTTTTATCTTGATGATAGAAATGTAAATAGAGTTAATAGTAATTTACACATTATTTATCCATGTTTAAGAAATTTGATTTTTCACTTATCCCTGCTATAAATTCAAAATTGAAGTACTGAATGCTATAATCCAGCAATTTTCAACCTTTTTCATCTCATGAAACACATAAATGGCTAAAATTCTGTGGCACACCAAAAAATACCTTTGTTTGCCAATCTGACAGAAACTAGGTTTAATTTTGATTCATTCACACCAGATGGCTATTGTGTTAGCTGTTGTCATTTTTTTTTTTTTTTTTTTTTTTTGTTACAATCTAAGGGAAAAGAGGTCAGTGTTCCTGACTAAATAAACAGTCAGGTATTGCATGTTTTAAAAATTCTCACGGCACTCTGGTTGAAATTTACTGCTCTGTCCTTGTAGGGCTCCCCACTGGCCACATGCTTCCAGTCCTCAGGGTGGGACCTGCTCAAGTGTCTCTTTGTCTGCAAAGCTTTCTTTTTCCAGGCTGCTTGGATTTCACCACCCTCTCTTCCAGGGACGTCTACTCTGCTCTTCCCCCTTGTAGAGCAGGAATCAGACTATATTGCAAAGATTTGTTGACAAGGCTGGACCAGGCTTTGGTCATTTTTGTATGCCCAGCCTTAGCACAGTACTTGGCTTGTAATAGCTCTGTCACTGTCATTGCAAGTCCACAAAGTGTGCTATCTTTTTTTGAAAGTTAACAAAACTAGGTTACAATTTTTATAATTCAAAGTTTTTGTGAATTCAAAGAGCTACTTCTCCCTCTTTCCTGGGCCCCGTTGTCCCCAGGCCCCTTAACAGAATCAGTGGAAGTTGGTATAAAGTATAGCTGGGAATTTTGGGTTCATAGTGCGTTCTGGAACATGGGGTGTAAAATGATTTTTAGATAAAGCTTTGACTCTACAATGGGAATGTCTAAGCTTTATTTGTGGTTAGCATTACTCTATGTCTGAGCAGCAGACCTAGGGTGGTTTGTTCACATTGAAAATCGTGGAGCAAAGTTAGTCTGCTGTATAGCCTGGGCAGCTCTTTCTTGCACACTGGTATGTTTTGTTTAACCTGTGTCATATGTTAAAACTATGAGTTAGTTGCCAACATTTAAAAATTAGTATGGTTCACGCACAGAATATCTGTACTTTCCCCTTCTCTTGAAGAGCAGGGAGACCTGGGATATTGGGCCCTCGTTTTCCCATAAGGCAACAATAGGCTGGACTGAACACTGTTGGGCATGCCGTGTCCTGTCCATTGGGATCCTTGCCTGGCCTTCTTCTTCTATTTGCTTATTTTGACCACTTGGCCATTGTGAGCATTTTGTTTGCAAATCCTGCCTCATAGTTGTACAGTACCTTAAAACACTATTCTTTCTGTATTAGTGCGCTTGTCCTGTGAAGCCATGTCCGTGATTCCATTAAAGTGAAAATTCTACCTACCTACTTTTCTGATGGTTTGAGTTACATAGACTAAAACAGTTCCCAATACCATCTGATTAAATGTAAATATTTCCCCTATGCTGTGTTATCAAGTAACATTTTGAACCTTCAAACTGAAGTTGAAATCTCCTAGGATCAACTACAACAGTTTCACCACCAGCTTTTTCAAGAACTGACTTGAATAAAGTAAACCAAGTTGCTCAGAAGAACCCAAACTATCTGTACCTTATTATCTGCTAAAATCTAGAATTCATTTTTTGATGTCTCACAACATATCAATGTATTTTTATGCACGTGTCATGTTGCATTATGCCAGTTTATGGTGAAAAGAAGCGTAACAGGATGTGACATGATGTAAGAGCTGCACTGACATGTATAATTTCAAGACTACACTCCTGTTGGAAGCGGACACCTGCAATTAATTCAGATCCTAGGAATTCAAAATGAAACTAGTGAGCAAAACTAGCAATGCCCATGAACTGATGGTTGAATGATGTGGTTCACTAACCCCAAGGTAGATTGTGGTATGTGAGTACGTTATCATAACTGAAGGATCTCAGAGCTTAACTTCACCCATGTTTAAAACGATCATTTGCTGTTGTCTGAATTTGATTAGATTCTTTAAGAGACACTCTAAGTAGCAGACATTTGAGAAAAGCATTTTTATTTTTAAAATTATAATAACTTAGTTAAGTTTTTTTAAGTCTCAAATGCCATATTTTCTCTGGATATATTATGTTAAAGATGTGTTTTGTCTTAAACAATAATGATTAATGCACTTTTCTCTTTTAAAAACGTTTTTGAATGAAAGTATTACATATTTATCATTGGAAACTTGGTAAGTGCAAAAGCAAATGAAAAATTATTGATAAACATTCCATCCAAGCATAATCACTGTTACTATTTTAGAGTATTTTCTTCTAGTCATTTATTTTAGATTCCTACCTATGTATCTTCATTCATCCCTATCCACATCTGTATCTATCTATATCTATATATTAGCTTCTGAACAATATCTTTATTGTACCTCAAAGTTGTGTGGATCTGAGATTCGGTCAGGACTCAGTGGGCAATTCTTTTTCTTCTCTATGACATTGGCCAAGGTCAGTTGGTGATATTCTGCTTGGCAAATAGGCTGGTTTGGAAGGTCTGAGATGGCTTTCCTTATATGTCTGCAACTTGACAGGATGGCTGCATAAGACTAGGCCCAGCTGGAGCTCTTGGCCCTTCTCCCTTTGAGCCTGTCCTTGGGACTGATTGAGCTTCCTCATAGCATGGGGGTTGAATTCTAACAATTAATTTTCCAGATAGACATATATTTAAAAATATGATTGGAATTCATTGGTATACCCAGTTTTAAATCTTGCATTTAATATTTAAGAGCAGGTTATAAGCATTCTACAAAACTTTCTTGAAAATTGATTTTGGTAGCTACATAATAATATATATTATACATTGTAATCCATTAAGCCACTATTCTATTGTCCCGTAAGTAATCACATTTTTATTACACCAATAATATGTAAGAAAAACTGCTGTATATAAATTTTTGCCTGAATTTTGTATTGGTTTCTTAATATATACTCCAAGAAGCAAACTTAACTAAAGGTATGAAAAATTTTAGGGCTGATGTTACCAATGGTCAAATTGCTTTTTAGAAATGTACTGACTTATACTGTCACCATTATTGTTGAATACTTGTTCACTAAAACTTCATCAGCAATTTCATTTTTAAGTCTTTGTACATTTGATTGTTATAAATATCTTATTGATGTTATTTGTATTTATGTAATCCCTAGTACGAATGAAATATTTTCATGCTTATTAACTTATATTACTTCCTCTCAAATATTTGCCCATTTATCTGTTGAGATGCTACTTTTAAAGTTAGTTTATCTGAACTCTTTATATATTAAATAACTATTTTACAAACATGAATTGTGATAAAATATATATAAGTACTTTTTGAACAAATTCAAACTAATAAGATTCACATATCTTAGAATTTCTCTATATGTCATAAATTTGAATTAGATTTAAAATACTTTTGAAATAATTTTGGTTATTTTTACTTGCTTTACTTGCTATTGTTTTACTTGCTATTGTTACTTAATCTGGCCTATGCACAAAGATAATAAAAATTAAGATGAATATGCAGTTTTTAAAAATTCATTTATAAAAAAAGATGCAAAATATACTCTGATATCAGCATAACACTTGATTACTTTCATTTTTAAAATAAGAAACTATTTAATGTTTCTAAAATTCTGGAAGTTATATGAACTATATTGTCCTTTTATTATAGAATGAAAAAATAATCATTTCTGTTTTGTACATTTATAAAATAATAGGTTGAATATTATTTCACATTGTTGTTATATACAGTTTTGTTAGAGAGAAGAATGAGAATACATTCTACCTAAAATTGTTTTTGTTGCCTATTTAAAAAAGCTGTTTGAATTATTAAAAGAATACCATTTCACTCCCCCTTCTTATGATCATTTCAGGACACTATAAAAGTTATAAAAGTAGTGAAAGAAAAATAGCTGCTATATAGGTAGATGCAGTTACATAATAGACATGTATTTTGAATGAGAAGGACTATGAAACTTATTGTGGAAATTCACTGCACAATTTCAGAAGCAATATCAAAAATTGTCTTGGGAAACAAACAAAAAAAAATGCAGGAAAATCTCAGCAAAGAATTTTTTTCTGTGTGTGTGTGTATGTGTGTGTGTGTGTGTGTGTGTGTGCTGCAAAATGAAAGCATTTCATCATGATGTCCTGCCAAGATTTGTCCTCAATAAATTCAAAGTCCTTCTTTTTACTTTCCAAAATTCTGTAAAGTGCCTTGCTATTGATTTTGAAACATATATTTTCTCACATAATTCTTACTCAGAGCCAGTTTGTTTGATGTCCGCTAACTTGCCTATTAGTCATTTTCCTATAGCTTTTCTTTCCTGTTGCTTTAGTATGCAAGTGTTCCTCTAAACTGGCATGATCACTAACATTGGATTACAATTCTAGCTAACACATAAATAAAGGCTGCATTTATCTTCCTTCCTTCCTTCCTTCCTTCCTTCCTTCCTTCCTTCCTTCCTTCCTTCCTTCCTTCCTTTCTTCCTTCCCTCCTTTGTTATATTTGGCAAACTTAAAAAAAAAATCTGTTTGCAGTAAGTTTATATTAGTAGTTACATAATGTGATGCTGTGTGGAATTTTGATCATCCCTCCATCAAACCTAACAGAGATAGCATGGTAATTTTTGTATTAAGTCACAGTGCAATGGCACACAATGACATGATGCTATTTCATCCCTTTCTTCTTGAGACTTTCATAACAGTCCCCTTTATTGCTGATGGGTTTCTGATAATGGTGTTCACATGGCTTTGGAACAAGAGCAGAATGTTAATTTATTCCCCAGTGTTACCTAGAGGCCCTGACATGGATCCAGGATTGGTGATGCCCTAATTTAAATATCGGGTAGGACCCGGCTGATCAGGTGGCTCAGAGCGAGCACAATAGGCTGTGAGGGGAAGCCCCGCTCCCTGATCAGGGCAGATCAGGAGGATTCCAAGTGTAATTGGCCTCCGGGGAGTGTGTAAGTCACTCTGTACACCCTCTTCAGACCTCCTTAATGCCTTGCCAGCTGGAAAGAAAAGTGCTTTCTTGTATTGCCCACAAAGGAAGCGGGGAGCGAGGAGAGAACTGGAGAAATTAAAAAAGAGGAAAGAGACAGTGACACAAATGAAGTGGTGGGTAATAACATTGTACATCTAAAAGCCGGGAGAGTGGGTCATAAACAAATGGGCTTGTGGTGGTCAGTAGACAATTATATCCTGTTACCTCATTTCAAATGCTGACTAATTACATAGAGCAAGAGGAAATTAGCACAGGAACCTCATTCTTGGCCAAGTCCACATCAAAATGCTGTAAAAGGAAAACATGAAATCTATCTTCCATGGCTTTGAAAGCTCATAGTTCCTGAAATTTAAAGCTTGGCACATAATCCTCTAAAATATAAGACAACTTATTGCATGTTCAAATCTCAGAAATTAGATTTGTAAAAGAGAGAAAATCACCCCAACCCTATGCCTGTCATCTTTTGTCATCTGGACAACCAGGCTAACTTTCTCTCTCTCTCTCTTTATCCTGATATTATTGTTTAAATCCCCAACTCTGTTCTACTTGTTTTATGTCAAACAGTGATTTGCTGAAGTGGGAAAGTATCTTCTTGAAATGTCTCTTGGGGTTCATTTGGCTTGCTTCAGGATCTGAGTTTTTGAACTTCTGTTGAGAGAGGTGCTGGTAAATAGAGTTGTATTTTTGTTTTATTAACTTTTTCTGAATACAGATTTGTTAAAAATCAAATCGCTTTCTTTTTATAAAGCTGTATCACCACTAAAACAAAAACGATTTCCTTAAATAACTGGAAAACATTTAAATAGGCATAAACCCCCCCCAAACAAAAAGCAAACAACACTCCCCACCCCCCCAAAAAACCACACAAACCTTTAATAAAACACCAGACCTCTGTGAAAATACTCCAAAATGTATACAAGCATGAATGGTGGAGAGTCAAGAAGCCGAACCTGCCATGTGACCTATGGAGGTGAGAGGCTTCTCTGGATCTAGGCTTCCCTGGTCCTCACTGGTGGTTGGTGATGCTGGACAAAAGGACACTTTGGGATTCTGCAGTGCCCACGTACCAGAGGCCACTGCGGGTTAGGCACCCACACTCCATCTCTGTTTTAACCAGGGTATTGTACCATTGCTTTTTCAATATGGGATTTGGAGCAAGATTTTTTTTTGGGGGGTGAAGGTAATATTTCATAATTCCGCTAGTTTAAAAAAATATTCAAAAAGGACTGGACTAGATGAACTCTTGGAGCTCAGTTAGCTGTAATATTCGGTGACAAATATCTTGTGGAAAAACCATCACAAGATATAGCATTATATCTGAAACAGAAATTATTGGTGAGGAAAAAATGAGCTAATTTCCTCTTGCTCATACTTATCAAAAATTTTGGTTTTTTCCTGCAACAGAAAAAAAATAAAAAGAAGCCTATTCAGGAAATGAATGTAAATAACCCATTTTAACAGTAGTCACATAGATATCTTTCACTTGCTATTGATATTTTAGAGAGAGTGGTGGTGGTAGTAGGGTGGGGAGAGCAAGAGCGAGAGAGCGAAAGAGCGAGAGAGCGAGAGAGAGCGAGAGAGAGAGAGAGAGAGAGAAAGAAACATTGTGACATAGACACATCTATTAGTTGCCTCCCACATGCACCCTGACCCAGGGTGAGGACTGGACCTGTAACCCCTCTGTAACCCAGTTACATGCCCTTGACCAGGAATTGAACCTGAGACCCTCCAAAGTTTAGGCCTGTGCTCTAACCATTGAGCCCAGTGGCCAGGACTCACTTGCTATTTTAATGGGTAGTTTGTAGCTGGTAGGGCAGGGGGAGATATTCTTTTAAATGTCACCCTCCTTCAAGTGCAATGCTTTTACTGTCCTCCTGTGCCGATCTGATGAAGGCAACGTTGCCATAGACTCACTTGCTATCATAGTAGTAAAGAATAGAGAAAACAAGTAAGAAAGCCAGTACCAAATTGAGACAACTAAAAAAAGCATAATGAGGTTAATGTTTTTGAAAGTATTGCCAATGTGTTCAGCAAGTTGCTTAGTAACTCCTTATCCACTGAACCAATAGCATTTGTAGTTTCAGGCTGAATCCTTCAGAATAGAGACAACACCGTTAAATAGAAGGGTTTTCTAAATTCCGTAAGCTTCACTCCAACATGCCAATTCCACTACAGAGACCCGGAGCACGTGTAAGCAAAGTTCCCATTAGGGGGAAGTATAAAGCCTTCTGATGGTGAAGGGAGTTCTGGAAAGAAGAGAGAAAGGGGTAGATGCAGGAACTGAGACATTAATGTCTAGGCTTACCTCTGGGGTTTAAGCCCCTGGTGGCAGTGGAAGGGATAGTGAACCTGTGGGCCATGGTTTCAGAATGAAGACTCAGCAGAGGGTCAGTGTGCATGTTTGGTATTTAGAATTCTGGGAGGAAGTTTCTCATAAAAAATGCTCCCCAGCAGGCGGTGGCTGCAGCAGAGGAAATATGGCCGGTGGCTTGTACAGGCAGACACAGCCCAAGACATGATCTCAGATGTGGGGGATGGAGCTGAAGCTGTTGGCTGGCCAATTCCCAAGGCAGATACTGAGGTGACAGAGGGCATCTGCAGAGCAGACTACACAAGTTTAGGCCCAAATGAGAGACGCAGCCAGAGCTCAGGCAATCTATAGTCCAATAATTATAGTCCAATATTATAGTCCAAAAATTATAGTCTCCTGTAATTAGGAGAGACGGCTCAACTCACCAGAACGCTGTCACTGGGTGCTATTACTGCCGAGAAAAGGGACCACAAGTTTCACCAGCTCAGATTAGCCCTGGAGTCAATGAAGACAGAGATGGATACCCAGAGATGAGCAGGGCTAGACTTTGTTCCACCCATATGGGCTGTATAAGCTCCCCATGCACTCAGATGCCAGACTGAGCATGAGTAGGGAGAACCTGGGACTGTGCAGTTGTAGAACTGAAAGTCTGTATTTTGGGGGAATTCCTTAGTATTGGGCAATTTAGAACAGTATTTCACCCTACCTTTAAGTTCAGAAAGGCACGGTTCGTAGGAAGATGCTGACATGGTGACAAGAAGTAGAGCTGCCCAGACTATGAAGTGGGCAGATGGCAATGCCTGCCCAATATCTAAAGGGATAAGTATCATGGAGGTTTGCCCAGGAAAAGGTAACATGACTTAAATGAGAGGTATTTTGTCCCACTGTCACAAAATGTCTTTTAGATCTGGGTATTGTCCTTTCTGATGATTTCTCTCATTTCATATTAGATTTCACTTTTTTTTTAAAAGCCAGATTGATGAGGTCCATGATGTAGGGTTAACAGTTTCAAGTTGTAAATCTAGTTCTTTGAAAGGGAGAATGTAAGACTGTGGGTTTCTCTAATAGCATTTTAAAACATTTAAAAACATTTTCTATCATGTTTCTTATTCATAGTTTATGGTAGTTAAGCAAGTGGGAGCTGACTGGCTTCAGATTCCCTGAGTTCAAATCCCACCTTTCAATTTTTCTTGGCCAGACCTTGCAGAGTTTGACTCATGGTGACTTGGTTTTTCTCATGTGTGGAATGGGATGATGCCAATATAGGGAGTCTTACTCACTTGACAGTTTTTTTGTTAGGATTAAATTAGATAAATATATTTATAGTGTATCTGGTCACATAAAAATCAATAAATGTTAGTTTCTACTTTTTATAGGTAATGTATGACTCTGCTAGGTTGTAAGTTCTTTGAACACAGAACTGTCTACTTTTGTCCACTTTTTTATCCCCAGTACCTGGAATAAAGTAAACATTAAATAATTGCTAATTATTATTAATTTTTAAAAAGAAAAATACCCACAGCCTTGATACCATACTTCCTGTCTGGATTTACCTCATTCTTACAATTTCTCCTTAAAATTACAGGAGAAAGGAAAGAGAAAACTAAACTTTTATTGGGGGTAAATACTTGAGCAATGGTATGAAGACACACAGGCACATTTGAAATCCCAAACTCAACGGTCTTCTAGGACCTTTGAGAAAGGCAGAATCAGGTCAAACACCAGTCTAGAAATCTGAACATCTGGCTCCATAGTGTTCTCCTTAAAATCTTTAACATTAGTGAGTTAGGCTAGATGAGGGCTAAGGTCATGTCCAGCTCTAGATTTCAGCAATTCAAGTAGAGAACAAAACACAGCAGTATACAATTAAATGCTAATTTGTGTGCTGAACATGAAAATGCTTTATAAAAACTTCTCTTTTCTCTCTCTCTCTAAAAAAAAAAAAAAAATCCTCCATTTGTTAATGTTCCCTTTTTTCTTTTGAAACCTGCTTTCCTTGTGCAGGGCTCTTGATTCAGATGATAAAAGAGAACACACCCGTGTAGATGATACCCCAGCAGCTGAGAACACCTGATAGCAGAGGCACGGCCAACATTATCGCACACCACGTGTCAATGAGGGAATAAGCATGGCTCCCACCCAGAAGGTTCACGAGCTTTCGCGGCTGGCAGATTATCCCGCAATTACAGCTATCCATGCAGCAGGGCAGAAACCACAAGCAGCATTGTCTCAGTGGCCTGAGGTGGCGGAGCATCACACCACCTTTCAAATTGCCTTTTTCCTGCCCTTCCGTTTCTACTTTTCCCCCATGTAAGACAAATTGCTCTAGTCCTCTTGCTGAGAAAGCATGGAGTGAGTTGCACAGCTCTAAGTCTAATGGCCTAGGATATTCGACAACTCTAATTTGCCAAATGTAAGCAGGAGATCATTTCATTTTCCCTGTGCTCCTCTTGATAGGAGTCTAACAAAAACCCTTCACAGGCTCTAACTTCTAACTTAGATTATACTCTCCTTCCTCTAATAGCACTGAAGGACTGACTCTACTACGTATCTACTGACTCTGCTAAGATCACGTAAGACTAATAAAGAGGACATACTCGAATCCTGAAATCTCACTCTTTTGGGAGAGGCAAGGCTTTTCTCACCAACAGTTTGTTCTGGCACGACTTTCATATAAAGCACAATCTTTTTGGAATAAGAATGCATACATAGAGGTAGAGAATTTGGTTCTAGATGAAGTTCCCCATGACTTGAATTTTCCAGGGATTTCTTTTGTGAGGCATGTGGAGACACAGCTATTTCTGCCAAGGACATACTAATATCTCTCTGTGGAGCTATGGGCCTGTGGGATCTAAGTGAGCTCTGGTTTGTATTGGTGGTGCCTTGTTTTAAAAATAGATATTTTTTTAAGGAGAGGAAGCGAGAGGGATAGAGAGTTAGAAACACTGATGAAAGAGAAACATTGATCAGCTGCCTCCTGCACACCCCCTACTGGGAATATACCTGCAACCAAGGTACATGCCCTTGACCAGAATCGAACCTGGGACCCTTCCTTCCACAAGCCGACGCTTTATCCACTGAGCCAAACCAGTCAGGGCAGTGGTGCCTTCTGTACTGTCTGGCATCCTTTCTGTTAGGAACAGGAAGGGGTAGGAGCAAAGTCTATATTCATGTAGGAGATTCTCAGTGCACCATTTTATTTGTCTGAGTATCAGGGACAAATAGGACTTAATTTAGGCCAAGTGTCAAATCTCCCATATTTCGTTTCAGTGGCATCCTCCTGATTTTTGATTATATGATTTTTTTGCTTTCAGAAGCAGCTGGGTGGAAAGTGACACACTCTGGAACTGCTGGCTGCTTAGAGTAGCACATAGTCCCAGGGGCCCTGCCTGAGAATGTGGCTTGTTCTAAAGATGGTCCCCACTCAGTCTCCTTTTTCTTTTCCTCTTACCTCACCAAACTCCCTGACCCACACACTTCTGCCCCTTTGCCTCAAGACTATGTATATGGCCAGAGCCCCTCCTCACTGGTCTTCTCTCTCATGCCATTTGGGTGTTAATTAGGTTGTTGCCTACAGTCGGTGAGCAGGTGGGCATGTATGGTATAAGAACATCTCAGAGATTTTTGGGAGGGAAGCCAAGCATAATTTTGTAGGCTGGCAAGTGGGAAAGGGAGCCCGTGCAGTTAGAGCAAAATCTAGATAGAACCCCTTTCCTATTCTTTAGAGCACTTTGCATTTTGTGTTTGTTTGTTCATTAGCTCCCTATCTCTCAAGGAGCTTATACTTCATACTTCCTGAAAACAGAGACCATCAGTTGTACTTACATTGAGTTTCTAACCTCTAACTCGGTGTCTAGCATATATTTGATGTTCAATGCATATCTATTGAATATCTATTGAATGGAAAAAAGGGGGCAAATCCCTTCAAATGTGATTATCAATACGTGTGTGTGTGTGTGTGTGTGTGTGTTGTGTGTGTGTGTGTGTGTAGGAGAGGGAGAAATATCTAGAAAAACTTTACATCAGAGGTTTTCAAACTTTTTTGGTTCTCAGTGCTCTTAGTGTCTCAGCAAATTTTCTCAGCATTCTCAGGCCAAAAGAAATGGGCTACAGTTCCATTTCATGGTTGGGTGCAAACCATTTATTAAGTATTTGTATCCTAAAAACTTAGTCACCATTTAAAGACATACATAAATTTAAAAATGTATTTTTAAATTTCAATTTTACCTAATATTATATGCAAATGAGATGTGTGTCTATGGAGCACTGAACAACTTCTCAAACTTTAGAATCAGATTGGACCTTGTTAGCCTCAGGTCCTGTTTCACCTCCTACATTGATTTTTGTGTGGTATTTGCTCAGAACAGCTTTGTGAAGCCCTGTGTCACAAAGATGTGACATCATCAAAAGGAATCTAGGGCAATCCAACACTGAAACTGGGAACAAACTCAAGCAGCTAGTGTGTGGGGTATCTGACAGATATAGAATATTTTTGTGTCTTCCTCTAAAATTAAAAATTATCCTATGGTGAATTCACTGTGGAATCCTGGGGCATGTTTGCGCAAAGTTTGGGAATGCATGGTTATATTCATGTTGATTTCAAATGCTGGAGGAATCATAGTGAGAAATATGATGATGAAAAGGTAATAACAGTTTTAGTCATATTGTAAACTACTTACCAATTATGGCTAATTTTCATTCCATAACAGTCATCGTTGAGCATGCCTTCGGTTAATTTGTTGACTTTGATTAAAGTCAACTCCTTACTTTCAAAGACTATGACTCTAGAGCAGTGAGACTAATTTCTCATGTTATAATTGGTCTTGTTGCTTTACATCGCTCAGGTTTAACCTTCACACTTTGAGATCCATGGTGTCTGCTTACAACTTCAAAAAGGGTCCTGCTGGTCTCGCTCACACTCACAGTGTTAGAGGGCGTACAGCATCTGCAACACATCACAGCATTCGTGTCAGCCTCCACATTATTTGTTGGAACTGGAGGAATTTACTTAAAAGGCTTCCAGTGAAATCCTATGACAAATAGGTACAATCTAATATCAACCTCCACACGAAATACTTTATTCTTGGCATTTATAAATGTTTATTACCATTGTGCATTCTTGAGTAAATTTGGGTTTCAGAAGATAATTTATAATCCTTATCATTCCTTTTTTTAGAATCCAGCTAACCACTGGTCTTTCTCAGCTGACATGTGAGACCTCTGAGGGTTAAGTGAGTTGCACCCACACAAAAAGTCAACATCAAGTGTTTCTTTTAAAAGTGGACTCCTTGACAAACACATCTCTCCATTTGCAAGGGCCATGAATTTAAAGCATCCGGTAATAACAGGCCTGCTCTCCCTCTTGGAGCTGGGAGCTCCTTGCGAAATGGTATCCTGCCAAAGTGCCACTGCAGGAAAGCTCTGAGTCCTAACGTTGGTGTCAAAGTGCCAGCGAACCAAGACTGGCAGCCGGCTAATTTGGGAGAGCTGTCTGCCTCAGCCTCCCCCACGCACTCCTACTGATCCAGTCACCCACACGGAGCTATTCAGCTTGTCAACTGGTCATGGGTAGGGAGAAGGGGATGAAAGGAAATTACCGAAATGCCTTTCCCTTTCACTCAGTACCCAGATTCCCACACGTAACTGATCCAGCCTCCGAGAGCTCCTGGAGCTTTGTTCCCTCTTTAGATTAATGGCTTCACAGCAGATCCTGGAGGTAAGAAACACACCCCTCACCAAAGGCAGCGTGACTTATGCTGTATAGTGTTTTGACAACACCTACCACGTTCACAGACATTCTTAAATAAATTCGAGTACTTAGATACATGTGTGTCTTTACAGACAGATGCCCTGTCTGATTGTTTAATAATCTTTTTTTCCTTCTATTAAAAATGATCAATTAAATGAAGGGCAGTGCTGCATGGCCAGGGACAGGTGGGTAGGTGAGAGCCCCGCTGAAATGTTTGGGGTTTAAGGTAAGAGAGCTACAAAAAAGCAGACTGTGTTTTACGAATGCTCACTTTTCAGTAAACTAAGCCTTGACTCGCCATGGCCACACTTAAAATCCCAAGTGCTCAAATTTTAGCTCTTTATCTCAAAACTATGAAATGGGGACACAAATAATCCAGGCTTCCTTGGCATGAGGCTCCGATGGGATAATGCCCATAAAACTCTTAGCACATAGCAAGCAAGCAAGCATTTTTTCCTCCTCTTCCTCCTATTATTATGATTAATTTAAACAGCTACATGGAATAGGTGTACCATAGGGTGAATTTGTAGTAATGCAATTGGCCCCAAATGTTTTATCTTAGTTGAATATAACATGAGAAAAAAATAAGGAAATTCTCTCTAGTATGAAGAAATTACAGCAAATGAGTATGGTCCTCGGAGGTCCTGACTCCGTGTTTGTGAGAATGACTTACCCCGAGGCGGGGATACTCACTGTGCAGCTTGTGAACCACTCACAACGCTTAACAAGCGGTTTGTGGCTCATCACAGCTGGATTCACCGTGTCCGTCCTGTGTACGCTGCGGTCCGCCTCAGAAGGGAGCTTGGAACGAAAGTGCAGGTTCCACTCTCTAACTTAACAGTGGTCATGTGGCCGTTCTCACCACCAACATAGAGCACCTGGTACCCAGGTGATGCAGTAATTCTCCTTAGCAGTCATGAGGGATGGCTATAGGCATATACCATGATGGTAAGTGGTTAAGATAAGTTATAAATGTAAACATTTGACCCAAGCAGGAACAAGAGAGGGAGCCAAGCTTCACAGCTAACGGAGGCGGAGACTAGCAGGCTCCTGTGGCTAGAGAGCTCCCATCAGAGAGCTGAGAAAGCTTTATGGATATGTACTTAGGTTCGTCAAAGATGGAGGGAGCTAGGCCAAAACTGTGTGTGTGCATGTGTGTGTGCACACGTGTGTGTGTGTGTGTGTGTGTGTGTAAGAGAGAGAGAGAACTCCATTGGTTTTAAAGAAAGGGATCTCTTGTTTTTGGGGGGTTTGTTTTCATGAACACAGAGCATTTTCTGAAAGCCATCTTCTATGCAATATGGTAGCTATGATTTCTCTTCCTTTTAAATGCAGTTGCTCTGTAAAGAGTAGCAAATGTGTTATTTGAATCTCACAGAGGCCAGCCTTTTCTGATTATATTTTAACCTTATTTTGTCAGTTCACACTGTCAGGCTTCTAGGCCATCTTCCTCAAAAGACACCTCATTTTCATTTTCAATCAATTTCTCTCCACGATTTTTCACAGAGCTGCCTTCACACAACTAATTTCACGTTAAAGCTGGCATCCTACCCCACATCCTTGGGCTAGCTGTGCTAACATGTTTAAACACGATGAATCTTTATTAATGTAAGAGAGATAAAGCTTCAAGAACCGCACACCTCTTAATTTGCTGTAGTTCCAAAGGGGGACCTCAGCCCTGGAAACTGAAAATGAATAGGCTCCTTGAGATGCACACATACTGGGCATCTTTCTGCTAAGTAGAAAGTTTTGCTTTCTGGTTGCAGACAGAATTTTCCTTTTAAGTTTCATTCAAGTTCAAATCCCTGACTATCAAGTGCCATGAAATACCTAAATAATCAAAGAATATTTCCTGGTCTCAGATGATGATTAATTTGCTCTCAGCAATATTTATAACATCTTTAGTTCAGATAAGTGAAGGGATTTCGACATCATTAAAGTGGCATTTCCCCCGCCCCCCCCCCCCCCCAATTACAACCTGGAGAATAATGCTCTTTTAATATGGTGTTCATTTGCTCCATTATTCAACAAAGATGTGCCAAGAACTGTAGTGGGCCCTCAAGATAGGATGGAGTTCTATGAGACTATCCGTTAGGGAGCGAGAGTTAAGGTAAGTACTGCATCAATTTAACACTGTTATGGAAATTATAAGATTTCAAAAGATTTAAATATGCAATATATACACAGATATCTGATACTTGATGTATGCTGCTTATTTTAGAAAGATTTGATGTGGGTTTCACATATGCAGCATGACATTAAAATAAGGCTAAAGTACGAAGGGCCATAGAAAGGAGCGGAGGAAATTATTGGATCTGAAGTCGAAGCTAAGGATAGTTTCTGCAATTGCATGTTAAATTCAGTTCCTGTGCAGGTCACAAAGGCCAATAAAGAAATTCCATGAATCACATAGTATTCATTTTCTAAGAAAAGAATATACGTCAGTTGGTAAGAAGAAAATGTTCCCGGAAATAAACTCTAACAGGAATCTAATCCTGGATTGCTGTAATAAAAGAAAGTATCTTTAATCGTGGCCTTTAGAGAAGATGAAGAAAATGTATTCATGTGGTCATTTCTTATACTGATCCTTGGTAAAAATCAAGGGGCTAATATGACATAGCAATTGCATAAATGTGTTTCTACAGTGACTAAAATGACATGGTCATCAGGCCCCTGTAACCTGCTGTTTTGCTGCAGCTGGAGGCAGCTGGGTGCACTGACCGTGCTTTATGAATGGGAATGCATCTGAAAACCAGCATTTCTTAGATGAATGGATTGAAAGAACTCGGGTTCAGACCACTGCTGACAAAGGTGACACCAGCACTACCCTCTATAGGCCCACCAACACTGTGGCTGTTCCCAAAGAGTGGGCAGGTCTTTCACCTTTCTAGCTTCCATGATCTCCACTGCCTTGGCAGCTGCCTCAGTCTACTCAGTCACCCCTCCTTTCTCCTCACCAGCAATGCTACCTGACTCTTTTGCCTTCTGCTGGGGCTCATGTTGGGGCATCGTAGTTGATTGTGGCCTAAATAAGTAGATAACTTGGAAGTATTTTAAAATGGTAACAGTCAGGATGGCAACTAGTACATCCATGTCTCCTGATAACAATCTCATCTCCCCTCCCACTGAGCTCACCTAGTACTGCATGGTTTCCCTGCTTGTGAACATTTGTCATATACATTTCTTATCTTCTCTACAGACTATAATGAGGGTTGTGTCCCTGTCTGGCTTGATTTCTGTGCCCCACAGCATTTAGCACAGTCCCTCATACTGTTAAAGGGATAAATGAATAAGAGACAGTTAATCAAGTCCTTTGGGTCTATGAATATGGGTGAAAATTGGTTATGTGTCATTTAATATTTTCAATTTCTGTTGAGTTTAGCTAGATTGGAAACTTTCAGTAGTTTGGGATGATTTTTATATTTAATTATGAAGTTATAAAGATTTTATTCTTGAAGCAAAAACCTGGGAAAAACAGTTTAAACCAGATCCTAGTCCTTGAAGTATTTTTTTGAGGTTGAGTGCCAGCAGAAACCTCATATTGACTCACAAGGTCACTTTTAGAAGCTTGTAGGCTTCTCTCTTCTAACTTGATTCTAAATATGGCCACCATATAATTTATTGTCTAAATTGGGACATTTTTGAGGGTGAAAAAGGGCACTTTAAATAATTATGTCAGAGCTGTAGGCATTAGCTAAGGCTGTTATTGGCCAAATGAGGATGTATGGTCATTTAATTATACATATATTTTTATTTTATGAATCATTGGTTGCCATTGTGACAATCTGCCTTTCATTTCCTTCAGTGGCCATGAAAGAAGCAAGAGATGACACACATAAGACATTTTACATTTTCCCAAATTGCCTTAAATATATATATATATATATATATATATATATATATATGCAAAAGGTTGGGCTCTTTCCTATATTTTCCATCCCACCCCAAAGCACAATCCCAATTCCTAGGCATAAAATAGAATGGAAAAACAGTGATATTGTTTTTTCATACTAGAATATGGAAGATTAAAAACTGACACAGAGTACTGTCAAGCCAAGTAGCTGGTGAAATTCTCAGAGAAGAAAATTACTTCCCAGTAGATGCTACTTTTAATTGTAAATTTCAAAATTTTGTAAGATTCTGATGGAGAGGAGGGGATCAGTTTTGGTGGAACAGTCCTTCTCTGGGAGAGAGACTTGTTCTTGACTTGGAGGGACATGGGGGCAGGGAGAGTAGAGTGCTGATATGAAATGAAATAGAAGCCTACACACATGGGGGACAATTCTGGCTCTCTGAGTGATCAGTCATTTGCTTGCAGTATGAAATGTCTGGATTTATCACAGTAATATTCTTGTTTCTGTGGACCAGGCCTCATTATAGCTGTGCTGATGGCCTTGTCTTCACCGCTAATGATCAGAAATCTCTTTGTTGGCCTTATGTGACTCAGTGGCCTTCCATAATTGAAGCTGGAACATGGAACATGGCATTAAGTGCCGAGGATAAAGCAAGTGTCTATAGTGAGATCTTCTCTCCCATAATAAGGGAGCAAAAGTTTGTCAGAAATGGTCAGCAGGTTTCTTGGGAACACAAAAGGGGGTGGAAATAAAGGGACCCTTCCTGTCTTCCTAAATTACACAGGAGTATCCAATTTGCTCATCTTCACCTTGTAATTTCGACTGGAAAAATCTCTTGTGCATAAACTGCCTTTCTTGAATCTACCACAATTAATCCAGAAGGGAAGTGGGAATGGGTAGCAGTTTTTTTTTAAAAAAAATTTATGTTAATTAAAAAAACAATTATCAAGGATTTCTAATTACTTTATAAGTGCTGTATGGTCTGTACCTGCACCTCAGCAAATTAGTAAGATAATTCTGGAAACATCTTATTAAACAGAATTACTCTTTCTCCTTCTCCAGATTCACACGTCTACTTAATAAGCCTCTTCTTGTGCAACACCTTTGTGAAACATTTATATCTGTTATCTCACCGTTATTAGCCTTGTGCATTGTTTCTAATTTTTTTTTAACCCAGGACCTAATAAATTGATGGAGTCCTCTAAGGGTGAGTAGGGACACAGCTCTTTAGAAGATCTTGAAATAGATTTCCTTAGAGCAAGTGAGAGTTCTGGAAACAATAAAATACTTCTGCCATAGGGAATAAAGAGATTCATTGAAAAGATCATACCTAAAAGGAAATAGAGACCAGAGGGAGAATGGGAATATCTGTATTGGGGAGCTGACAAGTGAAAGACTAGAACTGAAACGAGAGCCACTGGAGAGGGCTGACAAAGGGAGCACTCAAATGGGAGAGGTGACCGTATTTTAGACATCGGGTGGGTGTGGAATATGCTGTGCAAAGACCTTGACAGATGCAGGTTCTTCCACTTGAGAGTCTCATAGACTATTTCAAGGTCCAAATCCTTTTGAATTTGAGAAGAACCAAGTTGAGAGTGAGGAAGTATAGTATAGGAAATATATTATGTCAAAGTTTAAGAAATCATGATCGCATAGTTTTAAATAATCTTTGAGAAGGCCATGTATATCATATAATACATCCTAGAACTGTGCGATATTGGAGCTTGAATATGAAGTTAAGATTTATTCAACATTTTTTTGAATTTGCTAAATTTGGAGTTACTCTCATTTAAACAAAATATTTTTTAGTCTTTTATATAGCAGTTCACATAACAGTAATGGTGATGGTGCTCATTGCAATTTTTTTCTTTTTTAGTTTAATACTCAATGGTCGTATGAGTTGTGTTAAGATCACAATTTTGTTATACCAAATTGTTATGTGAGGTTTGCTAGTTTGTCTGGCAACACAGCACATATACAGGGGACATGGGATCAAGCCAAAAATGTCCTTCCCTCTTGTCTTTATCTGCAGTAATCAGGTCACCATGCCCCAGGTACCTAATGGATATTATCAGTCTGCAAAATGCTTTGATGTCACATAGGCCAAGCCACTTCCTATCTACCACAAGGAGTCTCATTTTGGCATGCATTGCTCATGAAATATTTGGGAAGCTAAGGAAATCCTTTTATCTGTAGGATTAAAAAATACAAACAGCCGAAACCGGTTTGGCTCAGTGGAGAGAGCTTAGGCCTGTGGTCTGAAAGGTCCCGGGTTCGATTCTGGTCAAGGGCATGTACCTTGGTTGCGGGCACATCCCCAGTAGGGGGTGTGTAAGAGGCAGCTGATCGATGATTCTCTCCCATTGATGTTTCTAACTCTCTATCCCTCTCTCTTCCTCTCTGTAAAAAATCAATAAAATGTATTTTAAAAAATACAAACAATTCATCATAAATAAATGGTACTGGTAGGGACTTTAAGGTAACACTGGGACACATTTCACAGAAAAAGAGGAAAAGATACAAATTAAAATTTAAGAATTATGAAACGAGCACAATGACTAACATAAAGGATTTGGGATAATCAGGCAGGAAGTGAGAGTTGAAAGTAGTTTACAAATGACTTTCAGTGAGACAGGATGAGTAAATGGTGGGAAGCCCTGACAAGGCTCACTACAAGCCTCACTGGGACTATTGAATTGGAGGGGTTACCGATGACATAGGCGACCTAGAATGGATTTCTTATACCTGAATCAGTTGGGAGGAATTTCTTCCCATATTGGCGAGGTGCACAGCTGGGAGAAGAGCAGTAGTAAAGCAGGATAGAGAGCTGATGGGCAGCAATGCATTGGGACTTGAGGAGTGTGGTCAATGGTGAGAACTCCTCCTGGGCATCCCAGAAATGATTCTGATGGACTCTGCAAGTTGCTGGTGAGACAGAAAACTCTTGTCACAGTAATTTGGTGCAAACAGCAACAAGTTCCTAAGCCTCCTGGAGTCAGTAACAACAGGAGTCTCTGCCATTGTGGAACAAGTATTCCTACCTCCATTATCCTCAACCCAGGGACTTAGGGCTGCATGAATGGATTTAGTTATGATAAAAGTTACCTGGAATGGATGGGAAATGAAAAGTGAAGGGGACACAAGACATATGAAATTATTTTTACATAGTTTACGGTCAACCAAACTCATTTTCTGGAATGTACTCTGTTTCCATCCTCTAATTACAATTCTCTTAAATATTTCCCCAGAAAGACTCCACACTAAAGTGTCATTCCATTAGTATACATACATGTCCTTATTTCACATATTGATGTTCCCTATGTGGTTTAGACTCCATCATTTCTTTCTTGAGTCCCTCTTTACTACTATAAATTACTCTGGACATAATAGACTCTCAATCAATATTTACTTAATAGGTTAATGAGTTTGAATTTTTCTCCTCAATATATCTCCCTTTAAAAAGAGTGATTTTCTTATTATAAATATAATGTTAATTGTTAAACTTTTGATATTAAAATTTATATGTCCCACGAAAGACCCCCAAAGGCCACAGCAATCTTGAGAAAGAATAAAATGTTGGAGGTCTCACACTACCTATCAAACTTTACTACAAGGCTATAGCAATCAAAACTGGCATAAAAACAGGCATCTACATCAATGAAACATAATAGAGAGCCCAGAAATCAACCCAAGCCATTATGCTCAATTAATATTTGATGAAGGAAGCAAGAGCATACAGTGGGGTAGAGACAGCCTATTCAATAAATGGTGTTGGGAAAATTAGACATATATGTATGTATATAAAATGAAACCAGAGCACCTTACATTATATAAAAGAATAAACTTAAAATGCATTAAAGATTTAAATGTAAGACTTGAAATCATAAAAATTCTAGAAGAAAAGAGACAGTAAAATCTCAGACATTTCTTGTAGCAATATTTTTTTTTCTGATATATATCCCTGGGCAAGGAAAACAAAAGAAAAGTAAACAAATGGGACTACATCAAACAAAAAAGTTTTTCCACAGCAAAGGAAGCCATCAACAAATTACAATCTATTGAAAAGAGAACATGTTCTTCAATGATACATTCAATAAGGGGATAATATCCAAAATTTATAAAGAACTCATACAACTTAACACTAAAATAAAACAAATAATATAATAAAAAATGGGCAGAAGATCTTGATAAAAATTTCTTCAGAGAGGACATACAGATTATGAAATAATAGACATATGAAAAAATGCTCAGCATCACTAATCTGTCACAATGAGATACCACCTCACACCTGTCAGAATAGCTATATCAATAAATCAGCAAACAACAATGTTGGTGAAGATGTAGAGAAAAGGAAACCCTTGTGCATTGTTACTGAGAATGCAGATTAATGCAGCCACTGCAGAAAACAGTATAAAGGTTCCTCAAAAAATTGAAAATGTAATTGCTGTATGACCCAGCAATTCCACTTCTGGTTAAGTATCCAAAAAAAACACAAAAATTGAATTTGAAAGAATATATGCAACCCAGTGCTCATTGCAGAATTATTTACAATAGCCAAGATATGAAGCAACCTCAGTGCCTATCAAAAGATGAGTAGATAGAAAAAGCAGTGGTACATTTACACAATAGACTATTACTTGGCCATAGAAAAGAGTGAAATTTTACCATTTGCATGGATGGACCTACATGGTATTATGCTAAGTGAAATAAGCCAGTTAGGGAAAAACAAGTACCAGATAATTTCATTTATATGTAGAATCAACAAAACAAAATAAATGAATAAATAAAATTGAAATGGATTTATTGATACAGAGGATAGTCTGTTGCTAGAGTGGAGGGAATTTGGAACTGGATGAAAAAAGTGAAGGGAGTAAGAAGTACAAATTTGTAGTTACAAAATAGCCATAGAGATGCCAAGTACAGCATAGGGAATATAATATATAATGAAATAACTATGGTGCCAGGTGGATACTAGAAATATTAGGGAACACTTTGTAAAGTATATAACCACTATGCTGCACACCTGAAACTAATTCTATATAATAAAGAGGTAATATACAAATTGACCATCATCCCTTCACACAAGATGACCACTCCCATGTGGTCATAAGATGGCCACCACAAGATGGCCAGAGGGGAGGGCAATTAGGGGCAACCAAGACAGCAGGGGAGGGCAGTTGGGGATGACCGGGCCTGACGGGGATGGAGGGCATTTGGGAGGGACCAGGCCAGCAGGGGAGGGCAATTGGGGGGTACTGGGCCAGCAGGGGAGGACAGTTGGGGGCAATTGGGCCAGCAGGAGAGCAGGTGATCAGGCTTTCAGGGGAGTGGTTAGGAGCAATCAGGCAGGCAGGCAGGTGAACAGTTGGGAGCCAGCAGTCTGGATTGTGAGAGGGATATCTGACTGCTGGTTTAGGACTGATCCCTAACCGGCAGTGGGACTTCCTCTGAGGGGTCCCAGATTGGAGAGGGTGCAGGCTGGGCTGAGGGACACCCCACCCCCATGCATGAATTTTATGCACCAGGCCTCTAGTACAAAATAATATTGAATATAAACTGTAATTAAAAAAACAAAACTTAAAAAGTTTGAGATTAAAAAAAAAACAACAGTTTTGTTTTTTTTTTAAAAATGCAAGCACAGTTGCATAGTTTGTTATTGTAGATTTTTCACTGCATCAGGAAAAATATTTTAGAGTATTACTCTTTCAGCCAAAAAGTATCTTAAAATAAAAATGCACTGTAAAAATTAGTAACTTGTCTATAATGCAAAGATATTTTGTAGGAATCTTGTCCTTTTGAGATTTTTTGAGTGTATGCTGCAGTAATGTAGGGTAGAGTAAATTCAAACTTGTTTTTGTCCAAACGGAGGACTTTCCTTCAAAATGTATTGATTTCTGAATTGCTATTTTCTTATTTACATATGGTAAAGGGATAATAAGACCTCTTTCCCTGATCTTTTGTTTATTGTGACAGTAAGATAATTGACTAAATCCCTTTGTAAGGTATAAAAGTCTATACAAATCTCAGAATACAAGGATTCTTCATTCATTAATTCCAGGACATTTTAAGCCCTCGTGTGTAAGGGAGAGTGCCATAGAGGACTAAAAAACACATAACTAATTGCACTTACCCTGCTCTTCAAACAAATACTTTTAAAATTTTAACATTTAAAATTGTTAGCCCAAGTAGACAATCCTACAGGTTAATAATCTTTCAAATAAGAAAGACAAACTTTTTGTTTGTTTGTTTAAATGCAGAGAAATTTTGGGCCATTTGGAACATTTTCCAGCAATGATATTATAGCTATAATGCTGCAGATTAAGCCAACAGGTAAGAAAAGCTGGTGGTATTCAAAGAAAACTGTCTTCCAATATTTGAAGGCCTATACTCTTCAAGAAATGTTAGATTCATTCTGTGTGAATGGCTCCAAGGGGCAGAGTAGGACCAATAAGAACAAATTACAAGGTCACAGATTTCTGAATATTACAAGGGAGAGATTTCTAATGTGCTAAGCTACCCAAGACTAGAATGGGATGCCTGAGGGGTGATGAGTTTCCTGTCACTGGCAGAGTTCAAGCACAGAATGCATTACCTCTTGCTTGAGCTGGAGGCCTATGAGGTATTATTCAATGCTGATATTCTGACTCAATGATTCTACTCTCAAAGCTGATCTCATTAAGCTATGAGAATCCCCTCTCCCTCTGCCTTTTTTGGACCCTTTTGCCCAGCTCTTTTCTCCCCAGAAGGCAGTGGAGAGAAGTTAAGAATAAGGTTCCTTTAATATGAATTCCGTTGTTAAGCACGGAGAGATTCTCCTTTAAGATGAGGTTCCTGTTGAAGAATAAACTCAGGGTCACAGATTTATGCTTTTACTTATCTTTCTTTTCATTTTAAACGGGGGCATAAGTGCTTAATATGGTGGCCATATCATTTCGTTTTATTTTCTACATGTAAGTATGTAGGGATGGAGTTGATCTGTTTTTCCTTGATGCAGCCATCGCTTTTCCTCCTCTGTTCCCCATCAGACAGTTTTAAATTTTGGTTAGGCATGTAAACACACTGTGATGGACGACCTTAATAAGTAAGTAGCACATTGGCCCTGCTTGAGCAGTCCCTCTTCATCTTTATCTTTTTTGTTTAAATCCTGTGGGGTCTCAGAGTGCTCTTTATGGAGATCAAGAAGATTAAGCAAAATTAGCTCTCAGCTGCATAATGGGCTTCCCTCTCCTGGCATGTGTCTCCCTTCTCTGCACACGGCGACTTTCCCTGATATCAACAAGATCCTCAGATGGAGGGATGGGGAGGATTATGTTCCCGGTGAGCAGGGCGCACCATGGGAATGTCAGTGTTCTCTTTCATTTCCAGCAGCAGATATGCTTGAATTGGAATCCAAAATGAAAATGATAAGTAAATCAGCTGGCTGCTCAAAGATACCCCAAATTCATCAGTCTCCCAGGGCAGACTGACCTGTTTGATCTCAGAGTGAGGTCGTCCTAGTCTTGAGAACATCTAAACGACAGCTTCATAAACAGATGATACCTTAAAAGCAGTTCTTTTCAGGGAAAACTATGCTTCACCCATGTCAAACAGTGAAATTCATGCTGTTTATAAAGTTCTCCAGAGAGACACTGGCTTACTCATGGGCAGAGTCAGCAGCTGCCTACATGGAATAATTTGAGGATCAATGAGAGGTCCCCATGCTTTAAAATCTGTCTCCCTCATCAGTCTGCAGTGGTGCCTGAAATTTCCACCATTACTGTCATTTCTTAAAAGCCTTTAAGAGGACATATGCCCTATTATCTTGAGGGAGGTAACATTAATTAACTATATAACCTATTAGAAAGGATGAGTTTTCTTGTTAATAACCTATTACAAGCATTGACACCCAGTAAAGATCAAGGCTGTGAAGAAATAGAAGCAAGGACAGGTAAGTTTCTGCAGAGAAGGAGAAGATAGTGATTCATAGTGTGTGTACAGGGTATTACTCAGGTTCTCTTGAGGCAGGTTGGGGCTCTGAGGATAACCAATGAGGAGAGAGAAGGTATGTTGTTGCAGGCAATGGGATGTGCATGACCCCAAAATACAAGAGAAATGGAAAACAACAGGAAGGGTACAGAGGACAAAATTTAGTTACCTCATTATACTGTTAGCCCTGACCCCACCCATCCCAAAGAAGTTCATGGTCTTAATAAAGACTTGTGGGGTGATTTCAAACTAACTTAAATTATCTTGTTTGAGGGTAGAATATATGTCTTTAATCCCAGATTATTGGAAATGGAGAAATAGTTATTATGATTTATAATATGTGTCTTTAATCCCTGTTCATTGGAAATGGAGAACTAATTATTATAATTTGGAGAGCAAAATTTCACTAATTTGAAGGCTTTTTATTCACCCATTAGTTATAAGATCTAGTGGCTAAATAACCATTTTCTTTAGTGGCTTCTTCAGAAGTATTACTTAACAATATTTAACCCACCCACAATGTAGAGCATTATTTAGACACAGAATTTTAAGATCTGGGTGATAGTTTGAGAATTCTTAGATAAGAAACTGAGACACATTGTAATAAAGTATCTTCATTTACTCCTTCATTTATTTATTGAGTATTGACAATGTGGTAGGCACAGGGATATAGTGGTGAGCAAATATAGATATATTATTATCCTCCTGGAGTGAGAGAAAAAATATTCAAACTTGATTAGAAAAACTACAAATACATAAAAAATAAAAGCTGGAATAAATGTTATTAAATGATCTGTTTCATGAGAGTGTATTGTAGGGGAACTTGACCCCCGTGGAGATGGTGTTAGGAAAAACTCCTTGCAGAAACAATGTTTGAATTAATATCTGAAGATGAGTAGGGATCACTAAGCAAATAGAAGAAAAGACAAAGAGAGGTCTAGGCCATCAGTAGAGAATGTGCAAAGGCTCCGTTGCAGGGAGCTATGATAGTTAAGGAATTAACAGGTGTTTTTTTTTGTTTTGTTTTGTTTTTTTGTTTTGTTTTTTTTTTAAAGCAGCTGGGTTTTGGGGGATCAGAAAATGATAAGGAGAGAATCACTCTTTTTGAGAAGAGGCTGACCATGCAGGGCTTTGTTGGGAAGTTTGGACTGAATCCTAGCAGTGTTTAGAAGAGATTGGAATAGAATACGTGTGGGCAAAGAGGCTAGAACAGTGATGCAAAAGAGAACGAGGTATTATTCAGGTTCTGTTGTGGCAGGTAGACGTGTCATTGGTAGACCTGGCATTGGTAGAAGTCACATTACTTCTAGACTCCTTGATTAACAAGAGTGACAAGAGTGTATTCCTTTTACTCATAGTAGATATTTGTGCTTTTTAAACTTTCCACCACTGATTTACCCCACGTCCATGTCAGTGAGGGAGTTAGCCCTTCCCATGGTCACTTCCTGGGGTCTTGGTGGAGCTGACTAGAGCCTCGGCACCAAGGACAGCATGTGATTCAGACCTGACCAATGAAACCCCCAGATTTTTTGGAACCATACAATTCATTCAGGAGTGGGAATGTGATTCCATCATAACAAATGAAATGCTATGAGACTATTGCTAGGATTTCTATGACAGAGAAAAATGGTGAAATGGGGCCTGCTGAAGTCATTTAAGCAATCGGTGGAGAAGAAACTGAAGCCAGCAGTAGGAATAGATGTGAGAGATAGAAGAAAAAAATGTACCCAGATAACATAGTTTGGAGTTCTGAAGGCAATCATGGCAGAGTCAACTATGCCTTGAAATTTTCAGCTAAGGGAATCAATCAAGTCCCATTTTTTTAGACTTGGTTTTTATTAACTTACTTATAGGACACAACCTAAAAAGAGGAAAGCTGTGATTTTCAATACAATCTTTAAAAGAGAAGAATCTGTGTGTGTGTGTGTGTGTGTGTGTGTGTGTGTGTGTGTGTGTGTGTGTATGCACCAAGGGATCAGAACGATGGAATGGCGAGAACAACCAGTCACTATGTCACGCACTGTGGCAGCCAACTGGTCCAATTGACTTCCTGTAACCTCTCTTGGCCCCTCTCCACTGCCAGCCTGGCCCCCCGATCGGCTCCCACCACCCCAATCGGGGGCAGGACTGGCTGGCCAATCTCCCACATCCCTTACCCCCCACCAGCACAGTCATGATCGGCCCCCATCGGAGTGGGCCGGGGTAAACCCAACTATACATGAGGTCATGCACTGGGCCTTTAGTTTCATCATCATTAAAAAAAAAAAAAAAAAAAAAAAAAGCTACTCTGAATTTATTTGGGTTGAACATTAGATACTTAGATATTGAGCCACTTTGAAGCTGAAAGAGGTCCGATTTTCACATGATGTTTTTTCCATGTTAGAGGCCCGATGCACGAAATTTGTGCGAGAGTAGGCCTTCCTTCCCCTGGCTGCCGGCACCAGCTTCCCTCTGGCACCTGGGACCAGGCTTCCCTCTGGCCGCCGGCAGGCACCTGGACTCGGGCCTCTAGTGCAGCCCTGGCTTCATCCGGAAGGAAGTTTAGTCTAATTAGCATATTATGCTTTTATTATTATGGATAGTATTTCTCCATGAAGTAGACATATAATAGAATTTTTTATCCTACATAATATTTAGATAAATGATATTTAGTAAATCTCATGTCATTAAGGGAAAATAACCAGTAGAGAAATATTCCTCAAATAATATGACATATGACATGCAATTAATATCATGCCCCCTAAAAATACCTGTTCCTTTACTCATTAATAAATCATTATAATATCTCTATCATAACATTTTTACCAATTATTTTTATGTTGTTTAGTCATGTAATCTATGAATAGTCTCTGCTTTTGTTCTTTTATTTGTCTTAGTTAATTCAGGTACATGATACATACTGTTTTTCTAAGTTTTGAGGGAAATATTTAAATATTTTTATATCCTTTGTGAACAAATGGCTCCAGTTTATATACTATAGTATTTGGTTAAAAATAATATAACATTTAATTAAAATATAAAATAAGGCATATGTGGGGAATTTTGGAACTATGAGTCTTCAATTAAGTGCTTTAAAAATTAAATAAAATTCTGCTTTACCTTTTAAATCATACAATTCCAGCCAGAACAAAGCATCTATTCATAAACTTTAGAATTGAAAGAAATGTTGGCATTGACTATTTGCTGACATATTTTTTTTCCAAAAAAGGGCAATAGCAGGTAGTAGCCAGAGCTCCCAGTAAGCTCTGGCTCAACAGAGTTTCAAAAGTGAGTGGCGCAAATGTTTTTATCAAGTTGACAAATGGAGTTCAGTATTAGTCTAATGAACAGTGATACTTCCTTTTTGTGTGTATTTTTTTCTGCTGGAAATCTGAGTTCTGTGGCATCTGTGAATGAAATGGCTGCTTATATCTAATAACTTCAGAACTGAAGAGTACAGGTAACCAGTGCATGGCCAACACACATCACTTCTCCAGGCAAGTCCTGGAGGGCCTCTGCCCTTAGGAGGTCCTCTGCCCTACAGGAACACTCCACGTTGACTAATAATCCTGATGCTGGGCTAAGAAGAGATGGGCTGGTCGAAGGAGTTTAGAATGAGGTGGCAGATTTCATTTTTTTGTATGATATGAAGCAAATAAGTAATTAACCTGGGTAAGACCTAAGAAAATGTGAAGCCCTTGAGTATGTACACAGTTCAATAAATGGTGTAATGATTACTCCAATATTTAGTAAAATTAAGGAGAAAAGTTCTAAGGATCAGCTATACGTACACTAATTCATAACCTATACGTACACTAATTCATAACCATGAATAGTCACTGTTTATTAAATGCAAAGCATATTGCTAGTCTGTGTGAGAAAATGAAGATGAATTAATCAGGGATTTTGTGATCTAATAAGCACACAAGTTATGAGAATAAGTAATTGTAATATCTATCTCATAAGAGGTACAGAAATAGTTTTATGGTTAGAGGACTTCTGTCTGGTATAATTGAGAAATGCTACATAAAATAAATGGTTTTAACTGTGGTTTAATGATTACAAAGGATTTATAAGAGCATTCTAATAGAAGGTAATAGCATGAATGAAGTTATCTAAGAGAAAAAGTGTGAGTTCAAAATAGTAAACAGTAGTTCATGAATATAAGGAAATAAAGATAAGATTGGAATAATAACTTCTATGAAGGCCAAATGATGTAGCTATGTGAAAGCTATTAAAAGGGGTTTGAAGTTAATCTCTGAACTAATGGGGAGTCTTAGATTCCTTCAGATCATGAAGAAAAGATTGAAAGAAAGTTTAAGAAAAACTAAGATGGTTAGAGAATAGGAGGCTATTGCAATAGTCCAGTGAGAGACAATGAAGTCCATTTTAGGGGAATCGGAAAGAAGGGATGTTTCTGAGAGAGTGGAACAATGAGAGATATAGGCAACCTATTTAATAGGAGACAAGGGCAAGAAAGAAATAGAAGATAACTCTGACGAGACAAGCAAATGTGACTAATAACGGAAATTCAGGAAGAGGAGCAGATGTAGTAACAGAAAGGGGGCAAAAAATGTGATTGTCTTGTGGATTATCATCAGATCATCAGCTCTTCGTGGAAATAGGAGCTCTAGATAAAGCCACTACATTAATTTTTAATTATATGTATATCTTACTTAGAAGTGTTGTACTTGGCACCATATTACTATAGTATCAATATCATGATGATACAATCATATTTCTAAAATTTTAATTCAGAATAATTGATTTTTTTTTTTTACTCTACATGTGCCAGCTGACTGTACCAAGCAAAGACATGACCTCTTTCTTTCAAAAACTATTTATTACAGATGCAAGGCCTGCATATTTCATTTTCCTATGTGCTCTGTTGATCCATGAAACATTTCAGCTATAGGACTTCTTTTAGTAGAGATAAAAGCCAGTAATGTATGAAAAAGATATTATCACCAACATGATATTAAAAAGTATGAGGCAAACAGTATATTCAATATTATAGAAATATTGTATGTGTATCTGTGTCTCTCTCTATTTTTTTTTTAATGTAGCCATTTCTTCTAGTGTTTTTTAACTCTTATCAGGCATGTGTGTAACCACCCAAGAGAGTTTTAAGCTATGGAATAAAAATTATCTAGTAGGGCCAGTGAGTGACTAACAGGAGAGATGGTTTTATATGCATTTTATAAAGCCCTCAAGAGTTCAGGAGCTCACTTACAGTCTATTTTTTAATCTCCTGTGTTTTATCACTCTCCTAATTAAGAAGTTCCTACTCAAGTCCCATTGAAATCTTCCCTGCTCCATTTCCCATTAGTTCTCCAAAGAACGGTTCCCTCCCCCATTTTGGTGAGGCCTCAAGGGTTGTCAGTCTTCCTAAATCATTTTGTGCTTGTGAAATTGCTTGGGAAGCTCATTTTCTTTCTAACTGTTTGGTATTGTGACAAAGCACCAGCCAGTATATACTCTGGAACGTGTGTGAATCAGGCCTTGTATGATCATAATAGGACGCGGCAATGTACAGAGCCTCGAAATCCTCACGTGTCCTGTGAAGCCTCTGATGCTTCCAGATCCTCAGACCAGAACTCCTTCTGTGACCTTGAAATGGTAATACAAAGTTCTGTGGTCCTATAGTGAGAAACATTTCCTCATAAAAGAAACAAACCTCTGATTCTAAACATAGCTTGAAAATAGCTGGACAAGGGTGAGGCAAGAAGGCATGTATGACACATTTCAGGAGATACTCCCTCTCAGGACCTGACTTGCCCTTGCGTGGCCATGCCAGTGAGAGCCTCCTTACATCTTGCACTCTGCGTGCTTGCTTGCTGTATCCAAGTCACAGATCCTGATTGAAAACAAGTCTTTTGAGAAGAGCATCAAACTTCCCAGGATGTGAATTGCATTTCTATTATGCTTCTGACCCGTGGGCCACAAAAATAATAGCAGGTGCTTGAAATAGGCAAAGAGAACTCTCCCCCGGGGCAAGGTTTGTGTGTCAATTAGGACTCTGTGATTGTAAGCAGCAGAACTGGAATTCTCTAACTAAATAAAAAAGAAAATCTATGGGGAAAATATTGGGGTAGCTCCTAGGGTAGAAAAGAGTTTGAAGAACCACATGTAGGAAGGACAAGGAACTGTTGGTGAGGATGTGGAGATTTTGGACCCTTGTACACTGTTGGTGGGAATGCAAAATGGTATAGCCACTATGGAAAACAGCACAGAGCTTCCTTAAAAAAACTTAAAAATAGGACTACTATGTGATCCATAAATTCCACCTCTGAGATTATTCAGAATAACTGAAATCAGGGTCTTGAAGAGATATTTGCATCGCCATGTTCACAGCAGCACTATTTACAGTAGCCGATATGTTGGAGCAACTTAAATGTCTATTGACAGGTGAATGGGTAAAGAAAATATGGTATATACATACAATGAAATATTAGCTTTTAAAAAAAAAAGAAGGACTATGGGATGTGCCACAACATAAGTAAACCTTGAGGACATTAAGCTAAGTGAAATAAGCTGGTCATAGAAAGAGAAATACTGTCTGATTCCAATTATAAAGTATTTAAAATAGTCAACTTTATAGAATCAATGAGTGGAATGGTAGTTGCCAAGGGCTGGACAGAAGGGAAAGTGAGGAGTTACTATTTAGCAGGAATAAAATTCCAGTTCAGCAAAACTTATGACTAAGTTCTACAGATCTTCTATACAATATTGAACCTACAGTCCATATTGAACCTACAATACAGAACCAAGTACTATCTTGCACACTTCAAAATTTAAGAGGGTAGATCTCCTATTAAGTGTTCTTACCAAAATAACATAAACATTTAAAAAATACATATCTTCAAATTAAAAACAAAAGAAAATGGCTTTGTGAAACCCACATTTCACTTACCTTATGCAGTATGATTCACTGAGACATCTTATACAATCATTTAGGACCACGCCAGCACAAAGAAATGCTCAGGAAAAATTAGGTCTCACAATAATTTAACAATATCAACATGAGTCACTTGGAGTTGTAATTTGACCTAAACATCTCAATCTTTAATTTACTAATTTCACAAGTATTAGCATGTATTTTATAATCAATTGCTATGTTCTGTGTTTGGCACTGGGAATCAGAGAGTTAAAGATATTTTATTTGCCTTCATGGCACTTACTATCTACTGGGGATGAAATTTGAGAACAAGCATGTGATAATGACATAGCTGAATGTAGATATTTTGAATGGCTGGGCTTCACAGAACAATTGAGAGGAAAAGAGAGTGAGAAGAAGCAGAGGGGTAGGTCATTCTGAGTTGGTTTTAGGACCAGAACTTCTTGGAAATGTTATAATGACAAGAGTTCAAGAATGCAGCAACTCCATTAAACAGTACAAAACTCTTTGAATTCTTCATATGCAAAAGCTTGATGAATTGCAATCACAGGAATCAAAACTTCATTTAAATTATTACTTGCATTCCCACATTAAGCCAGGCAGTATTTTCTCTTAAGCAATTTTTAGAAGATCAAATATGTGTATAATGCGTTTTCATTTTTCCCACGCTTTAAAATATATTCTTCTTTAGTTCTCAAGAGAATTTTTAAAGCAAGTAATAACTTTCTATTCAAACTAAGGCTCCTTTACAATCTAGTCTAGAAGGAAGCCTATTGATCAATAGCCTGAATTTCCTTCCTTTTTAATAGTTTTTTTTTTAAAGTTTTTGAGACCCAGAGAGGTTAAGGGACTTTCCCAGGGTCATGCACATTTGACATATGAGTGAAGCAATGGCCAAAGAGCACAAATGATTTGTCATGTAATGTGTCCCGTTTGTTGAGCAAGCAGGACTGAGCAGCAGGCTGGCTGAAGCCCAGCCTCTGGCTCCTTTCTTGCAAAGCAAGGAACAGAAGTGATTAAGGATAAAACTCTTGCCTTTGGCAAAATGTGTATATTTTGAATTGTAATTACTTCTCTTTTTTTGCTATTACTTTATGGAAGGGCAGTCCATCATAGCAGTGGAGGGCTTAGGCTCTGAAAGAGCCAGACCTGGAGCTGCGTTCTGCTTTTATCACTTACTAGTCATGTGTTCTTAGACAACTGGACTAATTGCTGTAAGCCTCGTCTGTCAAATGAAAATAACAACAGAATCATGTATACACAAATAGTACACTTAGCATAGTATTTGGCACATAATACATATTAGACATTGCTTATATTAGCAAAAATAAATAAATAAATAAATAAATAAATAAATAAATAAATAAAGGACTAGATAAAAACAGAATATTGATTTTGTTTCAGTATTTAGGTTCTCAAAAAAAACAAAGCAAAACAAAAAACACATACACACACAACAGAACCAATAGGATTGATTGATTGATTGATTGATTGATTGATTTTTAAAGAATGGTGCCCTGGCTGGTGTCGCTTAGTTGGTTGGGTGTCATTGCATGCATGGAAATGTTGCTAGTTTGATTCTTTGTCAGGGCGCATGCAGGAGTTGCAGTCTTGGTGCCCCAGTAGGGTGCATTCAAGAGGCAGCCGATCAATGTTTTGCTCTCACATCAGTGCCTCTCTCTCTCTCTCTCTCTCTCTCTCTCTCTCTCTCTCTCTCTCTCTCTCTCTCTCTCTCTCTCTCTCTCTTCTCTCTCTCTCTCTCCCCTCAAAAAAAAAACACACAAAACAAAACAAAAATCAACTAAATACTTTTTTTAAAAAGAAAAGAATTGGCTCATACATTTATGGAGGCCAGAAAATAAAAAATTTGCAGGATGGGCCAGCAGGCTAGAGCCCCAGGAAAGGACCGAGGGTGCAGATCAAGTCCACAGGCAGTCTGCTGGCAGAATTCCTCCTTGCTTAGGGGAGGTCAATGTTTTTTTTCTTTTAAGGCCTTCAGTTGATTGGATGAGGGCCGCCCTCCACTGCAGGGGCTAATCTGGTTTACTCAGAACCCAGTTATTTAAATGTTAATCTCATGCAAAAATATCATCACAGTCACATCCAGAATAATATTTAACCACATATCTGGGCACCATGACCCAGCCAAGTTGACACCTATATAATTAACCATCACAATTCCAAAGTATCTTAGCCATGTTTTAAAGAAGATTTTAATGTCTGGTCTGGCATCAGTGAAACTATTGCTTCAGCCATACAACTCAAATCAACTATTATTTTGACAGACTGGAATGCAAACCACTTTTTCTCCTTGCCAATAACGAAGCAGTCATATTCTATGATGATTTCTGTCTGTTTGGCTCCACAAACTAAGGTCATTCTCTGGCTCTCACATACTGCCTTCTTCCAAAGTGATACCTGCTGCCTGGTTCCCAAACTAATTATAGAGGCACCTATTCAATCACTGATGCTCACCTCCAAGCCACTCCCATTTCTCCAGAGGGGTGACATTCCTCTCAGTAACAATAGCTGGCCAGCCATTAGTGGTTGTTAATGTTATTCAGACCCTCACTCTGAAACCTACACTTGTTTTGGAATGAGCCCTGTGGGAAGCAATCAGCAGGTGTGGAGCTATTTCCGCGGGGGCTTTGTGGTTAGGACAGGTCCAGGAAAGCGGTGTGTATTTTTAGACCACCTCTCTCCTGTCAGCAGCTGGAGAGAAAACTGAGGAGCATCATCAATCTCCTAATTGTCAGGTTGTATAGCACAGGGGATGCCCTTGCCCGGATGGCCTGGCTGTTGAAAGTGGCATTATTTGCCTTGTGCTCTGGTACATGTTATTAAAGCTACTGTTTAATGTTCTTTCCCAAGGAGATTGTCTCTGGTGTTTTTATAGTCCAGGGAAATGTGGTACCAGAAATGATCATGTTGCTGGCAATTTTCTTTGAAAATGGTAAACTTTTGCAGAGTTTACTCTCTCTTCTATTAGGGTTGATAATGAGAAATTGTGAGGATTATTAACCACTCCTGGCTTTCAGTAGGAACTTATTTAGCACAGATGTTTCTATAATTGCAGTACACTGGGAAAATTCACAGTGTTCAATGGCCCAAAACTCATTATTACTTATTACTTCTACCTGTGTATTGTGGTGCTAGTAAGCTGGGCTGAAATGTTTAATTTAGCGGGGATGATGGCTGTGTATCTCAGATGTTTTAGAAAGACTACTGAGGAGAAATTGTTGGATGCTCTGCCCACTCCCCTACTCCTTACTAATCTTTCAACCATTACCAGTTACACTGATATGTTCTCTTTTTTTTTTTATGGGTACACGCTACAGCATCATGATAGCTTCTGCAAGACAATTTGCCAGCTTGTGGCCATGAGGAAAAAGTGGAATCTTAAGAGAGTTTTAAAACAAACAGTGTAGCTAACCATTGTGTTTTGTTTAGATAAAACCTATGGAATGTATACAACTCTATTTAGCTTTCTACTACTTCTCTATAAAGCACAGCTCTCTTGTGTCAGCAATATTTCCAGTACCTTTAATGAAAGCTTGGCAGTGTTTAAAATCGGGTAGAAGATACATTGAAATGGTTATAAAAGGCGACTGAAGAGAATACAAAAAATGCCTTACATGCTCTCATTCTCTATTCTTCAGACTAACACTATAAAAGCATAACCAATGGACACAGTCACTGGGGTGGTGGCAGTTTGCCTGGCGGTGGGAGGGGTCAACTGGGGAAAAAGGAGACATATGTAAAACTTTACACAATAAAAAAAATAAAAATGGGAAAAAAAGAGTTTCAGAAAAAAAAATTAAAACTTTTTGGATGTATCTGAAAAAAAATTCTTCATTATATCCTTTATTTCCCTAATAACTGATTTGGTTTGGGGAAAGTTTGAAAATGCATTAAATAGGTTAGCTATGGTGCTCTGTCCTTGGTTGACCTCTAAGCATTCAAAGTCCTGCATCCAAGGACCCTTTCTTTGTTCTGGGCAGATTGGGCCTGCTGGCCCCTCTGTCTCCTTGACTACCTCGGGCTCCTATAGTCTGTTCATGTTGTAACTACTGTCCCTGAAGTTGAAGGTTTCTTGGGCATGTCACCAACTGCTGTTGGTTTGTTTGTTTGTTTGTTTTTTCCTCTGCAGCAGGAAGAGCCCAGAATTTATACTCTCAATGTAAAAGAAATGAAAAACATGATTTCAATGACAATTTTCATTCACGAGAGCCAATCATAGAAGCTATGAGACTAAAGAATACATCATGTTACATTTGGAATTATATCTCAAATATACAAATTTATACATTAAAGCAAGGCTAGAAAGTTTTTTTTTAATATTTATTTGCTATAATTAAATTAATTCAGATTGTTTATATTTGTGGAAAAAGAAAAGATTATGAAATGATCTAGTGAATTGGGATAACTTAGACTTATACAGCTACCTTTACCTGAGCAATCTCATACTTTAATTTGAAGATAAGCTTATTTTTTTCCTTTTATCCTTTGCCTTAAGTATTTTGAGTGACTGCTTGGACACACACAAATTCAGAGGGTAATATAGATGGCCCCATTTCTTTTTTTTTTCCTTTTTTTTCTTTTTTTGCATATAGAATGCATACAAATTTAAAAATACTCTGAAATTTTACTAGTAATTTAAAATTCTACTTAGATCAGTAAGTTGTGTATAAAAAGAATCGTACAAATAGTATTTCCCTTAAGAAGTATGTGGAAACATTTCAGATAACCAGTTCCTCCTGCCTTACGTTGAGTTATTCTGGGGAGAAGCAATAAGCATGTACATTTTGTTGATTCTGTTGCACATTTCTGCAAGCTGTGCATGGTGATGAGGTGCCAGGATGAAACTGGACCATTTTTTTTAATAGCAGGGAGAGGAGCATTGTGCCATTTGCCCTTGGTACTATGTTATAAAGGGATATTTTAAATCCTAGGAATGAGTCTAAGATGCACATTTTTCTTTATATCAAAAGACTAATATAATTAGGCTTTGGTTTTTAGAAAACCAAACAGACTTGAACAACTAGTTCAAAATATTCCCTAGAAGTTGAATATTTCATATACAAGTGACCAAAAAGATATTCTATTAATTAAAGTTCTGAACAAACTTCTGCATGTTAATTTGTTTTCAAATTGTGGCAGGGTTAAGGTATTTATGAAAGTCTTCTCATTAGTATTCAAACCTTTTAGGTCTCAGAGCTTCCCAGTGAGATCTAAAATATTTAACCTACTTGATCATGAGAATAAACTATCAGGAATCAAGAAATAGTCTCTGTATTATTTGTAGTTTCCAGCTTCATATGGCACTTAAGAATCTAGAGGTCTGAAAAGTGTAAATACTGAAAGCTTTGAATGAAGTTATTTGAATATTAAATTAATATCAATCAGGCTTTATGCTGAGGGATCAGATTTTTAAAATAGGAGGGCAGAAGGGAACCTGACCTCCTACTTAAAAATGTTTTTGAATATATTCACCTCTCATTCATTTGCAGTTGATTTTTTGAAGCACGAAATCAAGTTCTTCTTTGAGATGGGAAATAAGTGACAGAGCTAAATCCAAAGCTAGTGACACTTGCACACAATATGCCAGCCTCAGATGGAGTTATCAGCATTTCACCTGCACTGCATTGAGCTGAAATTCTCACCCATTCCTTCCCTGAAATACTCCTGTTGAGGAGCTGCCATAATAACTACTCTGCCAATTAGGGTGTTCTTCTTGGGGCCAGCCAGAGCTCAGTTTGGGGACAAGGTCACTTGCTGGGATGGAGTTGTAGTTCCCCAATTACTAGTAGTTCCACTATCTCTTCTAACTTGTCAAATAACGAGGAGACTTTGAAGGCTAAATCCAGCAGTAGCTCCTAGCAGGGTTAATGCGGAGTGAATGACAATGATACCTCAGGAGTGAGAATCTGACAATGTCTGTCAAGCTCTGTTCACAAGGATGACGAAGTTCATTGCTACTCAACACTACTTGGGAAAGTATTGGTCTTGATCTTAGCAGTGAGAAAGGACCACATTACTCACTTTGGGCTGAAGTTCATTAACTCCTTCACATCGTCCATATAAACTGGGCATGAAATTAATATCCTAATGACAAAAGTTGAATGTGCTTTAATAGGGCAGCTCACCCACAAAACCACGTCATCTCCAGTGTATTTCTCATGTCTCAACATTCTAGTCAATGTTTTTTTTTAAGTTTCTAAATTCTGTGTTCAGTGATGAATAACAGTGGTTATACAACAATTATTTTTAGTACTCATTAGCAACACAACTGAGAGAATAAGAATAACGAAATTATACACCCAAATGAAAAACAGAAAGATTTTATACCGATGATAACAATGTTCACTGCTGACTCCATTGGTGAATCATTTAACTGAAGACTGAAAACAACTCAACAAAAAGCTCTATAAAATTATTCTAATGATTAGCCATTCAACGTTTGTCGGAAATTGACTAGATGGCCTGAAAATTAATGTCTCCCAAGGCTAAGCTGTATTTTTTAAAATGAGTGCTTAAGGCTGAATATGTAATGTAGCGAAGGATTTTTAGGCATTAGATTCTTTTGCATGTGTTTTTCTTTCACTCATGTTTATTTATTGAAACAGTGAAGGATACTGCTGTCCTTTGATTATGCTTGGATTCCACTGTGCAAAAGATCAAGAGAGCAAATGGCCTTTTTGGCTCCCAGGGATGTTCTGACTCATTTCTCAAATTCTGCTGAAGTTTGCTTTGGATAAATGGACAAAGCCTCACTTAGTGATGACAAATATATACACAAGTATTTAAAGAGATGCAAATATTACTTTTGCCTCACCTCATAACTAGTCAACTAGTTCAAATCTGAATATCAGATATTTCTTTTCCTGCTGAGAAAATGGTTTTGCATCCCCAAGATTATTTTACAAAAAAGAAAAAGAAAAAAATACTTTACTAAAGATGAACAAATATATTTTATTTTATGAAACAGATTCCCCTTTCCTTAGTTTCCTTTATTGGGTTCCGAAATATTAATTATCTACTTGCTTTTGACACATAGCAAACCTGCTAAGAGCATTTAAAGGGGGGCATTTAAAAATACGTTTTATACATCCTTCACACAGGCACACCTGTAATGACCTTGCAAGTTTCACCTTTCCTCTGGGAAATTAGATGATGCAAAATGGCTACAAAATTTTTTATTAGCATTTTGATAAATGAATAAAATTTCAGTTGAGTAACATATTTAAACATTTTAAAGTGGTTCTCTTAATACTACTTAAGGTTTTACTAGCCCTATGGTTCTAGACTGTTATGGATGCATACCACCTTGCTTCCTATCTAGTATTTTGCTGATAGTCAGTGGCCAAAACTATACCAGAGGGAGCAAAAGGGAACCTGATAGCAATTTTTGACTTGTAACATTGTATGGCTAAGAAATTTTTCTGTCTGGAGTATTCTTTTGTTTATCTAGAACCGTGTTATTCTTTACTGACAAATCACATTTTTTTCTATAATATTCATATTACTAAAAAGCATTGGTTAATACTTCCTCTTGAGTGTTCTCAGGCTGGTTCAACTTTGCAATCAAGCAATGATTTATTTTTTTTGTACTGAGCAGTTGTGACTTTGTCAAGGACTTAGTTTAATTATCTGACACCTCCATAAAGCAATCCTTTGCTTCCAGGGTCAAGTGTGGGCAATGTGGTCCAGTGAAGTTCAACACCGAGGCCCCTCTCTGTCTTTTCAGAGGCTTTCCCTCCTACCATTTGCTCTTGGTATCTGCACTCACTCTTCTCCTTGCCACTTTGCCTCTCACACAAAATTTCCTGCTCTTCCCCTCAGGGACCCAAATGTCAGGTAGCTAATATGACAAATTAATTAATGTTAAACTGCTCTTGGGGCCCCTTCCAGGTAACATAGACATGCATTTAAAAACTAAATTCTACCTGTTCTGAGCATCTCACCCATATTTTGTGGTATAATTAGTTGGTGATGCTCCAGGATAGTGATAGGAGAAGCATGCTTGGGCCAGTGGACCTTTTGAGGCCTCTCCCATGACACCATCTAATGGCTTATCAGCTCACAATAAGAACATATGCTTCAGAAACCCTTAAGCATATCCAGGCAACCACCCTATAAATTCCCAGCCTTCAAGACTCTGAATACAGGTTTGTAGAATCAACTCTCTCCAAGTTGGGTGGGATAGTGAGGGATGGGTGACTGTTCAGTCTTCCTTTGTTTACAGAATGCCCTATCTTAAAATAATGCCCAAATATGCTGGAGCCAAAAGTGAAGAAATAATTCTCAAATAATTCTGAAAATACAAATTCCATTTCTAGCAATTTCTGTTCAAGAAGGCATGAGCCTTGGCCAGTTTTCTCAGTGGTTATAGCATTGGCCCCAGGACCAAAGGGTCATGGATTTGATTCCTGGTCAAGGGCACATACCTGGTTTGATCCCTGGCCACATTTGAGCCACATGGGGTAGGCAACCAACCCATATGTCTCTTTCATATTGATTGACACATCAATTGATAATTGTTTCTCTCTCCTCCCTCCTCCTTTTCTTCCACTCACAAACAAACAAAAAAGTAAATGAAAAAAATATCCTCAGGTAAGGATTGACAAAAAAAATAAATAAAAAGAAGAAGGATAATAATAAATGCTGACATTTACATTAGCCAAGTGCTATTATCCTTACTAACATAATATCATTGAATTTTCAAAATAGCTTTAAGAATTAGCATTATTTTTAATTCACATTTTCAGTGAGTTTCCTTTAGAAGAGAAACGGAGGCTTAGTGATCTATACTAATAAAATGATAATATGCAAATTGGTTGGGATGCCCTCATGCAAAGACAGAACAGCAGGCTGCATGGGGCGACCAGGTCGGCAGGGGGACAGTGAGAGGCCACCGGGCCAGTGGCAGAGAGGTGGAATTGGGGGTAAACAGGCTGGTAGGGGGAAAATGTTGGGGGTGACCAGGCTGGCGGAAAGGACAGAAAAGGGCAATCAGGCCAGCGAGGGGACAGTGAGGGGTGACCAGACTGGCAGGGGGGCAGTTAGGGGTAATCAGGCCAGTGTGTGGGGGGAGGGGCAATTGGTGGCAACAAGGTCATCGGGGGGAGGGGGGGGTGAAGTTAGGGCCGACCAGGCTGGAAGGAGGGGCTGTTGGGGGTGACCAGGCTGGCAGGTGAGTGGTTAGGAGCCAGCAGGTCTAACTGGGCCTAAACCGGAAGAGGGACATCCCCTGAGGGGTCCCAGATTGGAGAGGATGCAGTCTGGTCTGAGGGGATTCCCTCCCACCCACCCATGCACAAATTTCATGCACCGAGCCTCTAGTATTATATAACCTGCTTAAAATTTGAACAGCAATAAAAGAAACTAGTCTGCATCTACATTACTCTAATGGTAGCATCTGTGACCTTTTTACTGGTATTTTTCATTTTAGACCAACTCTGAGTTCTGTTCTGATGTCATCACTCTTGTCCAGTGATTGGGGCAGGTTTCCTTATTACCTCTTATTACCTGGGACTTTCATCAGTTGCTCTCTCTAAGTATGAAAAAGCCCTCTAGGACATAAGGGTATCAGTCATCTCCTCTGATAGGTTAATTATTTAATCAGATTAACACACACACACACACACACACACACACACACACACACACAGAAGGTGGAATGAAACAAAACCTGGCTTGATGTTCTATAATGACTTAGAATGAAAGGTTTTCAGTGAGTTTCCTTTAGAAAAGAAACTGCTGTCAGTTTAATTTTTCTTGTACATGCTCAAAACTTGTTTCTTTTAGATTATCACCAGTTTTTGAGAACCTTGACAAATGAAGATTCAAATTTAATTGGTAACTATAATTAGTGACATATGTTTAGGAATTTGGGTCATTCAAAAATATTTTGTCAAACTAATTTATAAATTTTGTCATTCATTATAAACTTTCATTTTCGTATTTTAGAATTTGCTTAATAGTTTACCTCAATTTTTTTAACCTCTAGCTAACTTCTCATATAATTACAAACAAATTTAATAGTTTAAAAAGTTCCCATAAAAAGAAGAAAAAGGATGAAGTAATTTATTTTAATGAAACCTAAAAAGGAACCAGATCTTAAACCTCAAGCCAGCTTATTCAATTTAATATTCATTGTTAAAGTTTTCTATTTAACAGATGTTTGGGAGGTCAAAATGTATTGTCTTCGAGGGAGAAGCTTCTTTTTTATTCACCAAATTCTCTGTAGACTAACATTGATGGAAAAATATGTCTGTTTGGATTTGGATATAGTCAGGAATGTGACATAAACAGAGGGAGAGAAGAAATCTTATGTTTTCTTCTGGCTCTTTTCAGAGGTTTGCTAATTGGGTCTGTTACAACTATTACTGGGTTCTGTTTAAGATCAGGCTTTTCTGCTTGATATGTAAGACATTCTTTTTTGTAAACAAAACACTGGATTTTCATTCAAAGGAAAATGTGTTATAATCAATAGACATTTCTTCTTACTATTTCTATTTGAGGATTCTCACCAGGTCTCTGACATGAAATACAAAGGGGTTTGCCTCCAGCATGAATAATTTCATAAACTGAAGGAGTTCATTTTATAACATTCTAAAAATTCAATGAGCATAACACATTTTTATTTTAATAATTATAACATCCTAAGCCACATAAGAGGCCCAGAAATGTCATGGTCAAACTAGAAGCTAAAGAAAACATCGGATACATGCATGTAAAAGGTAGGCAAAATTTTGAGTCATGATTTACAATATTTTGGATATTTTATTTCTCCATAAAATGTATATTCCAATAGAGTCAGGATTATGCTATCTCATGTCTTAGGAATTATTGGACATAAGAAATATATTAATTCTTCCATACTTAAATAGCAACATCCAATAAGAGCACAGGCAGCTTTTTAATCACTGGACATATTCCAGTAAAACATTCTAAGGCACAGAGCTTACTTACCTACTTGAACAACTATCAGAGATATCAGGAATCTGTGAATATTCATCTTAAAAATTAACAATCTTTTCTCCCTTAAAGTACAATACCAATATTTATGTGATAATTCTTCCACTAGGCAAATAATAATGTGTTATTTAAGAAATAAAGTGGGTTGAAATTCAAGAGAGCCTCAACTATGCATATAAAAGATTTAAGTATTTATACTAACTTAACTATGCTTAAGTGCCTTTTAAATTGTCTTTATAGAATGTATGGGTTGCTATTGTTTTGTGTAGTTGGAAAAAAACACCCTGCCCTTTTTACTAGGCAGTGATTATTGGCTGAACTATGTTCACCACTGTAGAATATCTATAACAATAAAAGCATAATATGCTAATTAGATTGTATGACCTTCTGGAGGAAGTCGGGGCTGTGAGGGAAGCCCAGGTCCCAGGTGCCAGAGGGAACTCGGTGCTGGCAGCCGGGGGAAGAAAGGCCTACTCTTGCATGAATTTCATGCGTCAGGCCTCTAGTAAAAATATAAAATTCAACTGTTCTAGTTTTCTTAGAGAATAAACACAATTCATTCTCTCCCCCCACCGTCCCTCTTTCCCTCCATCCCTCTAAGTATATATTAACAATAGCAAATGACCCTATTGCAGAAAGCTTAGAATATGTCCCTAAAAAAAGAAAAAGTACAGTGAGACTTTGACCATAAGTGAGAAAAGTCTGTAGTTGCTTTGGTTTGAGAATTCAAAAGGTCAAATTTAATCCAAAGCCACTTGAATGAATCTTTCATAAAAGTTCAGTATCTTTATTTTCTTAATGATGGTCATTTCATTGAAGAAATTCAAACTGTAGAATTACAAAAACGAGCCCCAAAGCAGGAGAATGCAAAGATAATTAAGTAATATGTATTTTTATACATATGCATCTCTATTTTAATAAATATATATTTGTATATATATGTGTGTGTTAATTATATATACATTTTAATTTTGTTAATATATATAATTTTGTTAATCCTCACCCGAGGACATTTTTTCCATTGATTTTTAGAGAGAGAAAGGCACGGAGGGAAGGGGAAAGAGAGAGAGAAACATCTATGTGAGAGAGGCACATTGATTGGTTGACTCCCACATGTGTCCTGAACTAGGCCAGGAACAACCCACAAAACAGGTACCTGCCCTTAATCAGGAATCTAACTGAGACCCTTTGGTTTGCAGGCAATGATCTAACAATGAAGATAAATACTCTAATATATTGCTGGTGACTTAAGTCACCAGACTGATACAGCCTTTCTGTAAAGATAATTTAATGGTACCTATTGAGAGTATTAAAATAGATACCCTTCAACAGAACAATTCTTCTTTAATAAGTTTATTCTGAATGCAGTTAAAGATGCATGCAAAAAGTATGTTCAATAATATTCATGTTAGTGCTATTTTTAATAACATAGGTTTGGAATTACAGTTTAAAAAAATGTGTAAATTTGTTTATCATATAAATCAAATTATATTCACACAATGAAATATTGTATTTTCTTATTTATGTGCAAAAGTATATTAACTAATGTGGAATGATATTTATAATAAAATGAAAAACATAGCTAAAAAAGGGTTAATTATAGATATCTCAGGGGATATAGGACTAAGAAAAATAAAATAAAATGTGGTATTTCTGTAATGTGCATTGTTTTTATATCAGTTTTGACTGATATTAAAACATGTTTGTAACAAAAATTATATTTTAATATCTATATTTGCACACAAGCCTAAAATTTGCAGTTTGAACTTGAAGTAAACTTTCTACAATTTAAACTTTTTTTTTATATTTAGGGAAAAACAAATTCTAATAAAATGCCATAGGAAATAAAGCACGACTGTGATGGGATCTTCTCTCTGCCTTTACCCCATATGCCTAAAACAAAGGCTGGCTCAGTGTAGGGAACATTTGATGTTTTGTTTGTTTGTGTTGTTTATCTAAAGGGGTAATATGATAATTAGCAGTAAATATTTAGCTAATGGTACACTGGTTAATATTTAACAAGAGGCTCTGGGAATAGATAGGGTCAGTGGGGAAAGGTTTTTGTGGATTTTTTTTTTTTTTACCAAATGGTATAAAAATTCTCACTATGGCTAATTTCAAGTTCCCAACATAACACAAACTCTCAAGCACTGGTAGCATCCAGTCCCAGCATACTGGGCCTGGTCAGCCAGGTCTCTATATGGGACAGTCTGTGTGAAGGCGGCATGAGGCAAGTTATGGGCAGAAGCACTTCTGATTTAAGAATAAGTCTGGAAGTTTAGGAAGGGGACATCTCTCAAAGGCAAAGGAGCAAGAAGAAGTGTACAGAATGGTGGTGCTACACAGAAATACAGCTCATGGGACAAGACTCTACAGAATTTTTTAAAGTGGCAGTGCTGGACTTCATTGTCCAGAAGAGTCACCTACAGCAGTGGTCGGCAAACTCATCAGTCAACAGAGCCAAATATCAACAGCATAACAATTGAAATTTATTTTGAGAGCCAAATTTTTTAAACTTAAACTTCTTCTAATACCACTTCTTCAAGATAGACTCACCCAGGCCATGGTATTTTGTGGAAGAGCCACACTTAGGGGGCCAAAGAGCCGCATGTGGCTCGCGAGCTGCGGTTTGCCGACCACTGACCTACATACAGCACCTATCCAGCATAGCCATTCCTAAGTTTCTCCCAAGGAATGTGGATCGGGGTCCAGGAATCTGCATTTTAGAGAGACCCTTAGGGGATCACTGTCATCAGTCAAGAAAATCTAAAATAGAATGCTCAAGTTGTGGTCTCATCTGGTATTTTGTAGTGCTTAACACTTGATGATAACATTTATAATTAGAGTGAATATATAATTTACCTAACAATCTAGGTTACTTTTGAGCATGAAAGGTAGTAGTAATTATTTCTCCAAGTTAATAGGTATAACCTTGGACTCTCCTGGGAAAACCAAGTGAAAGTTGACCCTACTCATAAGCAATACCGGACGAAGTTTGTTGGAATGCTAGCTATAGGACTATAGGATGGGTAAACACACAGAGACACACTGTCTAATTATTCTGAGCACTCTAAAATAAACAGACCTTCTCTGGCTCTTGCCTCAGACATGATCACTCGGTTCTTGGAGTGTGGGAACTTTTTTATTTATTTTTTAAGCACCATTTCCTTCAGTGGAAGTAAATTCTTTCCTACAATGGGTACAAATTTAAGTTAGTGAACTGCTGGGCAAGAATTAAGATCTATTTATACTTCTTTCTGTATGTAAGTCTGCCTAATTTTGATGAGTATCTCCTACTAAAGAGTATTTTGGCCAAACTTGCTTATATAGAGAACTGCTCACATGGCATAATCCGAGAGCCACTGAAAAGATGGTTTTCCTGCCACATCTTCTCAGCATTAGCACTCATCATATAATCACCTTTTCACTCTCTCCTATAATAGAGTCAGGAGGATTTGGGACCCATATAAATATATTTTGGTGTCTGCAAAGAAGGGTCAGTGTAATAATGCAAAGGTGAGTGGGCAGTGCAATTTTGAGGTGGCATGGATGGCCGAGAAGGCAGGAAGAATGTTATTCTGAGAAGGGTGAAACTCAGACTCACCTAATGCCAATGTCCAGATGTTTTGTTAAAGCTCCACAATAAGCCCTGTATTGGGAGGAGATGATGATTCGGGCCAGATTTTTTTGGCCTGGATTGACCAAACGCAGGCTGGTCCCAAATTGTTAGTGCAGGAGTTCCCTATTACTGTAGCTTGTGTGTTCTTAAGTGGTGATATTTGTGACAGAGTTGTTACAAGTAGCTCAAATAAACATACACCAAATTCTTGTCTATAGTAATAAACGAGTAATATGCTAATTAGACCAGAGACCATTCCAGATCCTTCCTGACAAAGCCGGGGTCCAGGCAAAGCTGCCCGGGGTCCCAGGTGCCTGCAGCTGGCTGGAGGGAGGGAAGCCAGGTCCCGGGTGCTTGTGGCCAGCAAAGAAGGGAGGAGGGAAGCCTGGGTCCCATGTGTAGGGTCCAAGGCAGAGGCGGTTAGGGACAATCAGGCAGGCAGGTGAGTGGTTAGGGGCGATCAGGCAGGTAGGCAGGTGAGTGGTTAGGAGCCAGCGGTCCCAGATTGTGAGAGGGTGCAGGCCAGGATGAAGTACACCCCCACCCCCATGCACAAATTTCCTGCACTGGGCCTCTAGTTTGTATATAAAAAGAATCTATCATACATGTCATTTAGCTATCTGTAGATGATATTATAATAATTACAATACACTTTAAAATAGAAGACAAAAGCTATACTGATCTTATATACATATATATGTATATATGTATTTATTGACACACAAACAGAGTACTTTACACCTCTCTCAGGACAGTAATATGAAATCAACTCTTCAGGGTTGACAATACTTTTGTAGGTAAAAATATTTTTAATGCAAGATGTTTTGGGACCATAAGGGGCAACCTAAATGATCTTGTCCAGCTCCTGTCTGTGTAACTGGTTTAGCAAACTTTGGTTTCATGATTCTGGGAAAAGGGATATAAAGTGTAAAGCATAAATAAGTGTAAGTGTAAAACATGAATAAGACATGAGAATGACAGGCAATGGAAGAGGTAATAGAGATGATGATTTTATTAGCTCAATGAAATGGAAATGATGGACTGGTCCAGGAGGAGGACCCTGGAGATAATATCCTGGGCCTTAGGAATTCAAGAGAGAATTGGTCAGGGACGGACATCGGAAGATTAACCTTTGGGGGCAATTTACATGTCATCATCCTTTGGGCTATGGAATTATGCATTTTCCTTGGAGTGTATTTTCCTATAAATAACAGTGACATTGCAGTAAGTCTTTAGCGATGAATCAATTTATTCATTGCACCTTCTTTAATAGGACTGATTATTCCTTCTGACCCCATTGTGTAAAAGCCCATAGCCTCTCCAAACAACCCCTGTCAGTGATAGGGAAAGCTAAACTGATGTCCTCTCTCTTTTTGGCAGGTTATTTAATCTAAACTCTTTGTCCCCTTATCATGAAGGCCAGCACCTGGATTTATTTACTAGCCTTGCCCACTTCTGTACCTATTTTGAGTGTGCCCTCATTTTTGCACATTTTTCCCCCTAAGAAAGTTAAGACTTCTGCCCTTGTGAAAAGGACACTATTTTCTCATCTCTTCTCTTATGAGTTTATATAAGTTGACATTTGCTGTGCCTCTTCTCTCACTCTGCGCTGTTTGAAAGTGCTTGCCCAGGGTCTCCTTGGGGACCTGGTTTCCAGACTGAGGACTGGTGTTACTTTCAGGGTGAAACCTCCCAGCCTCTTCAAAGAACAGACAGGTTTGACCCCGGAGCCCTTATTTATAACAGCCAGTCACAAGGTGGCCGTCTTACATGACCTATGGCATGTGCCTGGCACTATTCTCAGACTCCACAGCCATGCTCAAGGGCAAATGACACATTTCCTGATTAGGAATGAATTCTTGCAGCAACATTATTAAATATTAAGAGCCACAAATAGATCCATAGAATGGTTCTGTGACCCCCCTCAAAAAATCTCTTAGCAGTACTTTTACATTTTTAAAATTCACAGCATTTTAAATCACTGAGGAACTGAGATATTTATTTAACATGTTTGGTTTTTCGTTTTTTAAACTATCTGAAACACCTGGAAAGGATGAATATGGAATCCTAAAAATATGAACAACTAAGTGTATCTTAGCGGTGATCAGCTGGGAGATTTTTTTTAACCTTCCAACTCTCAGTTCATTGTCTCTATCTGTTAATGAAGACAGCATTGAATCATGCAGCAAGGCTGGGGAAAGAACAGGAAACACAAATGCTGTCTTCCCTTCAGGAAGTTTAGATGTCTGAATCATAGTTAAGTTTTTATTATAAATGCATATTAACTGAACAGCATAATCACAACAGCTTAATCTAATTATCCTGAAATTTACAGCTCTGTAATATAACAACGAAGGGTAGAAAAGTTACTTGTTTGTTTTTTATAACTACCCCAATGTTTCCTTTATACTGTGTCAGACAATAGACTTTAAGATTTTATTTTTCAAGTGTGTCATTTGAAACATTAGCTTTGGAACTATTGATGTATGTATTATATATGTGATATTTACATAAGAAGGTTTTACTGTTTTTTAAAACAAGTCTTGTGGATTTTGCCAATCAGCTTTGAATAAGCACTTGAAAGATTAGTATGTGATATCTGAGGAATTTGGCTGCTATTTTTTTCCCTCTAATTTGAGGGCCTACAGTAAAATCTTAGTCTGAATAGTTACCAGGACTCACATAAGGTGGGATGTCTCCATTATTTAACATGAATCCACAGGTTTAACTGTCATGAATTAAATCAGAGGATTAATATACCAGGATGTGTTCAGTGGGTCTATCAGTTCCATTAACTTATTACTGTGCCAGTTACAACCACTACAAGTGAAGAGCCTTCTCTTTGGGCTTGGGCCTTCAGCTCCTTGAGCAATAACGTGAGAGCCTTCTATGTTATCTATTTAATTTGTCTGAAATAATCTGTCCCTGGAAACAGATGAATCCTCCTTTCCCTTCTCCTCCTTTGCTGCTTCTTTCTCTGGACAAGTAATGGCTTTAGAAGCGAATGACTTAATCACCTGAGTATTTGAATACCAATTTCTAATTTTTACTATGCCACCATATACTACTTTTACACTAAAAGTTTAATGTTCTCAGACATTGTGAGTAGATTTATCTTGTTATAAGCCATATCATTACATTTTCTCTCCAGAAAAAGAAATTATGTCAAAGAAGACTTATGCTGTCTGAAAAATCTATAGAAACTTCAGGTGGGAGATAAATTATACCAGAAAGGCATATTTGGAAGCAAGAGGTTATATCTTAAACTATATACCAAATATTCTAAGAGACAATATAAATTAGGGAAAATGTAATATAGAACTGTTACCTTTAAAAACATGAAAATTTACTTCCAAACAGAAAAAAAGAAACAGGTTGATAATTTAGATTTTAAATAACCCATTATTTTATTTCCACTCTTATAAATGTGAAATTTGTTTTCTTCTATGGGTATAAGGACATTTGTGTTCCAAATAAAAAATTGCTTGTTATAAGGATAACGTAACTTATATTAAATAGTATTATATGATGTAAAAACAGTAAAAATTCATTACAGTGTCATAATTCCAGTCATTGTTTATTGTTTGCAGTTTTAGTTAGCTCTCAGTTTGTCATAGAAATTCCCATGACACCTCAGGAAAAGAATAACATTCAAATGACATATCAAGCTTTCATTTTCTCCTTTTCCCTGACCCACTTACACCCTTCTTTCACCCCATCTCCCTATTACCATAATTTTTTTCAAAAGGTGTTTAAATCCCCAGCAGAACACAACCTGACCGTGTTCAGAGTCCTTTATCTGAAGTATAAACTTTAATACTATAGCTGCCTATATACCTTTTCTAGATGAATGATGCCAGTATATTTGTGCCACTACAGTTGGGGGTCTCTTAACATTTCCATTCTAAACACCTATTTTCAAAGGTTTATAACTCAGCTATAAAAATGTGCTCCAGACTGAAACTTAGCATACAGGGTCCTAGCCCAGGAGCAATCTTTTACTCCTTTATATATTAATCTTGAGAAAAAATGGTGAGGCTGTATTTTAAAGAACTGAAGTGTTCATGGTAATAGAAGTTAAGGACACAGGGTATGAGAAAAGATCACATGCCAACAAGTCCCCCTCGTCTTAATAGGTTTATCTGAAATTCAGTCTCACAACATCTCCTTCCTGCTTTTCGTTCTCCCTTTCAATTCTCTTTGCTTAGAAATAAATCTAGTTTTATTGCTTTTATTATTTGTTTCAATAGCCTCATTTATGGAACTTATTTAGTAGTTATGCCACCTTGATCTATGGTCCTATCCACAGATATGAATGAGTTGGCCACTCCAGTGCAACATCAGATCTGGGAGACCAGGGTACTATGATTATTTGTATTTGTTGTTGTTGCTATGGATGTTGTTGTTATTTAAACATGAAAAAAAAAAGGAAGACATGCATTAATTTTGTTGATAGCAATTAAGAATGTATTAAAAATTTAATAACAATACAAGTAACTGTACCTTACTTTTCTAAATTGCTTTCCAAGACATTAATTTGGATATTCATACTCTTATTCTAAATCTTAGTGTTTCTTTCTGATTTAAATTTTAATATATGGACTTAACCACTATATAGATATAGTGCAGTAATAACAAGTGAATTGAATTGGTGATTAAGTATTTTCATAATCATCTGATAATTTTGTTATGTTAATCTGGTTTTCATCTCCCAAAATAACTCTTGGGTTTTTAAATCTAGATCCTTTTAGATTTTTTGGAATCTCAATTACAAATTTAAAACCAATGATTAAGATCCTCTAATTAGTAGTTTCCCCCCCATTATGTTTATGTAGTTCCAAATCATATTCCCCCACAACATTAATATTTTCTTTTGGATGTTTTAATCTATAATAACAATTATGCTATTCATTATTTGAAGGGAAAAAAAAAGACTTACTTTAAATTCAGACTATTTGGATAGACACTGAAGCATTATCAAGGCATATGGCTTTATTTATATTTTGACCTTTTAACAACTATTCTGTGAGCAATAAAATGTCACAGGTAGAAAAATAAACAAGTGATAAAAAAACAAACAAAAGCTACCACCCATTCTAAAGGTACTGTATGGAAGAACAGACATGTATTTTTATGTCACAACAGGTACAGATTAGATAGGAAATATGGAATGTTTTTATTCCCCTGTGAAATTTGCAGCATATCTTAATCTACTATCAGACAATAATGGATTGGTACTGGGAAACTCATTAACTGTCAGAATTGGTTAATAGAGGTGCTTTTTACAGCATTTTCTTTTTGTTATATAGAACAGTACATTTCGCAAACTTCAAAGACTCCATGGCCCTTCTACACCCATTACCCTCTCCAGTGGCACCCTTTTCATTTGCCTTCTCTGATCATGGGAATTGGCAGGGTAGGAAGATGAAATGTGACAGGCTTGGTGGGGCCAGGAAGGCATAAGCGAGGCAGAGAGAATGAAGGAGAATGTGTGAGCACATATGTATCCTTCAGGATTCTCAGTTATTCTTTACCATCTGTCCATAGTGTGAATTCTTTAATAACTACTTCAGAATGTGTAACGTTTAGTTGGAAATGCACAGATGTATTAAATTACAAATATACTTTAAATCAAATATAATCAAATTTACTTTCATATTCAATGTATTATATATATGTATATATGTAAATAAATACATGTATGTATACACACATACACTCATTCATTCATCAAACATTCATTGAGCATCTAATCTATATCCAGCACTGCAATAGAAGCCAAGAAGACTTGTACAAAATTATCTGGCTTTCAGAGGGTAGGGAGAAAGACTTAGAAACAATTATAACATGATCAGTGCAAAGTGATAATTAGAGTACATTGCGATGGCACACTATAAGTGAACAAAGAGGTGAGGAAGGAACTCTTTCTATGAAGGCTGGGGAATGCCTCAAAAGATTAGGATCTTTGTGATGGATCTTGAAAGATGAGTAAAATTTTGTAAGAACAATTGTAGACATGTGCACGAATAAGCTTCATAGGTTTTATGACAAAAGACACATTCAGTATGGGGGTGGAAGATAAGGTGTTTTGAACTGAAGGGATGGGGGGCGGGATATAGCTAGAAAGGTAAATACAAACCATATCTTGGAGCATGTTCTATGCTATATGAAAGTACTCTTCATCCTGTAGCTGATACAGAAGCACTGAAGATTTTAAAGCCTGACATGATATGATCTGTTTATAAAGATAACTCTGGTGGCAGTGAGAAGGCTGAGTTGGAGGGGTAAAAACTGGATGAAGGAAGATACATTTTAAGGATTCCCCCCCCCCCCTCCATAATTCAGGGGAGGTATAATGAATGAGAACCAGAACTAATGTAGTGGCAGAGCAATTTGGAATAGAGAACAGCTTTTAAAAAGAGCCATAAAAATGGGACCTAGAGTTCGAATGGGGACCGAGGCTAGCTCTCAACTATCTTGGTTAGTTAACATGGTGGAGGGCAATGTTACTGTGATAGGAATTTAGAAAGTTTGGCAGGGGTGTGAGTGGGGATAAGTTCATCTCCAAGTTTGGAGTGTCTGATCCAATGAGCTGTTAGAGGTATTGCATAATGTCTTAGAAGAGAACTTGGAGCTATAGATACATTAATTTGTTAACTGATTTTTCATTGTGTGTTATGTACTTGAGGTATAATAATAAACAAGATATAATCCTTATTTTCATTTTTGAAGCTTAGTTGGAGAGAAAGATAAGTCAGTAATCAAATGCTATCCAAGGCCCACACCAGGGTGAGTACACAATGCTATAAAGAAAAACAAAACAAAAAAGGATATCTAATCTTATCTTTCAAGGTTGATGGGAGAGGCCTAGAGTAGGCTTTCCTGAGGAAGCTACAATTGGCAGAAACCTGAAATATGAATGATATTTACTAAGATAAGTGGCGGAAAAAATCGAGATTGATTAATAGTAAGTAAAAGTGGGAAGATTGAAGAGATTGCTTTGGGTGAGCATCCTACCTAATAAAAGAGTAATATGCAAATTAACCATCACTCTGCTCAAGCCACACCCACAAACCATGCGCACCAGCCATGCCCACCAGCCAATCAACGTGAGGATGCAAATTAACCCCAACCAAGATGGCTGCAGCCACAGAGAGCAGTTGAGAGGCTTGGGTTTCAATAGAGGAAGCCAAGCTTTCCACACATCCTGGCTGGCCTAGGCCTCCACTCAAGGATACAAAGTTTCAATTATAGAAGGTAAATCCCAAGAAAAATGGCAGCAGCCATGGAGCTGGAGAAAGCAGGTTATGGTTGCCCCTGGCAATGGAAGAAGCAAAGCTTTCCACCTGCCCTGACTGGCCTAGGCCTCCACTCCAGGTTTCAAAGTTTCAATTATAGAAGATACACAAAAACCAAACAGGAGTGAACAGGGGGCTTGGCTCTGCTCTAGGCTACAAAGTTTCAATTATAGAAGGTAAATAAATTCCAGATACCAGAGCCTTTGCTTGGGTCATTGGGGAATGTGGCTGGCCTGCAAACCACCACAGGCCCCTTTCCCAGGCCACCCCACACCCCAATGGAACCCCCACCCTGATCTGGGACATCCTTCAGGGCAAACCAGCTGGCCCCCACCTGTGCACAAGGCCTCTATCCTATCTAATAAAAGAGTTATATGCAGGTTGACCATCTCTCCAACACACAAGATGGCTGCCCCCATGTGGTCAAAGATCCTGCTCCCCTGTGGCCACCACAAGATGACCAGCAAGGGAGGGCAGTTGGAAGGCACCAGGCCTGAAAGGGAGGGCAGTTGAGAGGGACCAGGTCTGCAAGGGAGGGCATTGGAGGCGATCAACCCTGCAGGGGAGGGCAGTTAGGGGTGACCAGGCTGGAAGAGGAGGGAAGTTGGGGGCAAACTGGCTGACAGGGGAGCAGTTAGACATCAATCAGGCTGGCAAGCAGAAGTGGTTAAGGGCAATCAGGAAGGCAGGCAGGCAAGCAGTTGGGAGCCATCAGTCTTGGATTGTGAGAGGGATGTCCAGTGGGATCGGGTCTAAACGGGCAGTTTAACATCCCTTGAGGGGTCCCAGATTGGAGAGGGTGCAGGCTGAGCTTAGGGACACCCGCCCTCCTTGTGCACTGGACCTCTAGTGTAGAATAAGATGACATAAGAACAGAAGGATGAATTCCTGGGGACATGGAGGTATGAGGTCTAGGGAAAGGGAAAAATAAACAGTGTTGGGAAAGGTAGGCAGTGTAGTAATGCCATAGAAATCAATATGGGAGAGAATACTAAATAATGTCAAATGCTGCAGAGAGGGAATGTAAGAAAACAAGTTTTTAACAAATTTTAACTCAATAAATATCAATTAAGTACCTACTTTCTAAAAATATATACTAGATACTGGGTGATAAATAGGTGAACAAGACAGACACAGTCATAAGAGATCAACCGAAAGACTTGTGTGCATGCATATAGGCATAATCAATGGACACAAAACTCTGGGGGGTGAGGGCATGTATGGGAGTGGAGTGGTGGTGGTGGGGTCAATGGTAAGATATGTACACATAGAATACCTTAATAAAAAAGGAAAAGAAAAAAAAAAGACAGACACTGTCTCCTCTTTGTAGGAACTTAGAGTCTAATGCACTAAAGATACAAAAGGTATTATTGGAGATTTAATAACCAGGACAAAATTGATTACTAGTATATTTTTAAAAATATATTTTTATTTATTTCAGAGAGGAAGGGAGAGAGAGAGAAATAGAAACATCAATTATGAGAGAAAAATCATTGGCCGCTACTTCCTGCATGCCCCACACTAGGGGATGGAGCCCACAACCCAGGCAAGTGCCCTGACTTGGAATCCAACCGTGACCTTCTGGTTCATAGGTTGATGCTCAACCACTGAGCCACACTGGCCAGGCAATAACTAATATTAATTACTGCTGTCCATTTTGCCTGCTTCTCAGTTCCCCAGGCTCCGGAACCACTAATCTTTCTGTTTCCATGGAGTTACCTATTCTGGATAATTCATATAAATGCAATAATATAATACATGTTGATTTCTTTCACTCAGAATAATATTTTTTGAAGTTCATCCATGTATAGTATATATTAGCACTTTATTCTTTTTTTAGGGCTAAGTAGTATTCCATTTCATGGGTATATCACATATTGTTTATCCATTCATTGGTTGATGGACATATGGGTTATTTCCTTTTGGCTATTGTCAGTGGTGCTTCTCTATATACTTTGTGCACAAATATTTGTTTAAATGCCTGCTTTACTTTCTTTTAAAAAGAGAAGCTAGTTTTTACTTATAATTTATGGGAAATGAACTAGTCTACAGGATGAAGATACTAATAATTATATGAGTAACTGATGGAGAAAAGTTCTGGAGTTAAGAGAAAAAGACTATAATGTTTTCTTGGAAAGGAATTTGAGAAATAGGAGGAAGAACATATTGCTTTTGGCTCTACTTAAGACACTGCTGAATGTCCGATATTTTATTGACTGATGATATTTTATTGAATGTCAAATACTTTAGTTTTAATGAGTCCATTAGTTCTCTAAATGTGTTCTGTATTACCAATATGGAGTGAATGTTGGAAGTTTTTGTCTATAAATGAGGCAAAAAAAGAAAAAGAAAAAACAACAACCATACCCTAGAATATTTCTAAAATGTTCATTATCAAATTTAAGAGAAATACACATTGGTCATTGCTTAATTGAGGCATTTAATTTGGATTGCTTTTCTGAAATGCACTTAGCAGACTTTAAAATCCATTTTGTTGGGATACTTCTGAGACTCCATGCTAGGTAATAAGGCCGGCTGGAAGCTGATTTCATAATTTCTAAGTGCAACTGAGGTGGAATTAAAGTGCAAATGCAATGTTTGAAGTGCTTGACACGAGAGAAGCTCCAAAATTACTTTGCTCTGAGTTGTTTTAATTTCTATATGAATGTTTTATACAATAGTCTTTTTACTGTATTACAAGTCATGAACAATTCTGTTTGACGAAAAGGGCAATTATTACACATAGAAACTCAGCATTACAGAAGCTATCAAAATCCCACCATTAGGTTCTACATCTCCCAACCATTCCAATCTGCTGGGGCGGGGGGGGGAATGGGGAAATTTTAGACTCTGAAAGTTTTAACTTGAATGATTGGAGAAGGCAAATTGAGTTTAAAAAAAATACAGGAATATTCTCATTCTGTGAAGAGATAACATAATTAGACTTTTGCCGATTAAATATTAACATTACCATGGCTGTATAGTTCCAATCCCTATAGTTTTACTTCCATTTGTTATCCAAGAAAAGAAATAACAAAGGCAATGCATTCTGCAGGTGTAGACGTGGTGGTACTGATTAAATGCAAGGATCCCGAATGTTCTCTTTTGGGTCTTGGATTCATTGAGGCACTCTCTGCCTCTGACTTGTTCCCCTCTCATTTAAAATTAAACGTTAGAACCATTGGCAGCTTTCAGGCTTCATTTTCATCCCAAGCTTAATGGCTTACAGGTGGCAATTTTTTCCCCCCCAACGACAATAACATTTTCCCAAGCCTATCTAAGGGCAATGCCAATGAGAACATTGTAGACAAAGGCCAGGGAAAGGGACATTTGAAAATTAAAAAAAAAATTAAACCCTTTTTACTTTTCTTTGTTCTATAAAAGCCTTTCTCACCCCCCTTTTCTCTTATGTCTGATGTATGGAAGTGATTCCATTCATAACTTGAGCTCTTTTGCTCCAGGCTTTCTGTACTTAAGCCTCAGGTCTTTTGATGTTGGTTAGCTGTTATAAACTGAACAGTATTCTGGAGGGACTTATCTATGAAACATATTAGCTGATTTTATGATCAACATACCTATTTTGCTTCTCCTTCCACCCCAGAACTTGTGCCCAGCAAAAAGAGAATGCTGAGTGTTGTTCTCAGTGAGTTTCATGATATACAATGTGGCCCCTCAGTAGGTAATGAGGTGATATTATCTGCATGTTCCTGTTTTTTTAAAACACTCCAGAGTAGTGGAAGTGGATGGGGTTCAGTGAAAATATTAATTGTGATACATATTTTCATTGCAATTGTCCCTAGGAAAAATGTAGAGGGCCGCCTGGAAGACATATAGGCATCTTCCTTAATTATCGTCAGCTGAACTCAAGGCATAGGCAGAGACACACCTTGGAAACATGTTTCCCCAAGATGGCAGGCATGTTGTCAGCTTGGCCTTCATATCAGCCCAGGTGTGGGCAGGGGTGGGACTAGATATGTAAATCCAGGCATGCTAGGTCTACTTAAGAATGCAAATAAGTTGGTGATACTTCCTGGTATTGGGGTATAAAATAAATGCACTGGGAGGAGTTGTTGCCGTCGTCGTCATCTTCCTGTCTCTACATCAGAGAGATGGCGGCCCACCCAGCTCCCAGCTTTAAATCTATCTCTGTGTCTTCTCTCTTTCTTTCTATTATTTCTCAATCCCTGGCCATCTCCACTTAGAACCGGTTTGTTCATCTCTCTTTCCATGTGGGATGCTGAAAAGGGAGATCCCCACCACATCAGGCACCTGCAGAAAAACTACCTACTATTTAATCTGAGATCATTACCTCCCCACCATCTCTGAGATTCAAAAGTCAGGATTTTTAACATTTAAACCATTTAGGGTAAATATTAAAGAATGATTGAGGATATTAAAACTTCAAAGTGATTATAAATATTTTAGAATAATTTAAAAATCAAATTAAATTAAAAAGTTTCCCATCACCATTTATCCTCCCCCATGCCCACTTCCACTCCTTGCCTTCCCCACACAATCACCACACTGTTGTCCACATCAATGAGTTCTCTTTTATTTTTTTCCCTCCACCCACTCCGAGTCCCCTAACAGCTAACAGCCTTTTCTCTGTCTATGAGTCTGTCTTTATTTTGCTTGTTCAAATTTTTATGAAAGGTAGACTGCCATTAATAGCTTTGAACATTTTAAGAAATATAAACCCATGAAATAGTTTATTAAGTGACTTTCCTAATAGATAAATTAATATTTATAATATCTTAAATGTGGTCAAAGAAAAAGATCACAAGTCAACAGTGTTTACTGATTATCAGTAATTATATTGTATTATATTATATTACATTATACTAGAGGCCCAACACATTGATTTGTGCACAAGTGGAGTCCCTCACGCGGCCTGCATCCTCTCGCTATCTGGGATCCCTAGGGGAATTGCCAGTTTGGGCCCAATCACTGCTGGTTTCGGCTGAAAACCAGCAGTCCTACATCCCCCAAGGGATGTAGTTTGCAAAGCAGCAGGCGGCAGGGGAAGAGCCTGAGCCCAGGCCAGGTGCTGGCTGCTCCAGCTCATCCTGCCCTCGTTGTGCCTGCCACCACCACCACTTAGTAAGCTCGCTGATCAGCCCTCCTGCTGTGGGAGTGCACTGACCACTAGGGGGCAGCTCCTGCGTTGAGCGTCTGCCCCATGGTGGTCAGTGCGCATCACAGTGACTGGTCAAACTGTTGACCGTTTGAATGGTTGACTGGTTGCTTAGGGTTTTATATATATAGATTCTTTATCTAACTTGCCACCTTTTATAAGACTTGAGTTCATGCCAGTAAGAACTGGCATGCATATATTAATAATTTCTTTCTTTCTAGAAGAGAGAGCTAGGAATAAACTTGCATATTATTTTTAGGAGAAAAATAGTCATGTGTCCTAATTAATGTACATGCTCTTTGCATATAAATTACTTCAAAGGTATAATCAAGACAGATTTTTGTAAATAGTAATCATGAAAATATAAATATTATGAAAATAAAATATTCATTTCTTGCCTCAATAATACATATATAGCTAGATGATACATATACAGAGAGAAAGAGAGAAGGAAAAACTAATGGAAGAGCAAAATATGAAGTTGTAGAATATGTTTTTAGTAAATCATTGCCTCAGTTTACAGTAGACTCTTCAGTCTAGAGTTGATTTATACCCATGTGCCGAGATCCTATACCTTCTCTCCAGGGAGGCAGTGTTCCCGAAACATCACCCTTGGAAAAATTCTCCTTCTCTTGACTCTTTCCTAGCATCCTTGTCTTGACTCCATTTCATCAGAACCACACAACTAATAAACTGACTCATGCCAAGGTGAACACGGATGATGGATTCAAACATATCGTTGAATACATCATTAGCTCTCTCTCAGAAGATCATGCTATAATCTCATAAACTGAGTGATGATTTCATGCACCAGAATAGCCTCCCATATGAGATATTTTGGTGTTGTAGACTGATGCTTGATGCCTTTTCTATTCCATCTTATAGATTATTTTTATTCTTCCTAAATATTAGAATTGCCCTTCCTAGATGTGCACACATCTATAGGCAAGTGCACCTATACATGCTCACGCAGAGGTGGGAAAACAAACACCTCTCCATATTATATATTTTTTGGTTAATAACCAGTCTTGTTTAAATCTAGATTCTCTATATCCGAGGGAATACATAATGTAGTTGTTGTTTGTTTGTTTTTTTGTTTTGTTTGTTTGTTTGTTTGTTTGTTTTTGTTTTGGCAAGGGAGTGTTTTGTGTTTTTTTTAAACTTGCCTGTAATGCTGATCCATGCTGTGTGTGTGTGTGTGTGTGTGTGTGTGTGTGTGTGTGAATTCTAGTCAGATCTAATAAACTTATTTTGTGTAAGTACGGATTTAAAGAATCAACCTGTCACTTGGGAGTTTGATCTGACAAAGGAGAATTGTCAGTGATCCTCCAAGAAAAAGCCCCAAGTTTCTGTGAGTTAAAGGTCTCAAACTTCTTGTGAGAATGCTTGGAAGAGCCCATTTAAATCAGGTTCCAAACAAAGCAGAAGTTTCTCAGAAACACAACAAAACAATACATTGGGGAAAAAGTTCTGCTTAACCTTGGGGTTCTGATTCCATTTAAAATACAACTCAACAATGGAAAGGAATGTCTATGAAAATATGACTTGGAAACCTGTTCGCTTGGAGAGAAAGCTGACAAATTAAAGCTACTGTATATTCTGATACCCCCAAAAATGCTGTGGGGTGGGATGGGGAAGCCTTGGTGCTGTTAGACATTTCTGCCTTTACTACTTGCTTTGGCTCCCATTTTTTTAGATCATTTTATTTGAACAAAATTTCCTGGCATTAGCGACCCACTGGAAGAACTCGAAAGACTCTCTCCCAAAGTTTTAGATGCTGAGAAACATCACACTGCCATTTCCCAAGTTCTGTAAATTCTGAACTCAGTTCTGGGTTAGTCTGTACAAACCTTACATGATTTAAATAGGAGATACGTGTATGGTTGTTATCCATGAAAATGATATTAAACTCCAAGGTACATATAATTGAAAAATAAAGCTTTATTCTAAGCTTACTCACTGGCTTCTAAAAGATTAAGATATTACTGTAAGCGGCCCATTGTTTCTTGCATGTATCTCAGATTTTATTTCCTGTCAGCTATTACAAACACTACTAAGAAGAATTCGTTTCACCACACAGTAAATAAATGCTTTAATGCCCTGCATTATTGTTTACACTAAGCTATGCAAGCACTTAAGCCACAACAGATAATTGTCAAAATGATGAAGTAGTAAAATCACACGCAGCCAGCAGTTACAGAATAGATGTTGTTCTAGGAAACGGCTAGTAAGACTTAGAGCTTACACCTAGTTTGTTAGTTGTTTAGGGAAAGCAGTAATTTATGAAAATAGATCATAAGCACCAAAAAAAAAAAAAATGCAGGAAGAATTTTAGGCCTACAAGCTCTGTTATTAGTGCTTTCCTACTTTCTCCCTTCACTTGATTTATTTTGCTTCAATCAGGAGTTCATGTAAATACTGCTTAAAAAGGTCTTATGAGATTGTCTGTATCTTTGAAAGAAGCCTATATCTTTTGTGGGAATTCTGTTAATTTAAAAATTAACACAGGATAAGGGCACATTTTGCAATTTCTGTTCTGAAACAATAGTTTCACTACACAAATATAAATTTCAATCTATTGCTTTCAGAGCTTGAGTTTTATCAGCCCTTATCCTGGGCATGGGGGTAAGGGAGTGAGATCAGTCTGCTTCCTTGGTTTTAACCACGGAATGTCTGGATTGCCCCACGTTTTCTTTAGCAAGGACATCAGTGAAAACTGTGTTCTGTCTGTGGTGATGTATCTGAGTGCAAACAGGACCCTGTTAGCTATTATGTACCTATTAGCCCTGATTACCTTCTGATAGCTCCTCACCAGTTGGTTTCACTCACTTTGACAGATCTAGTACTTTGTTTAACCTTTAAACCAGTAGGGCAATAACACAGCTGACAGAAGGGGAGAAATAATTAAGGAAAACTTAGCCAGGACATTTAAAAAAAATCTCTAACAAGGCAGATATTTCTGTTCAATTTGAAAACTTGTCAAGGAATACATACAATTCCCCATAATTGCTATAGCAAAATGTTTTATAATTTTTGCTAGCTTCAAATTAATTTTAGCAACGTAGCTTAATTAAATTACTAAGTGTCTTACTTTAAAAATATCTGTAATTCACACTCTCAAGTAAGTTTTAATATTTTAGTACTTCAAAGAAAAGTGATATTCAAGATAACTTCATTTCTGGTAGAATCAGGAAGGAAGTATACTTTTTAAAATATTGTCTAAAAGCCTGCCAACAGAGTTTTACATTCTCTGAAATGCTGGTTCAAACTTTTGGAAAAAAACACAAGTGATAAAAGACATCTCGGTCCATATTATTAACATCAAAACATGGTCAACAGTAAAGAGAAGAAAACAAGGCATCCTGAACTTTGTTGGCTTATATTTCAAAGTACTTTTGTAAGCAACTTCAGGTAATAACTTGTTTGGGAAGAAGTCAATACCAGGTCCTCTTTTCTTCTTCTCAACATTTTCCAGCATTAACCCCAACTCCCAAGGCCTGGCCCCAGCAGTGTACTTATTTTGCTTTGGAGGCCTTGTAGTCACTTCCGTGATAGGGCACAGCAGAACTCTATGGGTATTCCTCCCATTAATCCACTTGCACAAAGCAGGGAGCTAGAAAGAGTGCTTCATTGTTGCATGAAGATATTTAATTAAAGTCGGAACAACTTCTAAATGAGAAAGTGCAAATAGTCTCCCCAGATCATTAATAATTTGGTAGTTTATAAGACATTAAAATATAATGGGTTCATTATTTTCCATAAATCTATTGAGAGCATTACATAATCCCTCTTGCTTAACTATATTCTTCTTTGCTCAAATAATATCAACCAATATAGGTGTTTTACCCTTGTCAGACATAAGATATTGACATCAAGAAACATCACAATTGTCTTCTAATTATGTCTGACAACAAGTCTAATTTAGCGTTCTTTCATACATCATTTATCATAAGCCTTGGTGTTTCCTGTTACTCATTCTTATGTTAATTGATTACTATCATGTTCTCCATGGTTGCATAAATATTTCTTAAGAAACAATTTTGGCATTTCCAATAGCTGAAACCCCCTCCAAATCATATTAAAACAATACTATTGTCAGTGATACGGCTATATTCTATACTCTTAATTTTAAACAGGATTTCAACAAAACAACTGGAAGCCATTCTGAACCCTACTGCTCAATGTTAACAGGTCACTATTTTGGAAGGGTCCCTTAGAGGAGGTGGAAAGATTAGCAAGAAAACCACAAAAATTACTATCTGTGGTTAAAGTCAAGAAAAAGAGTATTAACTATGTGAGGGGTCGTTGGTTCTCTGTTAGTTTTATTGCATCTGGATTCCTTTGGTTTTATGACATGAATTCATCAAATAATACAGCATGATTATTGATTTCCTATCCAATATATTCACTGCTTCCCTCCCCCATTTTACTAAAAGAATCTTGATCCCAGCCTTCTCTGAAGCTATATTTCCCAGGCTTCTTTGAAGCAGAAGCTGGCCATGTGACATATTTCTGGCCAATAAGTGCCCTGGCCAGTGCCCTGGCCAGTGGTTTCAGTGGTTAGAGCACTGGATAATGTGGTTTTATGGTTAGAGCACACTGCAGTACCTAAGGGTTGAGGGTTCCATTCTCACTCAAGGGCATGTATCTGGGTTGCAGGTTTGTTTCCCTGGCCCTGGTTGGGGTGTGTACAGGAGGCAACCAATCAATGTGTCGTCTCACATCGATGTTTCTTTCTTTCTCTCTCTCTCTCTCTCTCTCTCTCTCTCTCTCTCTCTCTCTCTCTCTCTCTCTCTCTCAAAAAAAAAAAAAAAAATCAACGGAAAAAATATCTTCAGGTGAGAAATAACAAACAAACAGACAAAAGATATAAGCAAAAGTAACTGAGTGGAGCTTTTTGTTGAACTCTTTAAAAGGGAGATGAATTTAACTGTTATGGGCCTTTTTGTTTTTCTAACTTGAATTGTTGGCATGACATTGGAAGAGGGGACAAGGAGGAAGCTTGAGCATCTTGCAATCATGAGGGCAAGAGTTATATCTAGGGCTGCATGAGAAGAAAGATAGGAGCCAGGGACATTGAAAATGTTGCATATGTTAACTTGTTCTTGATTCCCCTATCTCTAGACTCTTCATTAAGTGACAAAAATAAATTTTCCAAGTTTGGTTAAAAGCCAAGCCAGTAAACTTAACAATATTTTAAAATGTTATTATTAATAATATTGAAAATTTTAATTATTTTTAAATTTTGAGTACTCTTTATATGGAAAGTACATGCTAAGCTTTTTACATGTATTGATTTAAGTGTATATAACCCTTATAATCCTAAAAATTATATATTTTTATCTCTATTTTACAGATGAGAAAAAGATGTAAGTAATATTTGATCCCACAGAACATTTTTTTTATAATATATTTTATTGATTTTTTTTTTTTTTTTTTTACAGAGAACAAGAGAGAGGGATAGAGAGTTAGAAACATCAATGAGAGAGAATCATCGGACAGCTGCCTCTTACACACCCCCTACTGGTGAGGTGCCTGCAACTAAGGTACATGCCCTTGACCAGAATCGAACCTGGGACCTTTCAGTCCAGTCCACAGGCCAATGCTCTATCCACTGAGCCAAACCGGTTTTGGCCCACAGAACATTTTTTTTTTTTTAATAAATCTTTATTGTTCATATTATTACAGATGTCACAGAATATTTTTAATTCCACATTCCAAGGCCCTTCTAAACCCATAATTAATTTTATATATTAGGTAACTGTTGGATTTATGTTTTTGTTTGTTTGTTTGTTTTTACTGTTTTGCTATTATCTATATCTGCTGATGATAAAAAAAAAAAAAGAATCCCATCTAAAACAATAATAAGACATGCATTACTTGTAAATTCACCGAATGGATACATGACCAAAGAGATTGATTTCAATTCACATGCTTTCAGACATGCATACAACAAAATCTCTTAACCATCTATAAACACAAAACCCTAGTGGCTCTCAACGGGTCTTAACTTGAACTAAAAAATGGGATACAATTATTACATAATTATATTCACTATTTAGATATGTAAATGTGTCAGATGTGGACATGTTTGCTACCTCTTCTCTCTTATTCCTGTCATGCTAGGAACTTCCTAATGGTTTGTAGAATGATCTATTACCTGGAGCTCATGATTAAGTTCTCCAATAGTACCTCTTAACTAAACCCAATTAGAAATTTATAGTAGTCCCAACAAAAGCTGTAGGTAGTAAGATGATATAGTACATATAACAGAAATTAGAAGAGCTATTCCTAATAATATAGACACAAAGATAAGGAACTCTTGGAAAAAAGGGCCAGCAAAGCACAGTAAATGTTTATTATAAAAAACTATGGAATAAATTCAGTTGTTTTAATCTATGTTTAGTCTTGGAAGAAAGAAGGCTACAATAATATCTGTGTCTATTCAGGCACATATACAACATATTCACCACTGACAATACCACCATAAAAAGAAGTTGAGTCACTGTGCTATGAGGCATTCTTAATTATTTATTGGGTCGGCAGCTAAGTAATTGCGGGTTTCACACATATATGGCTTCAGTTGAATTTTTAGGTTTGCAGACGTAGTACAAATGTAAAACACATTTTGTTATTGATAGTTGGCTATTCAGCTGTTAATCAGTAAAAAAAGTTTTTTGATCTGTTTTGTAGTTTTCGTTTGGCGTTCGTTGAAAAATGGAAAATCAAAAGGAACATTTTCGTCATATTTTGCTTTTTTATTTCCGCAAAGGAAAAACGCATCACAAGCTCATAAAAAGTTATGTGCTGTTTATGGTGACGAAGCCTTAAAAGAACGGCAGTGTCAAAATTGGTTTGCCAAATTTCGTTCTGGTGATTTTTCACTCAAAGATGAAAAACGCTCTGGTCGTCCAGTTGAAGTTGATGACGCCCTAATCAAAGCAATAATCAATTCAGACTGTCACAGTACAACACGTGAGATTGCAGAGAAGCTTCATGTATCACATACATGCATTGAAAATCACTTAAAACAACTTGGCTATGTTCAAAAACTCAATACATGGGTTCCTCACGAACTGAAAGAATCACAGTTAACGCAACACATTAGCAGCTGCGATTTGCTAAAGAAATGTAATGAAAATGATCCATTTTTAAAACGACTGATAACTGGCGATGAAAAATGGGTTGTTTACAACAATATCAAGCGGAAAAGATCGTGGAGCAGGCCAGGTGAACCAACTCAAACAACATCAAAAGCTGATATTCATCAAAAGAAGGTTTTGTTATCAGTTTGGTGGGTTTACAAAGGAATTGTCTACTTTGAACTCTTACCACCCAACCAAACGATCAATTCTGATGTCTACATTGAACAACTAACGAAATTAAACAATGCAGTTGAAGAAAAGCGGCCCGAATTGACAAATCGAAAAGGTGTTGTATTCCATCATGACAATGCAAGGCCACACACATCTTTGGTCACTCGGCAAAAATTAATGGAGCTTGGTTGGGATGTTTTGCCACATCCACCATATAGTCCTGACCTTGCACCATCTGATTACTTTTTGTTTCGATCTTTACAAAACTCCTTGAATGGTAAAAATTTCAATAATGATGATGATGTCAAATCGTACCTGATTCAGTTTTTTGCTAATAAAAACCAGAAGTTTTTTGAACGTGGGATTATGATGCTGCCTGAAAGATGGCAAAAGGTCATTGATCAAAATGGGCAATACATTACGGAATAAACTTATTTAGTTCCATGAAAAAATTGTCTTTGATTTTCTTTAAAAAATCCGCAATTACTTAGTTGCCGACCCAATACATGATGGTCATGCCCAACCTCACGGTCCAAGACACTGCAATCTTAGCAATACTTGTTCATGTATGCAAAATTGCAATCAATTTTAACTGCAATGAAACCACAGTGGTTGAATAAATACAAATTATTTTCTGAAAAAGAGATTTGTAATAGCTGTTGTCTTCTGCTTCAAGTTAGCAAGGCCTATCCCTCTTCTTCTGTGCGTAGAATTTCTTTCATACATGTAGAGCACAGTATTTATATATATATATATATATATATATATATATATATATATATATATATATATATTTACTTTCCACAGAGAGGAAGGAAGAGGGATAGAGAGCTAGAAACGTCAATGAGAGAGAAACATTGACCAGCTGCCTCCTGCACACTCCCTGCTGGGAATGTGCCCGCAACCAATGTACATGCCCTTGACCAGAACTGAACCCGGGACCCTTTAGTCCGCAGACCGACGCTCTATCCACTGAGCCAAACCAGTTTTGGCTAGAGCACAGTATTCTTATGGTTAGAGTAATTCAGTTAAATGACAGAAAAGCAATTTATGGCCATTACTTTACTATACTTGAGGATTATTCATATATGCCTTCCTTCTAAGGAAAAACACACATATGAACTTGAGATCTAGCCAAATAAGGTGTCTTTCAATTAAGATCAGATAGGAATCTCTAAATGTAGACCTTACTAATGATAAAAGCTTTAAAGTGGACTTTTCAGATTTTTGTTTTCCAAAAATGAATTGCTAGGAAGGGTTTGAGAGGCTTAGGTATACCTGTGTTTTAATTGGTGAATTAAGGCTAGGGAATTCCAGAGGGAGCTTTATTTGCACATTCCTTTTATCAACAATCCAGAGTGCTATATAAAACACAAGTCAAGAATTTGTGGCCTTCTTGCAACTGCTAAATTCATTTCAGGTTTCTTCTTACCTAAAAGAAATCCTTTACTGAGATAATTCATTTCTTCCTAGAAAAGCTTTCTATCACATTTTACTTTCCTGTTTCATAAGTTTATTATAGCTGGTATAAGAGAGCACTGCAAAGTTAGTAGCTATTGGAAGTATATTTGGAGGAAAGCTTGCAGTCACCTCTTTCACAGAATTGGAGGAAAAGATCATGGAGCATGTGCACCTCTGGCTGTGGGTTTCCTCTCAGGCCTCCTTCCTGCCAGTGACTCGGCTTCTTTCCTCCTGCTTTGGAGAGTCGTGTAGAGAGAACACATTCTACCTCAACGAAATGAGGTCGGTAGCTGTCCAGCTGTTCCTCTTGTGACCAACTACATGGGAAATTTTGACACAGGGTCTTACAAGTAGGAAGTCCAATTATACTTAGCTCCAGACTATGTTTTCCAACATGTTTTGCCAGCAATAAAAATAAAACAAATATGATCTTTTTATTTCTACCTGTGAAATATCAATTGTTTCTGAAGAAAGAGACCAGAAGTCCCAACAGGGAGGACTAAAAATCATTGCACCTAAAAACTCATCTTTCATAATTTAAACTTTAAAAGTATATCATTTAGAAATTACCCCATTAAAAAATATTTTTACTAACTTCAGAGAGGAAGGGAGAGGGAGAGAGCGAGTCACACCCCACCCTGGGGATTGAGTCTGCAACCCGGGCATGTGCCCTGACCGGGAATTGAACTGTGACCTCCTGGTTTACAGGTTGATGCTCAATCACTGAGCCATGTCAGCTGGGCTAAATTGCCCCATTTTTAATATAAATAATTTATTAACAACTCCCTTCAGCTGTCTTTCTCTCTCTCTCCTAACCTCTTCCTCTGCTTTCCTTCCTCTCTCTCTCTCTCTCTCTCTCTCTCTCTCTTTCTCTCACATATACACTAGAGAAGCAGAGCAGACAAGTTGAACAATTTAATTATTTTGCATAATAAATTTATTTTGGTTATGATCCCACCCTCAGGTCTCCAGGAACCTGAAAAAGAAATGTTATGTGTGCCAGTCATTCTGGTTCATTTATTGAATATATTCATTTAACAAATATTGAGTACCTACAAAGCAACAGGCACTGTTAAAGGTGCTTGGAATATTCTGAATATTCTGATAAATAAAAGAGAAAAATATCTCTGTCATCATGAAGCTTATATAGCTTCAAAGAGAGATGTCAGTGAAAAATAGAACAATACCCATAATAATTGCATAATGTATATTGTATATTGCAAGGTGATAAATGCCATGGAGAATAGGAACAGCAGATGAATGAAGGGCATGGGACAATTTGTAGCATTCAATAAGGTGTTGAGAAGGGTACATATTTTTATGTGTACAGCAGTGAGGGTGGGGGCAAAGGTGCTAATAAAACGGCAGTTATAGGCAAGTGGGACACAGCAAAGGTGCTTGGCTAGGTTTATGGCATCTTTTCATACCAGGAAAGCGTGGGCAAATTAGGAGCTCATTGCACTCACCAAACATGTCTGAGATACATATCCTGTCACTATTATATCCCTTCACTGCTTTTATTTTCATTATGCCCAAAATGTCTGAAAGCCAGTTTGGCAGAGATTAAGGCTGTGATGGAAAGAATCCAGGGTTACTCAAGAGATTTTTAACTTAACCTTGGAGTTCTGCTTTTAACTGCTATGCGATGTCGGGTGAGTCACTTAACCTTTTGGGTCTCAATTTCTTCATTTGTAAAATTAGAGAGTCAGCCATATGATCCCACTTAACTCCCTCCTTGGAGTCAATGGAGCAAACAGGAAAATGGGGTTAAAGTAAGAAGGAAAGAGATGGAGAAGCAAAAACAAAGGCAAATAAAACAGGAATTGAATATTTGGATAAAGGGAGGGGGAAAAACATGATATAAGACAAACATAAAAGTAAGTACACAAATATAATGTAGATAAATCCATAGAGATCTGGGCAATGACCTTTCCCCCATTGACACTCTGGAAAGCTGCTTTTGCTTGAGTGGACACAGAGAGCATCCCAGGAGGAACTACTCCTTCCATGTGGGTTTCTGGAGACTCCGATGGGATTTGGAATGCTTCTTTTTCAGGGCTGAGATAAAGTTATGGTATTCATTTTTATATTTCAGATGTAAAAAATAAGCTTTGTAGTACTTTGTTAATCTATCTATCATGGATAATACTACTTTAATGGGAAAATAAATTTAAACAATGAGGGGCATACTTTCATAATCCTAGTTGTTGTCTGTCTTAATTAATTTCGAGCTCATCCTAGAGTGTATCTGTTTTCAAAGAGATTAACATTCAACTTTTTCTTATCTGGCTTACATATTTCATTTTATAGACTTTTCTTGACAAACTCTTTTCTCCCTTGCTTGGTATCTTCCTCCCTCCTGGCCATTTTCCCATTTGTTAGCACAACCTCCAGAGGCAAGATAAGGGGAAGAAATAAAATATAAATCACCTTATTCCTATAAATCGTTGCAAAAACTGGCAAAGGGCAGATGTTGAAAGCAAAGGCCGAGTAAAGTTTAAGTCACAGAGAAGAAGAGATACTTATTTTTTCTCTTTCTCTTTTGACATTAAAATTGGTCTAATATAGCAATAAGAGTATCTTAAAATATTTATGAGTTCTGCATGGCAACTCTGCATAGATAGAGAATGATATAAAGGATATAGGTGGATGAGTTAGCCTTTGAAAGAAATAGGGTACCACCCTCCAAAAAAAAAGTGAAACAATAAAGGCAGATAATGATAGCTATATATTGAGAGGGGAAGGAGGGGGCATTGAAATACTTGATACTCAATGAACTCTACATGCATTGAAAAGGAAGAGACATTCCAATCTTTTTTTAAAATATATTTTATTGATTTTCTACAGAGAGGAAGGGAGAGGGACAGAGAGTTAGAAACATCGATGATAGAGAAACATGGACCAGCTGCCTCCTGCACACCTCCCACTGAGGATGTGCCTGCAACCAACGAACATGCCCTTGACCGGAATCGAACCTGGGACCTTTCAGTCCTCAGGCCGACGCTCTATCCACTGAGACAAACCAGTTTCGGCTACCCATCTTCTTAGAGAGAGTTGGGCAGGAGGCTTGGAGACAAAGGATAGGGATTGAATTAGCAGGTGTGAGGACTTGGAAAGGGAGTCAAATAAAGGTATATTCATTGTGGGTAATGCTAAAGATTAAGGAGTTCCTAAATTTGCAAGATTAATAGCTTAGTCCTGAGGTTTCCCCCAGGTGCCTCCTGCAGCTTAGGAGCAGTAGCAGATAAAAATGGGTACAAACAGTAATCCCTGATTAGGGATTTGCAGGATACCTACAGCCTAAGAATACGGGAAGGAGAAGGGGAGGAGGAAATTGATCTGAAGTGAACATAATCATGTCACCTCATTAAATCAGCAGCCTCTGGAAATATAATTTCTCAATAGACAGACTATTTATTAGTTGTTGGGTCCAATTTCTAAGTGACCAAAGTGAGGCACAGGAGTTTTTTTCAAAGTGGCCAACGCCAGTGTTTGAGCCCATGTTTCTCTGATTTCAGAAAGGTGTGCTTCTCCACTGTTTCACATATAGAGAGTGACTGCATTGGGAGTTTGGGGAATATTTTCATTAAAATTATAAACAATAGGGAAGGCAGGTGGAGTTGGGCACAAACATAGGAAGAGCATGATGTGTTAGAGAACTTGCTGAGTTTGAAGAGTGGATTTTAATATAGTAGCAGGAGACATAAGTTATAACAGCATGGGAAGAGTAGGCAGTCCCATTGGAAGTGGCGACAAGATCCAGGGTATAGTCAAGACATTGAGCTTTTGAAGTGAAATGGAGATGGAACCTGAAGTCGATCTCATGGGAGAGGGTTAATGTAATGAAGGGGTAATCTACTTGGTGTGGAAGTGACTCAATATGCTGGCTGAAGTTAGGAAAGAATACCAAACAGGTGTCAAAATTGTCAATAAATGAGGAGATAGGGCGGGCGGAGAAGTGGGGGTGATATCTGGAGGCCACTAGAGAACAGAAATACTGTATATTCCTCCTTTGTCTTTGGCCTACAGCCTGATCCCCTCATACATCATGGCCCATAATGCTTAGTAGTATTCACCATTAGATTTGGTAATGAATTCCCAGTCATCTACCACACTGTTTCTTCCCTACATGTATTTTCTCTGTTCCTATTCTTATTGGTGGAAGTGAAATTCTTGGTGTGCCACATGGGGGAAAAAAAAAAACTTTCCTGAGGTCCCCACGGGAAGTGGGGTTTTCTGGAAAGCTTTATTGATGAGATTAAATGAAGTTCCCCTTTCTGTTCATCTTGCCATGGAAGAAGTCCAATCTTATCTTCAGCAGGGCCAGAATTAAGACCATTGGCCAGAGTTTCTGTTTCATATTAAAGTCTTGTCCAGTACAGCATCCTGTGTGTGAGGTCTGCATGGCACTGGGCCATGTGGGTGGTAAGGCCACATGGCTATAAAGAAAGAACACACGGGTGAGTGCCGGTCACAGAGCAAGCGAGCAAGTGGGAACCGGAGGCAAGAGAAAGATAACTCTTTGGGAGATTTCACCCTCCCAAGATTCCAAGCACTCTTCTAGCCAATGATCTTTTCCCCAAGTTAGACTGATAGGCGAGTACCTTCCATTCTTCACCCCAATTTCACTGCAGGTATGATTATCTTCCCCTTGTTCGATCCCCTCCCCCAGTGATTTGCAGGGAGTGGGTTGGTGGTTCCCTGGGGACTGTGAAGCTGTATCTTCCTGGAGAAGCTGCCCAGATGAGCATGTTTATAAAGTCTGGTCTCCCCTTTGCTCTCTTCCTTGTATTTATATTAATAAACTAGCTAGTGACGATGATAAAACTAGCTCTACATTCAAACTCTTGACTCTATGTCTCCATCTATCCCCAATGGCACTGGACCTGGCTATCCCTTGTATTCAAACCTCAAGAGTGTTTGAAAGCACTCTTCCTGATGAGGCTGCGTCTTCTGTGGTCCTCCCGGTTTCTGTGGAATAGAAAGCTCAGCTCTAGCTTTTACTTCAAAATCACACCCTAACTGTTTCCTAAAGAGTGGTATGCTTGGAGGGTTGGAGCTTCAAAGAACAACTGGCCCGAGAGTGAGGTAGTAAAACAATATTCAGGTTGATTCAGAACAAAGAGTGCCATCTATTGAAAGACCACTTAGCTCTCCAGTAATTTATTCAGCTGTCCGAGTTATTATGAAACAGGCTCAAAATAGCTTTCTGGGAAATTGAGATGGGAGAAAAAGGCATGAAATGTTATAGCAAGGTAATTCTAATATGTGATGGCCAGAGATGGAAGTTAAGGTCAACCCTGAACCACAGAGAAAAGGGACTCTGAGACTGTTTCCCTTCCTCTGAGATTGTGTGGGAAGTTTCCTACAGAGAATCACCTAAAATGAGGAAGTGGTCTTTTATTATTAAAGATGAATATTTAATAATTATTGTCTGGAGGAATAAAATGGCTCAAGGTGACAAAATGGACCAAAATGCACTGGGGATAAAGCAGAAATGAGTTGTTATATGGAGGTAAGCAATCCTATTCCCGGACAGCAAGGCAATGGGACATGAATTCATAATGTGCAGTGGTCCAAGCAGATTGGTTAGAGAGCAAGGCCGCATGCATTTCACAGGGAATGTCTCTCACCCCGTTGCCACTTTTTTCAGTGCTCCATATGCTAGATTGCAACTACAGATTTAGCCCTTTTGCCCAAAGGCATCTGAACCTGTGAAAAGCCTAGCTGGGGCCCTGTCTATTGTTCATTGACAACTTGTCAATTTACTTCCAGGCAAAATAACTCATAAACATGATAAGTAAGGCAGATAAAACAAGAATTCTTTCACACTTTGCAACTTTACTGCAAAAATGGCTTATTTTCCATAAATGTGTGAAATCTCCCCTCTGAATTGTGACTGTGCATTGAACTTTAAAACTGTTTAGAGACAGCACAAGCATTTCACAATTCCTGTCTGTAATAAGATGAATGTTAAATATTAAACATGCATTAAAAGTGATAAAATAAAAGATTTTCAAAGGTTCACTAGCATCACCATATTTCTCTTTGATTTTCCCGAGTTAATAAAAGTTAAATATAACAATACTCTCCAAAAGACAAATGTTCAAACACTGTCTGCTAAATTTGACATTTCATAAATTTATATTAGCTATTATCTAAATCCTTATGTCAGTTAAGAAAAAAAAAGAAAGAAACAGATATAGTAAACCATATCAGTATTAAATTCAAAAGCCAGGATGTGGTGTGTTAGCATATGTTCATACGGTAATGATGTGGCGTTTATTTCTGATATTTATAAACATTCCTTTTCTAATATACTGTTTAAATATTGAAAGCTAATTATGAATTCTTTTAGGTAAATATTTTAAGTAGATAATAATTTTGAAATATATTAGTCTCTAAGGCAAAGCAGTCTGTTTATGTATAGTTATTTATAAAGTCATACTTTTTAATGAAGTCATGTGCCCTGGATTCAATTCCCTGGTAATGAATTTGATTTTGAGCTTCTTGCCTTCTGCAATATCATCACAGACTTACGCTGGTGCCCTACTGATTATCCCTAGGTTATCCTCTGTGACACCAAACTTCCAAATTTTGTATAGACTGAAAATGAAGAGGGGAAACAGATGGTATGAAATCCTATGATACAGGATTACATTCTGCATACCAATTGCGGGGCCTTCCTTTGTGCCCTTTGCCCCCAAGACACTGAGCACATTTCCAACATTTGCAGTTTGAGTGTCATAGTCACTTTCCCCCTCATTTCCCATATCTTCTTAGTCACTGTAGAATATTTATAAACAGGAACACATATGTATCTGTTACATAACAAATGGCTTCTGGGAAATAAGTGAGAGAACATGCGAAAAGAAATTTAAAAGACTGCATAAAAGGGGACTGAAACAAATCTGTGATAAACAAAAGTGAAAAATGCCTCAAATATGACCTGTTTTTCAGGAATTAGTAGAGTTTCATGGAAAGAGCCCTGAACTGGGGGACCACAGACTTGGGTTCAAATAATGCTGCTGGCACTGATTCTGACCCTCAAGAAGCCCATCTTATTCCTGACCTCAGTTTGGATCGGTGTTTCCCTGGTGGGGGGGAGAGGACTGTGTTGGCTGGGCTCCAGACCTTCCCTTTTTTAGAAATATGGATGTTTCCTGTAAGATTTTAAATGAAGAAAGTCTTCCACTGGTGTATAAAGAAAATGAAAAAGAAAGGTACTTATAGCCAGACCTAAAATTATATTTATTATGTAAGTAATGGATTCAGATGACATAATAATAATTTAATTTATAACAATTTCCTCTAAATCATGTAGATGAAGAGACTTCTGTGCTTGCTTTAAATCAGGGAATGAAGCCAAAATCAGTTTGGCTCAGTGGATAGAGCATCAGCCTGTGGACTGAAGGGTCCTGGGTTAGATTCCAGTCAAGGGCATGTACTTTGGTTGTGGGCACATCCCCAGTAGGGGGCGTGCAAGAGGCAGCTGATCAATGTCTCTCATAGATGTTTCTAACTCTCTCCCTTCCTCTCTGTAAAAACCAATAATATATATATATATATATATATATATATATATATATATATATATATATATATAACAGGGAATGAAGATATGAATTTCATCACCTGCTTTTTGTGTGAATGTGGAGAGGATGAATACCTGTACTTATGAATTTTCATTTTTAAAACATGACTTTTTTCGTCTCATTTTTTCCCTGCCACCTTATCATAATAGCTGTGGATTACTAAGTAATATATAGGTAATATATATTATATATATGAATGAGAAAAAACAGCCTAACAGAGATTGTATTTTTTTTTTTAACATGCCCACATGTTATTCTTATTTCTACATCCCATCATCTTGGGTTTTTAATGACTAATTTATCATCTTGGCAATTGGCCGTTACATAGAAGCTGGCCCCCTTCCTTCCCACTCCACACCCATGTTAGCTAACCATACTTGCTCTCCTTTATTTGTGCAGCACTGTCCCCTCAGTGCGAATAATCATGAATTTTCTTCCATGAAACTAATTTCTGTTTATGGGCCCAGTTCTCTAATCTGTCAAGGTCATTTTGAATTTGAATTTTATTTTTTTTAATGCTGGCCATTCAAACTAACCTGACATCCTTGCTGTGTTAATGAGCACATCATCCATGATATTAATAAAATAAAAATGTTGAGTATTGTTCCTTGGGAAACCTTGGAAAGTCAAGGAGCAGCAACCTAGGAATAAATGTTCAAGAATATTGGAGACACAAAGTATTTATTGCAGAATATTTCCTACCACTACAAATTGTAAGAGGTTAGAAGAAAGGCAGTGAGTCAAAATGAAGGGAAAGCAAATAAGGTGTTTTTAAGAGTCAAGGAAGAGTCATGGAGGAGAAGAAACAAAAAGGAAACAGAAAAGGAAAAGTAACAAAACACCTCATTGTACACCTTAAATATATACAATTTTTATTTGTCAATCATACCTCAATAAAGCTGGGGGGGGGAGAGAAAATATAAAGATATAAACCAACTGTATTTTGGTGACGTCAGGATACAAAACCTGATATTTAACATGAGAATGTAGACGATATTTAATTTAAAGCATGTTGTGTCATTCAAAAGCACAGCAAAGAGGCTGCTTAGTGCTGGACGTCAATTAATATTCTTACAAAGGACTGGCAGAAAGCCACAATGGACGTCTAGTCAGAGACAGTGTGTCACACTACTGTTGACTGTAAAATTAATTACCATTTCTAAACAATAACTCTGTGAAGCATATTCTTCCAGGCATACTATACTGATCTCCTGGCATTTAAGGTTATAAATAATTATGTTTTAAAAAAATATGCCTTTTAGAGAAATCACAAGCAAAAATATTAACAATCCCAATAATAATGCTAAAAAGAACACCCTGTGTGGCGGGACAAGTCGACGTTGTGAAGACAGGACTGAATATTAAGAAGTGTCACCTACCTAAAGTAAGTGTTAGACGTTTGCATGATGGCATCAGCTGCTGATCTAATGCATCTGGAGCTGCCCTGTCACTAAGGCATTGCTAACCAAGGCAGAGACACAGACAAAGCTGCTTCATCATTAATGTCAGTAAAAGGATCTGGAGAAAAAAATAGAGTCTCTGGAGACCTTGTCTGGACTTCTTGGAGCCTGGACAACAGTCCTTTCCAACAACAGTCTTTTCCAACGCAATAGCAGCTGCAACAAAGGAAAAAAGGAAGGCATTGACTTGAGTTGTCGTTAAGTTCAAAGAGGTGAGAATAGTAGCCCATGACGAACCTTTATAGTCAGAGTTATTAATGGGGAGTTCTTTTTTATGGCTTTCTGAAAATATCACATTTATGAACAGTGCTAAATTATCCTGGGTTATTGTTTGGCATATGTTGACCGGTCAGTTTTAAGCTGCTGAAATTAAAAAATATTTTTATTTTTATCTCTGTGAGAGAGAATAGAAGAGGACAAAATTCCCTCCTTAGGGTTGTAGCACATAGATTTAAAACAGCTCTATCAATCTAGGGAAATACAGCTCTGGCTCTTAGTTGGGTACAGACTGGTTCAAGGATCATATTCAACGAGAAATTATTAATGTTTCAGAGGCAACCTAAAAGGACACATCAAATGATGTTCTGCAGGGTCTGTCTAGGATGATAATATTTAACATTTTATCAGTGACTTGGATGATAAAATATAGAACATGCTCATAAAGTTTCATGGAAAACTCTAACTTGGGAGAGGTAACATGAACCTTGGAAGATGTATTTATAATTCAGGATGACCTTGAAAAGTCAGCTCAGGAGAGGAGTCATTAATGATGAGGTTTATATCCATTGACTAGCCTCACAAACGAGATTTGAGTGATTGGCAAAAATGAAAGAGAGACATCGGTAGACAAATATGAAATGCACTAAAAACAACGAACCTTCAACATACACTATACTCAAGAGAATCCCATATGATACTAGAGTATGTCAGTGACATAATATACAGGATTATCAAGTATTTTTATGCTTTATGATTTAATTTAAGAACAATATAGACAAATCAGTGACTATTAAAGGCAAGAACTAAAGAAATGTAAGAGAAAAAGGGAATACCTTATGATTTCTGAGCATGGGGAATTGAGACCCAAGGGTAGTCTATATACAGTTCATTGCTAATAACTTGTTCTTGCTTTGTCAATTAATCTAGCTTTATTGTTTACTTTAGGTATAATTCATGATCTTCCCTTCCCAATTGCTTTTCTTCTGAACAACCTTCCAGTTTTATTTCATTCACAAGATTTGCCTATAATTTATGCCATTTATAGTACACTTATGTACATGCGACTTGGTTATTGAACACACATCTATAGTTCAAATGATTCAACAATATAATATTGGTTGGCTGCTGACAGGATGGATGTTTGATTGGTCAATGCAGAAAGTGACATTGGAGCTATAATCTAGGTTTATTCTAAGATGTTTTTGGGGACTAATATCCCATATAGATATTGTCTTTTAACCAAAACACTATTTTGCAGTTATTTTTCCTGATGTAGAGAGAAAAAAGTGTGTAAAGAAAGAAAGAGAACTTGTACCTAAGTAATAGACAATGAGCAAGCATTGAAGAGTGTACATTGGAGGCAATAAACATTTTCAAGTTTCATGTAACAGATTAAGAGCAATAGAAGACCCATAAAATCCCATATGTTGAAAACTCTCTAAATTGTGAACTTAAAACAGTGACAGAAAGACTTAAGATTTTCCTATTGCTTTTTAATTTCCAATAAAAGAAAATAATTTGCTTATGTATGCTTTTGTACCAGTGGTTCTTAGCATGAGCTACATATTGTAATCACATCAGTTATTTTTTTTAAAATACTGCTTTCTTGTGTCTCAAGCCTCAGAGATTCTGAGGTAAGGAATCTTGGGTGGTACCTGGGATTGGGGATTTTAAAAGCTCTTGGGTGATTCTAATGCACAACTAGGTTATGAATCACTGCTCCTGTCCTCATTGTATGCCTGTAGACTATCTTCCTCTTGACCTCTGACACCTTAGATTTGTTCCCATGTTTGCTGTCCTACTCTCATGTAGATATAACAGTAGACTTTGCTTTTCCTGATTTTCACTTGAGACATTCCCTTTCATATTACTCAGCTCTTAAAACATTGGCATTGGCCTGATTTCTTGCTTGGCTTGTCTCTGGAGAGAAAGTGAGACAAGAGAGTGTCAATATTCCAACAACAAGACAGAATGGACAACGTAGGAGGTAGAAACACTCAGGTCATATATGTGGGCTTATCTAAAACTACCAATGAGAAAAATGGAACTGGATTATGAAAAGAGAAAAATCCTTGGGCAAATCCACCATGTAGATATATCCCTAAATTATAGATGGTTAAGATTTTACTTCCTTAATTATTGCCAAATTAATAGTCTATATTATTTGTAGTTTTCTCACATACATAGCTATGCTTATTTAAACCATTTAGTGAAGTATGGAGTATTTGTTGTATCATATTTTATTGTTTATCCTTAACTTATTTTAAAAATTATTTAAAAATCAAATCTCAAGATAAATAGCCTTTCACATTTCATTATTATTATGGATCGAGTGGAGTGAAATGATATCTTAAGTCAACATTCTGGAGCACCCATTATAGAAGGGCACCTTATCAAGACATGTTCCTTCCTGGTTGTACCCTATGGCATAACTGCAATTCTGTTAATATATCTTAACAGCAAAATTACTAACAGTCTCATATCCAACCAGTAAAATTGCAGGTTCTTTGGCTCAGATGTCAAGTCAGCTAATATGTCTTTGTTATTCTCAATGCAATCTACATATTCACTATCCTATAAAATTTTAACATTTAAAATTACTTTAAAAATTTGGGTTTCTTTAAATTATTTCCATTCTTCTCTCTCATCCTTTTAAAATATATTTTTTTCTTCCATGCTATTGTCATCTATTTATTTATTTTTACTCTACCTACTTTGAAGGGAGGAAGTCAACTGATAGCTGTGAAATCTCAAATAGTAATCTCTTGAGACAGAGATTCAGCTTCCTATCTTCTTGAGTGAGCTTTGATAGTAAAATTACCTACTTATGGTCAAAGTTCTAGATGGTTGGCTGCCTGTTATCTTGCAGGGAGAATTATTATGTAGTAGGTAAGGTCAGCCAGTTTATTGGGCACAAAATCTTGGATCTGAGCCTTCTCAATTAGTAATATAGTTAAGTGGGAATTATTCTATTTTAATCTTTCTATTCTATATGAGTTTTTACTTATAATTTTTAGTTATTCATTAGAATGTATCATGACTGTAATAGACTTTAACATCAATCAGCATTAGAGTAGTTATCTGTGACCAACTTTGCAAAAAGAATCCAGTTTCTTTGAACAATTGACCTCAGCAAAGGTTCTGAAGGTTAACTGAGTGACATCTTTTGGTATGTCCTTAGGCAGTCCAGAGTGAAGTCAGGCTAATTTTTTAAAATAAATTTTCTCATAATTTCTGTGTGTCTTTCCCCCTTTTTAATTTATTTTATCTTTTTCCATCCAGTCACTAACTTCTATTGAATCATACTTTCAACTTAGAAGATACTCTAAAAAATTACTTTTAAAAAGATAATAACATCCCAAAGTTCAGTTTGGGATGTTATTATCTTCCTACAGAAATGAGCATCTTAAAGGAGGTACCTACAGCAGACATTCTTAACACAAAATAAGAACACTCTAAAAGAAAAAAATGTGAGATGCTGTGGTAAGTTCTTGTGCACAGAGACCACTGCAACAATAATATCATGTCATCCCTTCAGAAGAGAGAACCAACCTAACAGTCTTGCTTGGTCTCCCTGTGGTTTGGAGGACTCCTAGGCTATGGGAGAGCACTTAGGTGTAAAAAAATATATTGCTCCTGGTTTCTGCGCAGCTTTGGAACTCCCTTGGGGTGTTTCACACCTATTAATAAAAAGATAGGACAAAATTGAATAATGGTGTCTGTTTCCATAAAAAGGAAATGAGACTCAATGGACCCTGTTCCCAAAAGTGCTTTCATAAATAACCAGAAATTAATGGCCACCACTAATTTTCTAGTCTTTTTTTTTTAGACTACAATCATATTTTCCAGTTAATACTGACCTATTTTTGAGAAAGATTCTCATCTTATTCTAAACCTTTAGGGATATAATTACTACACAATGGGATTTCTATTTTTAGCAAACTGAGGAGCCCATCCATCGAGACCATAAGTTTTCTGCATGCACACAATTTATGTTATCTTTTCCCACTTCTTGCAACACCTTCCTTGGCTGAAGCTGATTAAGAGACTGCACAGATTATGACAATATTTTTTTCCTGGTTGTATCAATAGTTTTTGCTTTGTGCCTGGGTTACTTTCTGAAGGTTCATCTGCAGGCAACACTTTTACAAATGTACACCCATTGGTCATTAATGGGTTTAGGGCCTATAGAAGCTTCTGATGAACTTGAAAGAATTATACAGAAAGCATTCTAAACATAACAAAGCTCAGCAATCTAGATCTGCAGTCTCATTTCTATGTAGAAAAAAATAGCCTATTTTCATAGATTTTATAAACAGGGCATATGCTTTATTTCATTTAACTGAAACTTCTGAAAACACACTTATTTGTGCGGTTCCAGCTTATGAATGATAAACTTGCTTCTTTTTGAGTAAGTGCAGGTGAGAAATACCCACGAAAGCTGTTTTTATTCCACAAGTAGTTAAAATATTACTTCATACGGCACACTTTGGAAGGTAGTACAATGAACAGAGGATGGTAAATTGGAATGGTAGCACTTGATAGTTATGTAATTAAATCAGAATCCCAAAATTTCAAGGGAGTCAGAAATAGCAATGGCTATAAAGTTAAAGTACTCTGTATTATTAATCTGCTATGTATAATAAGAGCACTACGAATTTAGTAATTAAGAGAAAAAGTATTTATTTTTATCTTACGGCTTTTGTTAGATCTTTACATATGTCTATTGGCCATCTTTTTGTTTTCCTTGGAAAAGTGTCTATTCAGGTTCTTTGCCCATTTCTAATTGGGTTGCTTGTTTTCTTCTGTTGAGTTGAGTTCTTTATAAATTTTAAAAAGTAACCTCTTATTAGATGTATCATTGGCAAATATATTATTCTCTTCAGTGGTTGTGTTTTAATTTTGTTGATGATATAAAAGCTTTTTAATTTGATGCAGTCCATTTTTTTTCTTTTTTTCTCTTGCCCAAGGAGATATATCAGAAAAAATATTGCTACAAGAAATGTTTGAGATTTTACTGCCTATGTTTTCTTTTATGATTTTTGAGGTTTCAAGTCTTACATTTAAATCTATAACTCATTTTAAGTTTATTCTTGTGCACAGTGTAAGAAGATGGTCTAAAATTCAGCTGAAGTATCTATGGCCTTATGAAACAAATGAATGAAGAATGGATTAAACCGGTGGTCCTAAACTTTCTTGATTCTGAGAATCTCCCAAGGGGTTTGTTAACCTATATATTCCTAGGTCCTATTCTTAGATATGATCTAGTGGCTATGATTGCAGTTGGTGATTGTTATGATCATACAACTTTGGGAAAAGCTGGTTTAAGTAAAACATTAGAAATTGTCCAGCAAATAAACATGTGAAGTAAATTAATGTAACTAACCACAACTGTACATGAATTATGTATGTTGAGTGGAGGATATAATTTGAAATCCAAAACAGATCCATTTGGCAGAATGTGAGGTGAGTGGTGTATAATCTTGTTCCTTACAAGTTGGTAAGAAGCGTAAGGGGAGAATGGCAGGAATTGGTGATTTCCTAAAGGAGGATTATAATTCTTCAGCTTTAAAAATAATCAGTCAAGAAAATAAAGAGAAAACAAAGGAAATAAATGGAAGCCAAACTGAGGATTTTCTATATAGAGAAATGGATGGGCCAAAACCGGTTTGGCTCAGTGGTAGAGCATCGGTCTGCGGACTGAAAGATCCCGGGTTCGATTCCTGTCAAGGGCATGTACCTTGGTTGCGGGCACATCCCCAGTAGGGGGTGTGCAAGAGGCAGCTGATCGATGATTCTTTCTCATCGATGTTTCTAACTCTCTATCTCTCTCTCTTCCTCTCTGTAAAAAATCAATAAAATATATTAAAAAAAAGAAAAGGAAAAAAAAAAAGAAAAATGGATGGATACCTAGATTACCTATTGGAAAAAATAAGACATTGAGATGATGAGAATATGTAGTTAAAGAAGGGAAGAGGACATCAGAATATTGGTACATGTGATAAGAAAGGCAAATCTAGGGGTAGAAACTAACCAGTGAATTTCAAATGGGAAACTCCGGTGAGGTCTATTTTTAATTTGAGGAATATTCTATCTGAAAAAGAAATCATGCATGGACTGGACTTAGATGATTGTAAAGAACACAACTTGATGCTTAAAAAGAGTGTGGGATTTTAACCTACTTACAATGTTGAAAAATGAAGTCAAGTAAAAGAGTAAGAAAAGTCCATTTATCTTTTAATTCAAGACCACATTGGACGATATACATATTTTACCATAGCCTTATTGTCTGAAAAGATGTACTTTCTCTGTTACATTTGAAAATAAGAAAAAATATATTCCCATGTTTTGTCTTCCAGGCATTTATTTATTTATTTATTTATTCATTTTTTTGTATACTGCATATGGCAGGTTAAAAGGGCTGAGCTGTGCTGATTAACTATCCAAATGTTTAATCAATACAGCAATAGCAAAATGCATTCTGGCTGTGAAGGACCTTGGGAAGGTCCCTCTTGCCTTATTCTCCACCCCCAAGTGGGATATCAGTGAACTATTATATGGTCCCTGCATATCAATGCAGTAGAGCTTAGACAAATATAATGTTAATGGATAATTGTGGGTCACCTTGTCAAAATATGTTAAATGCCCCTTGAGTACAGGTTTTTTTTTTCTCCTATTAAAAATGACAGTAAACTTGACCTTGTTGATATCATGCATGCTTTCAGGAAGCAAATATTATTAGTCAATCTGTAACAGGTTTATTGATTTATGGGTCAAAAAATTCATTAGGACTGAATTATAAAACACATTTTCTGTGTTGATGCAACCCACAGTAATTGTGCGACAAAGTGCTAAGCGGTCTTCTTGGTTGAGGAAAAATACCTTTACGGGCATACATTCAGAAAACAGGCACAGAGGCAGCTTCTAGCAGAATGATTCATGAGTGAGGCCTGTGCCCCCTGGATGTCTGGGATATCGACATAGCACCGAGTCGGGGAAAGTTCACTAGGTGACCAGGATCCTTGGACCCTGGCCAAGAATATGCCATCTGTCAGCATGGTGGTATGTGCCGGAAGCCTGAGTCTTGGACTCCTGCCTCCCACTTGGTCTGTTCATGCCATGAACACCCACACAGATCCTCCACCGATTCTGGTGCTGTTGGAGGACAGAGACTCGCTTGTCATCTGGTGCCATGAGTCACAAGGAGACGAACTGTGGCACTCTGTACTTCTGGATTCCGAGTGCGCTTACTTCGGCAGCATGACACACATAATGGCATGGGTTAGATTGGCAGTCATGTTTGAGGATTTCTTTTTTTTTTTTTTTACAAAACATTTCTTACGAAGCTGGTAAAGGGAAGGTTCGATGGCCAAGAATGTAGATTATGCAGGGAATGTCAGAATTTATTTGTCATTTTATCATTTGTTACTACTAAGCCCAAGATAATGCTAAGTTGAAACCGAGATTTTTAAAATAAATGACATAATTGGCTAAGATTTTTTCTTCACTACAAAACTAATTTTTTTTCCCCTCAGAAAGAGAGAAGGCAAAAATATTTAAAACTATAAGTTGTGTGCTAAGAGATGCATGAATATAGAAAGCATTATGCTACTTTAATGGATCATGGAAAGAAAATATGTTGTGCAAGTATAACACACACATCCAGAATGTATAATAAAGGATAGTGTCATCTTTAAAACTGAAGGAAAACAGCATAAATAACTAAAATGGGAATCCTCTTAACATGTCAGTGATTTTATTAGAGGAATAGTCTCCCTTTGTATACACATCTTCAATTTACCTCCGGGCACTCGAGTATAAAGTAACAATTTACTCATTATAATGAAATAAAATAAATGCCTCGTTTTAAAAATTCACTACGTGGTGGGAATTTATTGTATCAGAGCACCGAGGTAAGGCACACCACTCTTAGTGCATATGGTTTGTGGGTACAGACGCCTAAGAGCACACACATGCAGAGTGTTCTGAGAGTGTATGAACGAAATGACATTCCCTTTGAGAACCTAATTCTACTTCACTGCAACATTCCACCCCCCACATGCTTCTGGTTGCTCGTCTACATCCTTTGAGAGGTAGAAACAAAAACATTAAAAAAAAAAAAAAAAAAAAAAGAGCCATCTTCATGAGCATAAACCATGCCATGGCTGCCAGAGAACCTAGAAATCATCAAACCAAAATTCCTTTCTAGGTGAGAACACCGAGGCGTCCAGATGTTAAGCAACTCACAGCATGGTGATGGTAGAGCCACCATGAGGCAAACTCCACTCTGTTATGAGGCCTCCTTCAAAGATAGCCTCCCCCGAGGAAAACAGATCATGTTCCGTGAAAGTAGATCATTGTTGTTGCCACCATTGCTGCTTCTGCTTTATTATTTGTCTTTGGTATGTTAGACAACATGTACTGAGGAATTACTATCTACCGGGTGTTATTCTTCATTTTTATAGATGGGAAATTATCTCCGTCCTCCCTCTCTCCTTCCCTCCCTCTGAACGGATAACCAAGGCTAAAATATTCCACAAATTGCCCAAGGTCACAAGGTAAGGGGTTGTCCAGCAATTCTAACCCAAGCTGTCGAGCTTCAGACTATTTTTCATCACCAAGCAGATGGAGTTGGTTTGTTGTTGTTGTTTTTTCCTTTCTCTACCAGATAGAGTTTTTCCTAGAGCAATTCTATTCCTCTTCCTAACCATCAGTCAAAAACAACAAGAAGGAAGAGAAAGCATGAATAGCAAAGGCTAGTTCCTTATTGCCCAACCCCCTTTGCAGCTCTGTTGCATGCATTCTCTCTCTCTCTTTTTTTTTTTTTTTAGAAGTTTCCTGCCTCGAATTTCTGTTCTTGAATTTGCAGTTGCTTTAATTCAAGGCTAACTATTCACCCTTTTAGTAAGCCTCTATTACATGAAAACACCTAATGACCCACCAAACCATGGCTATCATACAGTAAATCTAAGATCCTAACTGCTGCCACTAAATGTTATCTTCTGATATAAGATGCATAGTATATTTGTTATTTGATCTTCCCTACGCCCTCCCAAATTCACTTGCCTTTTCAACAGATAAAAATGTTGATAATATAGCTCATGGTATTTAAATCTACTATTCTTATGAAGTCAGTATTAAGTATTCCAAATTAGTGTTGGTAATGCATAAGAATCTTTTCAATTTATATAATTTTAATTCTCATAGATAAATATTTCTCTTAAAAATCGATATGTTTAAATTTAAGAACGTTGTCTGGCCAACGATATAATTAAAATATTATTAGGACCAATATTTAACTCTTATTGGTCATTGTTATATTCTATATTGCTTGGTTGGTATTAAAATTATGAAATTGAGTCACTTGGGAAACCAGCTCTCCTGTTGGCAAAATTACCCAGATCAGTGTTATTAGACTGAATTCCAGATTGAAAGGATATAAGTTAATTTTCAAATGTGATTTAGTATTCTTCACATTTTATTTTTAAATCAGTGAGATGATAAAGTTCTCTATGATAAAACTACCAGTCTTTGTGGCTTTTTATGTTGTTTTATCTATTTCGTTTTTATTTTTTCTTGGAATCTCTATGAGGTACTTCTGTTTTATTATCATTATTATTATTATTATTTTTTGCTTTTCTCAACTTCATTTGATCAGGGAATCAAGATAAATCTCCCAGATATTTTAATTTCCCATAATTTTCACATTAAATAAATTAGCTACTCTTAATTTTTTGAGTCTCTTATGGTACTTATTGGCAAACTCTTTGACATTATATCATTAAAATAAAATAATTCTTAATAATTTTATTACTTTTAAATATTAGTCAAGTAACAGAAGTGATATTTATAACATATTAAAATTTTAATTATTTATACTCATCATAAATTAGACAAATAAGGTTTGTTTCAAATTGTATAATATTTAGTATTATTTTTTGAACAACTTATCTGAAAAATAATTAATTAGAAAGATACTTGAGATATACAGGGTATATCCCCCAAAATGTACACACTTTTAACAGGTGATTTCAATTATGAAAATGAAATGTATTTTAGTAAACACTGCCTTTATAATTATTCAAAGTGTGTATACATTTTTTGGGGACACCCTATATATTAATATATTAATATAGTGTGTGTATATATATATATATATATATACACACACACACACACACACACACACACACTGAGTGGCCAGATTATTATGATCTCTGAATCCATAATAATCTGGCCACTCAGTCTGTATCCTATATAATAAAAGGCTAATATGCAAATTGTCCCCTCAAGTAGGAGTTCTACCAGCAGGCAGGCTGGCACATATATATATATACACAGACAGACACACACACACACACACACACACACACACACATTCTGAGTGGCCAGATTATTATGTGTTCAGAGATCATAATAATCTGACTACTATATATATATATATATATATATATATATATATATATATATATATGTGTGTGTGTGTGTGTGTGTGTGTGTGTGTGTGTGTGTGTGTAATATTTTAATTAGACCAGATGACCTTCTGGATGAAGCTGGGGCTGTAAGGGAAGCCTGGCCCCCGAGTGTCACAGGAAAGCCAGTGCCAGCAGCCAGGGGAAGGAAGGCCTACTCTTGCATGAATTTCATGCATTGGGCCTCTAGTGTGTGTGTGTGTGTGTGTGTGTGTGTGTGTGTGTGTGTGTGTGTATGTATATATATGTGTGTATATATATATATCAAAGACCTGAGTGGAGTGGTTGAGTCACTAACATTGTCATTGTTACTATGTTCCAGAGAAAACTAAAGAGTCACCCCCAAGAGTCTAGTTACTGTCAATTCTCTACTTTCTCTTCACACGAGGTTTATATTAAAGCAAACAACGCATCTGTTTAGTATATATTTCCAGATTTTACGACAGTTTATTATGGAGAATAGGTTTATAAACTTGATACTTTTAAAATATATTAAAAAAAACATACAACACCATAGATTTGGTCCGTTACCTTGCAATCATCGGCATGGGAAACAAATTTACTCCTAGTGAGATAAAGAGAATCTTTACTTATTCAACAACAATGACAAAGATGTAGAGAGCATTGGTCTGTGGGCTGAAGGGTCCCAGGTTAGATTGCAGTCAAGGGCACATATCTTGGTTGCGGTTGCAGGCTTGATCCCAGGCCCCAGTCTGGCATATGTGGGAAGCAACTAATAGATGTGTCTCTCTCATATAGATGCTTCACTCTCTCTATCTCTCCCTTCCAATTCCCTCTAAAAAACAATGGAGAAATAGCCTCAGGTGAGGAGTAACCAAAAAACAAAACAAAACAAACAAACAAACAAAAAACATAAAAACGTTTCTGCTGTTCTGTTTAATTATTAACATATCTAATACATTGATGCATGTGACTTCTAGGTGAAAATGTCATCATGAATATGGTTGTATGTTGAATTGGCATTATAAATTTGCATGGGTGATTTCATATATATTACTGCCTTGCCCAGATATCTATATATATAATAGAGGTATATGCAAATTAGCCAGGATGCCATAATGTCATGACCAAACAATAGGACCTGAGGCTGCATGGGCCTGGCCAGGGCGAGGGACCTCAGGCCACTGCCCTCCCCCCCCTGCCCCCAGCCCAGTGCCAGGGCTGGGGGACCTGAGGCTGCACCCATTGCCTGGAGGGGCTTGATTGGGATTGGGCTGGCTGGATCTGGGTCTCATGTGTTTTCAAAGAGAATGTGAGTAGTTGGGTGGCGACTTGACTCTAGGTTGCAGGGCGTGCCCCAGACTCTGACAGGAGGGAGATTTTTATATACATTTTACTAATTTACTTTCATCTTTGACACTTTTATTATAGAAAAAGGGCAAATAGCAACATTAAAATATGTCACCTAATTAATTCCCTTTTAATGTGCATGAATTTCATGCACTGGGCCACTAGTACTTTACATAAAATAGTCACAGAACTATTTGTAAAATAATCCTGCAATTTTTAGCTTTTTTTCTATTTCCCAATTTTCTTTCTCAACAAGAAAATTATTTGTAACATTCTGCTTTCACCTATATAAAAACTTTCTATAGAAGAAGCACAAGGAAGTAATGCTTTCAAATTACTTTCCTTTTATTTTCAAGAAAACCAAATGCTTCTACAGCTTTAATTTTCCTTTGTCCTCTTAAGAAACCTCAAGATGAGAGGAAACTTTTTACTTAGCGTTTTATGACTGAGAGGATAAGGTAACAAGAACATAAATAATCAGCAGCAGATGCTGTCAGGCTCATCCAACATGGCTCAGTGGTTGAGTGTTGATCTATGAACCAAGGGGTAATGGTTCAATTCCTGGACAGGGCACATGCCCTGGTTGAGGGCTTGAGCCCCAGTGGGGGGCGTGTAGGAGGCAACCTGTCAATGATTTTTTCTCATCATTGATGTTTCTACCTCTCTCCCCCACTTCCTTCCTCCCTGAAATCAATAAAAATATATTTTTAAAAAAGGAAAGAAAAAGAATACACAGCTCTCAGCTCTTGGTGTCTGTGCTCAATCAGGCAAACTTTGCACTTCCCTTGGAAAGACCTGAGTGGAGTGGTTGAGTCACTAACATTGTCATTATTACTATGTTCCAGAGAAAACTAAATGGTACACATCTTTTTTTAAAAAAAAATTATATGTTTCAGGTATACAGCAGTATAAATCAACATCTGTATATGCTATAAAGTGGTCACCCCCAAGAGTCTAGTTACTGTCCATGAACATACAATTGACCCCCTTTACTCATTCTACCATCCAAAACGCCCTTCCTCTCTGTTCTCTGTATCTATGAGTTCGTTTTAGATTCCACGTTAGTGAAATCATACATATTTGTCTTTCTCCTTATTTCACGTAGCATTATATCCCCAACATTGATTTATGTTGTTACAAATTGCAGGATTTCATTTTTTTATGGCTGAGTGGTATTCAATTTCATATATAAATATAATTCATATTACCTCTTTATTATATCCGATATAATAAAGAGGTAATATGAATTGACCATCATTCCAACACACAAGATGGCCGCCCCATGTGGTCAAAGATGGCCACCTGCATGTGGACACAAGATGGCTGCCACAAGATGGCTGGCAGGGGAGGGCAGTTGTGGGCAATCAGGCCAGCAGGGGAGGGCAGTTGGGGGGACCAGTCCTGCAGGGGAGGGCAGTTGGGGGGGACCAGGCCTGCAGGGGAGGGCAGTTGGGGGCAACCAGGCCAGAAGGGGAAGGCAGTTCTGGGCAATTAGGTCCTCTGGGGAGCAGTTAGGCATCAATCAGGCTGGCAGGGTAGTGGTTAGGGGTGATCAGGCTCACAGGCAGAAGTAGTTAGGGGAAATTAGGCAGGCAGGCAAGCAGTTGGGAACCAGCAGTCCTGAACTGTGAGAGAAATGTCCCAGATTGGAGAGAGTGCAAGCTGGGCTGAGGGACACTGCCTCCTCCCACACCCGTGCATGAATTTCATGCACTGGGCCTCTTCAAAAAAAAAAAAAAAAAAAATATATATATATATATATATATATACACATACATACACACACATACACACACATACACACACATACATACATACACACACGTATACATATATGGAATATATATATGTGGAATATTATATATATATATATACTAGAGGCCTGATGAATGAAATTTATGCAAGAGTAGGCCCTTGCAGTCCAGGCTTTGTCTGGACAGTCCTTCTGCTATTTGGCCATTTGGTTGATTTGCATAATTTGCTTTTATATGTGTGTGTGTGTGTGTAAATATATATATGGAATGCACACACATACACCACATCTTATTTATCCATCGATGGACACATATGTTGTTTTCATATCTTGGTTATTGGAAATATACTGCAAAGAACGTAGGGGTGCATATATCTTTTTGAATTAGTCTCTTTGGATATTCTTCATATAAATATCTAAAAATGGGTATACCTCTATTTGAATTAGCAAGAACTCTGTGAGATGGCTAAGGGTACCCTTTAAGAGAAACTGTAACAGGAGAGGCTAGGGACCTTAGTTAAAATATTTGTTTGATCTCTATTAAACTTCCTAGTTGCCATGAAAAAATTATTTTTTTCTTTTCTTGACTCATTTTTCATCTGCAAAATGGTGAAGGGTGTAAAACTCCCCAGCTTGCTTTTATCCCACAAGCATTTCAGTAGTGTGTATAACCTGCAATATTTCTTAAAAGTTGTATCGGTTTTGCCAGCCTGAATTCTTTCACATTCTTCTTCATCGTATGTGTGTAACTATTCTATGTTATCAGTCCCCAGAATGAAAGATAATGTTGAGTTGCTCTGTGAGATGAAACATTGTTTTTGTAAGGAAAATAATTTGGCTAGAACTGTAGAGAATAAATTCTGTTTTTAACATGAAAACGAAGATCATGGGATGTGAGTTCCTGTTCAAAGACCATTTTTTTTCCAGTAATATATCATGCCTCTTTTCTCCTGTGTGTGCAAAAGGACCTTCCTTCGTTATATGTTAGAAGGTGCATAACTCCAAAAGAGATGGAGCTAGATGAAAAAGAGCTATTCTGAACTCTACTGATTAAAATAAATGTGCTCATAAAAAAGGCAGGAGAGTAAATTACTACATCCCAGAACAGCAGTAACTTATACACCAACAAGTTATTTTCGAGTTTGCCAGAGGAAATAATCTGCGATCAACAAGGGGTAATTGCCTGAGCAAACTCATCTTTACATCTCACACACACTGTCACCTTGTATAAAAAAGGAGAAATGCACTACATATCAACTCAGAAAAGATTTTCTGAAATATTTTTCTAAAGATTTCTTCCTTCTCCTAGGCAACCAAAAAGAGAACATGAATACAGTTCAGAACACATCTAATCTCTGCTCCTGCCTTATCATTGAATAACATCAGAACACACCACGGATTCCATACCTCAGAGGCCTAGGGGCAAGATGAGAAAGGATCCATTTAGATAGGTATAGAAATTCCAATCTAAGATGCACCTAAAACTGCCACAGGTGAAACAAGTTAGCTAACAAACCCTCCAGGAATAAATGTTGCTATCATTAGGGAGAAATATCACTGTGATAACATGTTCATTTTTTTCACATAATAACAAAGGCAGAAAAACAGAGACAGGAGAAAGGGGGGAGAGGATGAATTAAGACGGAAAGAGGGTCGGGGGGAAGGTTTCTTTTTTCAGAAAACTATTTTAGGTTGCATAGCAGACAGAGGAAGACCTTGATAAAAATTGATGTGCAGTTGGTACTTCAATGCTGCTTTCAGTACATTCTATTAAACTTGATAAGTGTAATTTTAATATCTGGGATACAGTGTGTATGTTAAAATTGCTAATGGTTCAGTGAGTTGTTAGGATAATAGCATGCGTGAGCATGTGTGAACTGGTAAGAAGTCAGAAACTCCAGAAGACAATTGACACTGAGCTTTTTTGGGGGTGGGGGTGAAGTATACTTTTTGTTGAAAATATATTTTGAGAGGTGTGGGCTGAAGGTCTCTTACCTAAGATGCTTGAGAAAAAGGTTCTGGATATGGGACTTGACTACCAAGACTGCATGTTGATTGACTGAAGGTCAGGTCACATAACTATTATATTGCACTAGTGGCCCGGTGCATGAAATTTGTGCACGGGGAGTGGTCCCTCAGCCTGGCCTGCATCCTCTCCAATCTGGGGTCCCTCTCACAATCCATAACCACTGGATCCTAAGCGCTCACCTGCCTGCCTGATGCTTCTAACTGATCTCCTGCCCGCCTGATGCCCCTAACTGCTCTTCTGCCTGCCTGATGCCTCTAACTGCTCCCCTGCTAGCCTAATGGCCCTAACTGTTCTCCCCTCCTGGCCTGATCCCCCTAACTGCCTAGGTGCTCTCCCTTCCTGGCCTGATCCCCCTAACTGCCTATGTGCTCTCCTTTTCTCTCCAAGCCTTCAGACCCTGGTGCAGGAGTACTGAGAGCTCTCTGCTGGGGCCCTGCCCCTGTCCTGAAGACCCCCTCCAAGTTGGGCAACGCCACAGGCCTGCATGTGCTTCCACCAGGAGTGCCACCACAATCTGTCCTGATGCTCCCCTCCAGGCCAGGCAGTGCCGTGGGCCTGCACACGCCTCAGTCAGGGGGGCCGCCCTCTGCTGTAGCCTCATGTCCTGGAGGCACAAGTCCCCTCCCCAACCCTACCCACCAGCTCCTATGCGCACGCAGCCTGGTCATAACTGTGACACCATTAGGACCAATTAGCATATTACCTCTTTATTATATAGATTTTTTGTTGTTGTTAATCCTCACCTGAAGATATTTTTCCATTGATTTTTAGAGAGAGTAGAAGAGAGGGGGAGAGACAGAAAGAGAAATATCGATGTGAGAGAGAAACATTGATTGGTTGCCTTCCACATGCTCCGCCCAGGGCTTGGGATTGAGCTGCAACCAAGACACACACCCTTGACTGGAATTGAACTGGGACCCGTTAGTCCAAGGGCTGACACTCTATGCACTGAGCCAAACCAGCTAGAGCTACCTTGTATTTTTAAAGGAAATATTGTGTGTTCTTTCTTTAAATTACCAGATGCATATTGGAGAAAATAAAGTATTACCATGCTTAGTGTCCCTATATGTTTTAACATTTTTAAAGTATTACCATGCTTAGTGTCCCTATATGTTTTAACATTTTTCCCAGCAAGGAAAAATTCAAATCCATATGCAATTTTTGATAATGTTTTATAAAGTTGTTTTGTAGAATAGGTTGTATACTGTAAGTAAATGACATTTTAAAAAATCAATGTGGTTAGACTTTGTGTGTGTGTGTGTGTGTGTGTGTGTGTATTTGTGTAAAAGCACGTGATGTTTATTTCTTACTTTTGTATCTTAAAACATATAGCATTTGACCTTTTGTCTACCCAGTCCTTGAGAACATCTTTTTCTTTCTTGGACACTGCTATCTTATTCTGTATTTCTTATCTGATGGCTATTTCCTTTTTTAGTCATGGTTTTCTCTTCTTCCTCCCACCCTGCATGTCCCTTGGCCTCCCTCTATAACCCTAGTTCTGCTTTACCTCCCTTCACAATTTTGCTTTTTCCCAGAGCTTCAGTTATCACTTGCACAAGATGACTTCCAGCCTTTATTGCCAGTACCAACACCTCCCCAGAGTCTCATTCTCATACTTCTTGTTGCTTGTTGAATTTTTTTTTCTCTACCAAAGCCAACATCTTATCTCTTAGATGAATCCCAAATCCCAGTCAAACTTGACTACTCACAACTTCCTCCTACACATTGCTTACTCTGTCTGCTCTTGGACCTTGTGCTTTACCCAACCTTTGCCTAAAATTCCACCATATTTTTACTTATTAAAATAACTTCTATTTTAAGGTCTAACTCAACATTCATCTTTCAGACTCTTCTCGGCAACTTAGTTATGGTGGAGCACTGGAAAAATATTTAAATTACTTGAGCCATCCTCTCTTCACCTATAACATGGGAGGAATAATTCCTATGCTCAGTAAATGAAAATGAACTGCCATGTAAAAATAGTTCCATGGTGTGAATGTTTGTGCTCTCCACCCCCAAATCCATATGTTGAATCTAATCCCTAAGGTGATGGTAGTGGTGCAGGAGGGGATTGGGTCATGAAGGCAGAGCCCTCATTAGTGAAATTAGTGCCCTTATGTAAGAGGTCCCAGAGAGCTAGCCATGTGCGGATATAAGTAGAAGTCTGCAGCTTGTAAGAGGGCCCTCACCCAACCGTGCTGATGCTCTGATCTCAGATTTTTAGTCTCCTGCACTGGGAGAAATACATTTCTGTTGTTTACAAGCCACCCAGTCTATGGCATTTTGTTATAGCTGCCTGAATAGAATAAGGCACATAGGATATCATTACAGTGACTGAGGTGATTAAAATAGAACACCTTGATCAAGAACTATAAGGAATAGCCAACTTTGGTGTGCCTCATGCAAATTCCTGTTATAGTAATTTAGCCAACTCAGGTAGGAAATGCTTTCACTGTGAGCCCTAAATTATTAGCTGTTTTCTTTTTCTTAATTCTCATTGCACTCTTTAACTTTTATTTGGCACAATGTACAATTTTGTTTAACAAAATAGAGACAATCAGAGGTTCAGAGTGTGGACTTGGGGTCTAGATTGACTGGTTTCAATCTTGGCTTGGTCATTTAATAGCTTTGTGGTTCTCAGACAGGTCACCTAACCTCTTTGTGCCTAGTTTCCTCACATATAAACTTTAAGGTTGTGGTGAAGATTAAACGCATTGATACAGGTAAAGCACTTGATGGATAGCCGTTATTTAGTAAGCACTAGATAGTATTATAATAGTTATTTTTGAAAAGGTAATATTTTATTGACTAATCTCCATGTTCTTTGAAGGAATGGCATCTAGAAAAAATCTATACACTGTTGCACCTCCCAAAGAGTTTAGTGCAACATTTAGCACAGTGACTTTCATATAGTTGGTGCTTAATAAACATCTGTTGAATCATAAATAAATTTTGTTCTTCAAATAATTAGTTTAACTTTTAAGAATTTCATACAATGACTTCAGATATAATATAGGAAGAAAAATATTTTTAGGCCTTATTTGAGCTCCTCTTTAGTAGAATTTAATGCACCCAGTTTTAGAAATGTTTTCTTTTTTAAAAAAAAATATTTTTTATTGATTTCAGAGAGGAAGGGAGAGAGAGAGAGAGAAGCATCAATGATGAGAAGGAATCGTTGGCCAGCAGCCTCCTGCAAGCCCCATAGTGGGGATTGAGCCCACAACCTGAGCATGTGCCCTGACCAGGAATCAAACTGTGACCTCCTGGTTCATAAGTCAGTGCTCAACAACTGAGTCATGCCAGCTGGGCTAGAAATGTTTTCTTAACCCATCAAGTTTTAGAAATGTTTTATATCAATTTTAAGTTTGAGCATTCAATTATGAATGTCTCTTATAGGATAATGCTTTTTTTAAACAGTGTTTTAAAAAATAGTGTTTTTTTTTTTAAGTACATTCAAGTAGAAGTGTTCATTGCTTTGAAAATTGTATTAATTTTATTTTTACTCCTTGAATAGAAAGAGTAGGAAGGGTTTCTATTGAAATACCAAGGATACTAAATGAATGGTGCTGGTATAACATTTTCTGGAATGTAATTTTTGTGTGAGATCCCTCCAAATTCTAACAGTTCATTATTGGTTCTCACACAGAACTTTGGTTTCATTTATGAATTTCTCAAGATCACAGCTTTGTGGTCTGAACCGCTTTTGTCATGAAATGAGGGATGCATGGGCAGCACTTAAATTTACTCAAAACCATATAAAGGATACTAGAAGCCCCTAAGATCATCCTATAAACAGGAAATATATAACAAATTATGACAAAAAATGCAGGAAAAGACAATCTGGCATCTCTGGCAGCTAGGCACTTGCCTTTGTGTTCTGGCCTTGGGCCTTCTATTTCCGTGCATTTTAATTTTGCTTACTCCCATGTTTATCTACATTTTTAAGCCACTAAGAAATTTTTGACATAGATTATTTTCTTTTTTCCTACCCCTTCCCAAGAAAAAGATCCTTGGAGTTATCCTAAGAGTTAAACCAAACAGGATCCCAGTCCTCATTAAAGGTTATAAAGTAAACAACATGTAGGAAAGAGAAGTAGAAACAGAACTGTCTCTGAAGGCCCAGGGCTGCTGCCATAGTTAACATGTTATAAATGTTCTGGGGGAAAAAGAGTAAACAATGAAATCACTAGGTTAGAGATGATGTTTAGCTCCTCAGCGTTCTGACAGACCAAACTGATGAGAACAAGCTACAGGGTCGTGCGCCTGACGAGTGCAGATGAGATTGGGAGCAGCCGGGAGGGGAATGAACCCCAGATACCTAACCATGTGTGGCTGAGCCTCTGGACTCTTGGAAATGTCGACCTTGCAAATCAACAACTATAGAGTAGCCTAAAGCATAAAATTAGAAACAGAATAGAAAATAGTATTTTGGCCTTTTCTATGAAACATGTTACTGTCATACTTATAAGTTGTATCATCTCCACGTAAGCTTTTATTTTTATATTTGACAAATTCCTTATTTATTGCTGGTTGTCCCAAGCACTTTGTATGTATAAATAGAAATATAGTTTCTTATATCATAGAGTACATCTAGGTAATATATAACTGTGCTTATAAAATATTGATTATATATTACTCCTCATGTATTGTACAAATATAATACTTGCAAAAGTTAAATACTATTCTAATCCCATTTACAGATGAGGAAACAGAGGCATGGGCATGTTGAATGAAACATGAGATAGACGATGCAGAAATATCATTACTAATGTAACTGAGATGGTGTAGGCGTTTCTAAATCTTTATAGATTAAAATGAATAGTACTGCATACTGAAAGGGGGAAATGTAGAACACAAATATAATGAAAGAATACAATGAAAATGAAGACTAGTGGTTTTCAAGCAATCCTTAGTAGATAGTTTGGAGGTACCTAGTGAGCCAGGAGAGCCAACAGTGATAGTCTTTGTTGTTTGTTTATCTCTTTATATCTTGGACTCTGCTCCAAATAAAAGTACTCTGTAGTTAAAAAGTTTGAATGCCGCCGAAACCGGTTTGGCTCAGTGGTAGAGCGTCGGTCTGTGGACTGAAAGGTCCCGGGTTCGATTCCGATCAGGGGCATGTACATTGGTTGCGGGCACATTCCCGGTAGGGGGCGTGCAAGAGGCAGCTGGTCGATGTTTCTCTCTCATCGACGTTTCTAGCTCTCTATCCCTCTCTCCTCCTCTCTGTAAAAAATCAATAAAATATATATTAAAAAAAAAGTTTGAATGCCAATAGTATAGATCAAATTTTCCTGTATGTATTCAACCATACTCATGAATTATTTTTCCCCAAAGTTACTGTGTTGTTGTTGTTGTTGTTGTTTTTGTTTGTTTTTTGGGGGGGAGAGGGGGTAGGAAGGGGAACCCTTTGTGACATAGGACAGGATAGGATCATTATATTCTTAAACTATGTATGTTCATCAAATCTCTTACCTTTTTTTGTAACTTACATAAACTATCACTGTACCTATGGAATTTAGATATTCCAGGACATAATGTGCACTAAGTATAGAAATAGGTATAAGTCCAGCTTATATTTCGTAGATAAATGCATAAGCACATTAGCAGACTGTTGAAGGGCATTGATGTAATAACAAAACTGTCATTTATTATGGAATATTAATGAAAGTAATAGAGGTGGCTCACTCTTCAGAAAACAAAGATGAAGTGAAACTGGGTGACATCCAATAGCCAATAGGTAATCCTTCTCTCTGTGCAAATATGCTCAGGATATAGAGATGTGGATCTGTTCAGCTCCACCTGTTATAAAAATTAAAGCAAAAACTAAAGACAGATGATAGAAACCTAGTGGAGAAAAGCAATGCCACTTCTCTCTTTTTAAATATATATTTATATTTTATTGATTTTCCACAGAGAGAAAGGGAGAGGGATAGAGAATTAGAAAGGTCAATGAGAGAGAAACATCGATCAGCTGCCTTCTGCACACCCCCTACTGGGGATGTGCCCACAACCAAGGTACATGCCCTTGACCGGAATCGAACCTGGGACCTTTCAGTCCGCAGGCCAGCCAAACCGGTTTCGGCCACTTCTCTCTTTATGCTACTCATTTTCAGGTGTTTTCTCAGCTTCAGAACAAAACAAAATGATCACAATATAAAAAATCATAGTTCACAGCCATTCCATTTGATAATTAAGTAATTTTAAAATAAACATTTGAAAAGAAGCTGAAGTAGGGGTTTTTCTTTTATTGCTCATAAGCAATAAGACAGACTCACCCACACAGACAAGCATTTAATTGAAAACACTTTTTAATTACTGTGAATTATCTAGTTCTCTCTTTATAGAAATACCTTCAGGAAAGACAGTTGAGCTAAATTTTCATCTTTATTGTGTGGAAGCAATCTGTACTTTACTTGTTCTATACTTAAGGAAAGACCCTCTGGATGTACTAAAATGTTTTCCTAAATGCATTTTTATAATAAACATAACTTCCCTCAAAAAGAGAAATGCCTGCATTTATTTGTGAAGAAACTATGAAGTTGATCATTGCACTGAACATCCAATTGTTAAAGTCTTAGCTCATATAAATAGAACTTGAAGGAATTTGTCATTTTAATTCTCTAAAATTTATAGATTTCGGGTCATTCTTCATTTTAATCTCTGTTTCTTCTTTGGAAAAATAATGCCTATCTTTGTCTGATTCAGAAAGAATGACAGTAATTTGCAAAAAAAAAAAATGTATTTTATTAAGATGTTTTTATATCGGAAAACTATGTCATCTTGGTATTATACAGACAAATACAGGTAAAAATTTATTGACTTTTGTTTCTTGTGTGTGTTAATTGTTCTTAAAATGGTAGAAACATGTTGTCCTGCTACCTACACACTGGGGAACAGTGCTACCCACAATCCTCAAAAAGTTTAACCTAAATTCAGATCGAGATCTGAGAGAAATATAACCTGAGATTTTGTACCTCATGTCTGCTGTGGTTAGAGGGAAAAAAATCCTGATCCATTAATTCTACACTAATTCCCTTAAGACTCTATCCCCTTGGGGGAAATAATATGAATACAATTTTACTTATTTGAAATAGGTTGTGCTTATATTCCTGAAAAATTGTCCCATTTCTTGAATCCATTTAAAATTTTTCTGTTGGCATAGCAACAGATTAAAAGATCTACCGCAGTTTTTAACACTTGCTTCATTCTTAAGAAAACAAAGCATATATTTATTTTACATTTAATTACATCCTTTCTGTCATCTTCTATCAGCCAATGCATATGAGACTAACTTTAAGACATTCAACCCTAGAGTGTATGTTTGTGATTAAAAACTATCATGCCAAAGCAGCTTTCTTCAAAAAACAAAATAGAACAGTGTTTCACTAGGTCATTTTCTTATTTTGAAATATCTATATGTAAATCACCCAACACTTTTAGTATCTGACCTATGAAAAACCATCTCATTGATTATATTTACAATACTGAATCTGAAAGCTTCTATCAAAATATTACCCAAGTGTTTTTTCTCCTTGTCTGATAAATGATGTTTATAAATTCTTGGGGCATAAGTTAATGTTTTGAGAAACTATCCATAACACAATGCCTAAATAGCTTGGTATATTTTCGCACTTTGTTTTAATAAGTTAGAATTTGAAAATGCATGAACTCAGAAAGCACATCTCTTTCACATCTCAGCACTGTCAGGGAAATGTTAACCCTTGTCCATGAAGCCGATAGGATCTGTTTTGGACAGGGATTCTCAGCTCTGACTGCACATTGGAAACATCTGTGGAGCTTTTAAAAGTGCCCAGCACTCCTCCCACCCTTCACCCCAATCCTTTGTAATTTTTCTAGAGTGAGTTTCAAGCAGGGATATATTTTACTGCCTCCCGTGTGATACTAATGTGCAGCCAGAGATTGGGACAAGACAATCAACATGGATAAGCGATGTACTCTGCCTCCCATCGTTCATGGGAGTAGGACGCTGAAAGGAAAGTTGGAGGTCAAGTCCTTGATGATGAAAAGGTCAAGAAACTATGAGGTAAGAATGTTGATCACTTATACTCTATCAATATTATATTTTAAAATGGCATGCCTAGAATTAAATAGTATCTAGATTTGGTCTGCAATGCACAAAGTAAAGGAGTTGATACTTCTCTTGTTCTGGCTAGCTTTTCTCTCAACCCCATGATTATATTCATTTTTTCACACCTACATCGTAATGTATTGGCTCATTCTCAAGGGTGGTCAATATTCCAAAATTTAATAAAGTAAAACCAAATAAAATTAACAGTAGTTAAACCTGGTTTCTCCCATCTTGAATATGCAGAATTAAAATTTTTAAAAAAGCAATCTTTCATGCTTATCAAAGAAAAATTCCATCATTCTTATTTTGTCATCCAAAGCCTATCATTCAAAATACGCACTTTCTTTACCTGCCTTGTGTGATATGTATGGTCTCCAAAGTAGAAAGCTAATACTCTAGGAAACCAAAGGTTTGAATTGTTTTTCTGGATGCCAGATGCAAATATAGATGGAGAACTTGCTTAATTCTTACCACTCATCTTATTTAAGAATGTAAGAGGTGTAATTTTGGGTCAGACTAATTTCATGTAGCCAGGAAATGACATCATGGTGTGTCCTTCAGAACACACATTGTAATACATTCTTTAAACTTCCCCAATTTCATCAGTATAAAGCATAAACAAATTAAAGGCCTGAGAAAATGTTTTAAGGTTCTCCATACTTCTCAAACTTGACTATTTGTTGGTTTAAGGTTTTAAAATTACATACAATTGTTACCTTTTTGACTAAAGTTATGAAAGAAAGGGTACTAGATTGTCCTTTTGCCTTCTCATACTAAAGATTTGGTTACTACCATTGCCACTCCTAAGCCTCCCCACCCCCATTGTTTTGTAATGGACCTTAAACATTTGCTTTTGAAATGCCAAATTTGACATTGGACACTTACTGAACACATCTTATTAAGATGTAGAATTTAGTCTTTGCAACCGCTAAGTAACATCATTATTAATTACTACTAAAAATAAAACTAGAGAGGGAGGTTTAAGATTGTTTTGCTATCCTTTTCTGTCCAAAGGATGCTGAGAGTACTTTATTTAAAAGACATTTAAAATAAGTATTGTCTCTACATGTTTTTTGGCAGATGTCTAATGATTCAAATTAAATGGGAACCATTATCTTACAAAAATCTGAAAAACCTCAAATTATTGATTTCATAGTAAAAATTAACTGTATAATGATTATAAAAATGCTATATATTGTTTTCAAATTCCTGAATCCATCTTCAGACAAATTTTAAAAAGCAAAAATAAATGTAGGATGTAAGGTAATGTAAATATTATATACATTGACAACAGGAATAATTGTTTAGCCAGTAGAATAAGGTAAGAAATAGACAGCAGAGATGGAAATGTAGATGTGCTAATTTCCTTATATTTTATAATGTATAGTAAATAGATACTATCTAACAATGATGGATAATGGCTAACCAGAGGCTTGAGATTAATACTTTATGATAAAATATAGCTACTAGAAAAATTAAAATTATATAATATTACCAACAAAAACAAGAATTAGAAGAGGGGTGAGAGGTACTATAATTGGTCCATTTTTCATAGTAGAAATTAGTAGATTATATTTATCTATCTATCTATGTCCTTTATTTAAAAAATAGAAACATTTAATCCTTACATATAAAAATATTTTTTTTTTTATTTAGGTGTAATGGACATACAATATTATATTGGTTTCAGGTATGCAAGAACTTAGTAGATTCTTTTTTTTGTTTGTTTGTTTGTTTGTTTGTTTTGGTTAAGGAATGATTTATTTCATCCACAGAAACACCCAAGTTAGCTCTTAAAGATTGACTTAGCCCTACCCTGGAAAATTCTGACCAAGGATTAGGGATAAGATCTGGGCATCTGTGTTTCTTTTCTTTTGTTTCTTTTCTTTTCTTTTTTTTTTTTTTTTTAATATATTTTGTTGATTTTTTTTTTTTGCCCCCCTCCCTCCCTCCCTCCCACACATCCCCTCCCTCCCCAGAGTTTTGTGTCCATTGGTTGCACTTATATGCATGTATAAAAGTCCTTCGGTTGATCTATTATCTCCCCCAGATCTTCCTCCCCTCCCCGCTGTAATTTGACAGTCTACTTGTTGATATACTGTCTCTATATCTATCTTTTGGTTCATCAGTTTATAATGAAGAACTTAGTAGATTCTATCTAAAAGTGATAAAGACATAGAGTTATAAATAGTTTATTTATAAGTGTAATACTAATCACTGTAAAAAGAAGTAATAATAGAAATTGTCAAAAGAAGTTGCCTTTGGTAACGGAATTTGAGATGGTTTAGAAATAGAATATTTTCATTACATAACATTTTGTAGTAATTTAAATTTTTGTTTTACCAAATATATGTGTGGCATTACAATTTAAAATAATTTTGTGAATAAAGAAATAATTCATAAAGAGTTTACTTTATGAGGATTTACTTTTAACAAATATAACAGCCAATTCAAAAATAGAGTCAGAGGCTTCTCCTTGAAGAGCTCTGGATTATGGGCTTTTTATATGGATCTACCAGTTGTCAGGTCAGGGCACATGCCAAAGGCCTGGATGAGACATCATATCCATGGCCTTCAGCTAAAGAACAACACATTCTGTAGGTTCACGTGGCTGCTTTCTTTGCATCAGTAGCCTGACTTGGTCTTTCTTATGGGAGATTTAAAGTAGGATGTTTTGATATTATTAAATTCATAATATATGTGAGTACATTCTTTGATTCTTCCAATAACTATTTATGGAAGGATCACTATGTACTGCACTGTGCACTGCACAAAAAACTGGGATACGAGTTTGAGAAGAATAGATAAGAGGCCTAGCCTCATTGAGCTTATCCTCTTGTAGCAATGACTAACACTGATCAAGGTATCATAGGACAGTTGACTGACAGTGCAGTGAAGGGACTCAGTTTTATGATAGCAGGTAGCAAAGAAACAAGATTTAAACTAAACAATCAGGAAAAGCTTCTCAAGAAAGGATGGTTGACCTGAATACAAGAAATTAATTAGAGCTGAATAGAAAAAGAGAGAGTTCCAGACAAAAGGAACAGTATGAGTAAAGTTTATGGCTGGAGGAGCAAATTGTGACAAGGTCAAGGACGCCAAAGAATGCTGTGTGATTGGCACAGAGTGAGGGGAGAACACTGAGGTTATGGCTGGGGCAGCTGGTGTAACATTTTTGGTTCCAAAGAACATCTAGTACTTTGCCCTGTAAACACTGGATACTAATGTGATGAAAACAATAATCACTGGATTTTTAAGGCATTTTCTCTATGTCAGGCACTTTTACATGTATCAATTTATAGAAATTTATCAACTCTCAAAACACCCTTGTAAAGAAGCTCTCTCCCTGTTTTGCTAATAAGGGAACAGGTAGGCAGTTATGTGTTAGAAGAGCTTAGACTGGAAACCAAACAGTTGCAATGGCCTCTATTCTTAATCACTGCCCTGTAGTTAACGCCTTCCAGAAATATATGCACGCATGGATAAATGAATAACATTACTTTGTTTTGAGATCCTGCAGACTAAAATGTAAGCATGTTTTCTCTGGACTGTTGTACATTAGTGTTGACTTCTTGCACTTGGTGAGCACTTTATTAGGAGCTAAAATAGGGACTGCTATTTACTGACCACTTATGTGTGAGGTACTATGCAAAAACTGTGAATGCTTTCTCTCAGTTATTTGTTTATATGCCCATAAACCAAGTTAGTCTGTGAATTCATTGAAATGAGGGCCTTGTCTTATTCATCTTAGTACCACTGGTGCTTGTCCTATTGTTTGTCTTCCATAAATCTGCTTTTCCCTTTCTGTCCTTTCGTCCCATATTTAAGTGCAATATTAATTGCTTGAGTGCAGGGAGAAGGAGTAGGTGACCTTTTAAGAACTTCCAGGAGCTGTAATTCTGAATGTCCAATCAAACTGCTGTTAACTCAAACTACATTTTAGTATGTAGCAGCAGGCTCAGTTAATTGAAAGATTGTCCTTAAATTCAAAAAAGGCTGATGCAGAAAGAAGCATATAATTTTCAGCCAAATGTACTTTCTCTAAAATGTGCTTTCATATGCCTAATGAAGTTGTTTACTCTGATACTCTATTCGCATTGTTGGAAATGTATATTTTTAAAGGGAGATGTTGTTGCAAGACTTTTATGGTTATTTATGTGGGTTCTAATCCACCTGAAATGATGCCATCCTCAGGCATGCCTCAGGCCAAAACAATGTGAAGAGAACTAGGGCTGACCACAACCCCTAGTTCTCCACATCCTTCTATTTATAAAACTAACATCATAAAGAGCTGCTGCAAAAATGTTGAGGTTAAAAAGTAGTTGTAATAAAATAAATTCTAAATATGTAATAGGGTGTTAAAAGTGATTGCCACAGTACAGGTTGAATCACCTACAATTAGATATATACACATAATATATATTACTTATAGAGCTGCTAAACCAATTTAACAACATCCAGGGCATTTATGTAAAGAAATTGCCAAAAAGCACTAAGTGGAATTTACAGAGATGAATAAAAAGCTTAATTATGAAGTAGACTTGAGATATTCTACTTGGTAAATGAGGCTGTGAAATTGCCTTTTGTTAAAGAGGAGTATTAATGACTACTTTGGTACTTAATTAATATTTTATGATATTTAAGTCTGCTATTATGTGAAATGCTTCATACATCATCCTCTATGATAGTTTAGAAGTAGTTTTAATACCTATTTTATACCTTGCTGGTGAATTACAATCTTTTGATACTGTATATCTGTTAGAATAATTTAAAAATACAATTTGTATGGTTATTATAATCAAGAGAAATTACTGAAGTTTGCAGTTTCCTTGTTATTAGTGTATTCTGTGCAAACTTTTGTAAATATGTAACATCTGATGGGATGAAAATCTGTAAACTATATTAATCATCACTGACACATACTTATATGCCAATATACTCACAATTTGATAGCAACCTGACAGAAAGGACAAGAGAAACTTGATATCTACCAATATTTATCTTCAGAAAAGCTGACTTTTGAATGTAAAAATAAGTGCACACATTACTTGGAAAAAGAAGCTTTGTAAAATAAATTTGCATAAAAATAGACAAGGAGGTTATGTTATATTATTCTTTCTGTGGTTCTCCACAGGATAGCTCTCTCTCCCTTTGCTTCCTCCCTGTGGGTTTATGCCATGATTTAGCTCTTAGCTCTTTGGAGTCTTGTTGTTACAGCTGCTGTGAATTTAAAGGTTACATCTACTCTCAGATCTTCAGGTTTCATCTTTATGTGAGTAATATTTAATTCCCACATCTTTATTCTTGGCCTTCAGAACTTCACTATCCTACCTCTTGCTTCTCGTGGAACATTTCAACTTGACTCCCTGACTATCACCTCAGCTCATAATTATGTCTAAAGTTGCAAATGTCATCTTCCATAGCTCCTCTTCTAGGTGTCTGTATATATCAATAATTCCTAAGCTTTTGCTCCAGCCCAGTTCTGGAGCACCTATTTCTCTCAGAATAGCCACCTCTTGCAACACCCAGACCTTAGAATCTCAGGGCATCTGCTTTGCCCATGTAATAAATATTACTGTCATAAGGACCCAATACTGTGGTAGATGCTGAAGCTAAAATGAATAAAATATTTCTGCTCTCAAGAAGCACTGGGAAGACCTACACATTTGTTTCTTTCCCTATGCCAGTGGTCGGCAAACCGCGGCTCGCAAGTCACATGTGGCTCTTTGGCCCCTTGAGTGTGGTTCTTCCACAAAATACCACATGCAGGCACGCACATACAGTGTGATTGAAACTTTGTGACCCATGCCCAGAAGTCGGTTTTTGGCTCTCAAAAGAAATTTTAATCGTTGTACTGTTGATATTTGGCTCTATTGACTAATGAGTTTGCCAACCACTGCCCTATGCCATTAACTATATTACATGCTAGTGTGACACTGTGTGAACATGAGCAAAGTGCCTTAAAGTGTTTGGGACTAGTATTACTGGAGGAGTTCCTTCCATAAAAAGGAATCCCAGAAGAGTCTAGATTTATACTGGTCTATGGAAGGCTAAGATTTCCATAAAGAAGTGGGGGGAAGACTTCAGGCACAAAGACTTGCACAACAAAATGAATTTTTCCTTGTCATTCCTCTTGTTGTTTTTTTTCTCTCTCCTGCAAACACACTGCTAAAACCTAGTATAGAATTTACTATGTTTATGACTGTTCTCAGCAATCTTACAGAGTTCTGCTTTTCAGCTTAGTTTCCTCATGTCAACCTCTACAACAAAACAGATGCATTAATTTCATTATAATGTGTTATAATAAAATTCAAAAATCTTAATCTGAAAATCGGTGCCTTTATAGTCTGACACTAACCTTTCAGTGTAATTTTATTTCCTACTTTTGGGATGCAATTAACAATAAATAATTGAAACAAGAAACCTAAGAGAATTTGAATGTTCTCTGAAAGGGATGTATTTGTTTTCTAATGGTTCAATGAGAGGTAGTGTAACATATAGTTAGTCTTGAAACAAAGAGAGCTCTGAATCCAAACCCTAACCATGAGGTACTGGGCTAGTTATGTAACCTCTTAGTGCATTAGGTTCCTCAGGTGGAAAAGGAGATGATTCCATTCAGAAGGACTTTCATGATGAGGATGGGCCAAGAATGATTTCAGGAATTAGGGATGTGTTGGTTGAGTAAGTCCCAGCCTTTTTGGAGGTTGCATTAAAGGAGTAAATAAGTTAATACATGAGATATGTTTTAATAATGAACATATTACGAAAAAAAAAATCACACCAATAATGAGAGGCAGGGGGTGGAATTGTTGGGAAGGCCATTTTAGGTAGGGTGGTCATGAGTGGGCTGATAGTAGTACTAATCTCAAAGAGACTTTGTGAGGATTAAATGAGATAGCAATACTAGCCACCTAGTAAACTCCCAGGGAATCTTATAGCATCCTTACCCTTAACTCTTCTGAATCTTGATCCATACTATTCTCCTCATCAGCAATGTGCATCCTCCTCTCTGCTCATATCCTGCAGTTTCTTCAAGGCAAGTTCGAAGCTCAGCCTCCTTCATGCTCTTGCATTATGCATCTCCAAACCCCAGGAATCAACAATGCTTGATTTAGAAGTACGTACTTGCACATATTTGGCATTTATTCATGTGCAGCCTGAGACCTCTCTTGACTTACATCATTTTGAATTTTTGTATTTTGATTTTACTTTCCATATATGAATATTTGTTCTTCCCAAGTAGAATATAAGTTCTCCAAGGACAGGGCAACACCTGTGCTTTGGACATCAAAAAAAGGGAGAGATTATGTATACAAAAGAGATTTAATGTGTCTTTGCTGATATATTAACAAAATACTTTATAACCTGGCCTATTAGCCCCAATCTAGAAGGAATTATGCTGCATATGGAGTTATGTATTTTGGAGACCTAGAGATTGATATGAACAGTTTAGATCAATATTTAGATTGGCCTTCAAAGTTCAAGGTTATAAAGTCACAGAAGGGTAGATTGATGGCTTATTCTCACTGAAAATTTTTCTTTCTGTAGCACTGCAGTCAAATGGTATTTTATATGCTTATTAAACTATTGTAGTATAACAACAAAGATGATGTCACATATAGTGTGCTGAGCAAGAGTAATATTTACTTCTTAAATTTAAAATACTGTTTAGTTAAAGAACATATACAATTTAAAGAGAATGGGAATTTAGGGTTGCATATTATTGCTTTGCAGATGCAATAGAAGCTGGAAAAAAATGGCAGCCACAGCACTTTATGTCTCTAGCTATCATTCTAGATGAAGCTATGGTGTCTGGTTTATTTCCCAAATTGGGTAATTGCAGCCATGAAGAAATACTAAAGTTTTCTCAGTGTCCGGGAGTCAGTAACATCATCTTTATATACAAAGCACAGCCTATAAATGTTAAAGTTTCTCTGTGTTTTTCTGTGTAATTCTCTTTTCATGAGATGAATTTTACCCATCAGAGCAAACAAACACTGCACCAGCTCCTCATATGCACAGCTAGAGAAGGGCAAGTGACTGATTGCTCAGCATTTGAGGCTCAGTTATTATCTGTTTTTCCTTCAAGTATGTGTCCAGTTTTTTTCTTTCATGTACCCTTAATGTTTCTTAACAAACAAACAAAAGTTTGAGAAAATACAGGAGCAATAAAATTTTATGGTAAAAAAGAAACTAAAGAAAAATCAAATGGTCCAAAATCAAAACCATTGAAAAACCATCATTAGTCTATTGTTATATATTTGCTCACAGTAATTTCTTAATCTGTATATACATAGTTTTGTAAAAGTGGCATTTTATTCAAACTATTGCTAACCTGATTTTTCAATAATAATGTACTGTAAACATTTCCCATGTCATGACGTGCTCTATGCTCGTATTTTTATAATTGCCTGGATCCCTTATAGAGCTGTGCCTGAATATTTTTAGCCAATATCCTGTTTTTGTTCATTTAGTATGTTTTAAGTTTTCTTTTACATAATACAGTGATGAATTGAGCTTGAAGTTCAACATATTTTTAATTTTTCTTCTGATTCTTGACCTACTTGAATTCTGTGTATTCATGAATATATGCAAGTTAGCACTGACATTCAGCTATGTAGTTATCAATCCATAATCCTTTATATGAAAGTTTGAGGCCAGATGTGCTATCATAGCTTAGAATTTTTAGCATTTAGAAAGTGAATATACACATGCATTATATGCATTGCCAGTGGGGCTGGGGCAACATATGGACAACAAACTTATACATATTTCTGAAATAACGTATATGAACACTCACTTTAAGTGAATAAATAGCCTCATGTAATTTGAGTCTGTTTTTGCCACAAAATGAATCTTGGAAACACTTAATGAAACATTTTGTTTTTGGTTCTTTTTGGGTTTTAGAATTGTGGGTAAAGGATTGTAAACTGGTCGTACTGATAAAATTCATTTCAAATGCAGACTGATATTTAGAGTCAAACAATGACACTTTTAATGCATTTAACATTTTGTACTTTCCTATTTCAGTAAAATCATATTAAAAATTCTTGGAGGGGAAAAAATTACTTAATACCGTTTTTCTTTTTCTCCAAATGTACTCTTAGGAAGGAGAATGAAAATATGTTTTGGTCTAAATCTACTTGAAATCACAAGAGCATCTGAGATTTCTTAAGAAACACTTATTCATGTGTTTATTTTGGGCAGTTAGTCCTAATCTAGTATAAACAAATTCTGTATAGTACATAACTTTTCAGATTAGGAATTATGGTATTTAAGGACACTAAGCAAACATATAAAGATGAATAGCAGGTAGGAGAACAAAAACCCAACTGGGTGTTGTTATAGCAGCTGCCTGACATGGTCTGAACAGGACTTATAGGAAGGACCCCACTCACGACCACAGTGGTTGGAGCTGTCATCATTAACAGGAGGCTCGCACCAGTGGCCATACAAAATCGTGTCTTTTGGGGAACCCTGCAGACAGGGATCCTCTAGATGCTGCGGTAACGATCCCAAATAAATGCCTATTAACCACGATGGGAGACACCCAAGGTGCAGCTCTTCTGAATATCTGCAGCAGTAGCAATAACATGTGACGAGAAATAGGCTCTCAATTGCGGCTTCATGGGGCATATCCCCGGTTTAGCCTGCAGTAGAATTAGGTTTTTCAACCCCAATAGAAATGATTGGAAATCTAATGCTCCTAGGGATAAAGGAAAGGAAGATCAAATAGGTAAACAAGGCATTTAGGTTTCTTATAAATATATGGGCTAGGAGGATTAGATTATTGCTTTGTACTTACAAGTGTGTGGTAGAGATTCCATCTGATCTGAAAGTCACTTCACTGTTTCAAAATAACCAGTTTTGACATTATTTCCATCCAAAATTTTAAACAGTCTCTTGAAAAATTAAAGGACACTAAAATGCCAGAAACCAATCACTGTTTCACTAATAGAGAGATGTGGACAGGAAGCCAGGAAGGCTGGTCAACAACTTTAATTGCTCTAACCACTCACTGTTTAGTTGAGACATTGTTAGCTAAAGCAGCCTCCACCTCTGTTTGTCCTATGTAAATTTCTGTTATTTCCTGCCTAAGGGCTATGGTGTACCCCATAGCCTCAATAAAAGGGATAGCAGGGCCAGAGCAGTGTGCAGTCCTCCCACTAGAGATGGGCTCCCGTCTGGTCCCCAACATCGCCAAATTTATACATTTTCTAGTCTCTTTTCATTTGTGTGTGGCCTTATCTAGAATCAGAACCCTGAACCACGCAGGATGTGAAAGGGGTTCCTACACTAAAGCCCACATATTTTATCTCTTCAAGAGGTGAACTCTTGTCCCTAAACCAAAATTTATGAATCATAGTTAATAAATATAAAAATGTTATCAATTCAAATTAAGTAAATACAACTGCATTTACCAAAGGAAAAATGATACAAATGCCATTATATTATTGAATATTATATATATATATATATATATATAGAGAGAGAGAGAGAGAGAGAGAGAGAGAGAGAGAGAATATGCAAATTAGCTGGGATGCCTTAAGGCATCACAACTGGCGCAAGAGGAGGTTGCATCATGACCTACTCAGGAGGAGCTGTGCACACAGATGGGTGGAGGGGACTGCCTGCCACCTCTAGCCCCAGTGGCCACTGGAAAGCTGGGGCTTTGGATGGGCAGGACCAAAGACACAACACACAGGGTGGGGGCGTGCTCCGAGTCGGGTGTGCCCCCACCCCGGCGAACATATACCAGGGGGGCCTCTGCACTTGAGCTGCAGAGGAAACACCTTTTTTGACCTCTCATTGGCTGAACTCCCTGTACGTCGCCACTCGCAGTGTTCTTGGTAACTTGGGTAATAAGAATCCAAGAAGGTGATCTAGGGTTTTTCCACCACACTCCTGGAAGAAAAAATGAAGGTCCACTGCTGGAGGGGCTAAAAAAATGTCATATCCTGCACTAGCTTGTTTGGCTCAGTTGATAGAGCCTCAGGCTACAGAGCTCAGGGTCTGGGTTTGATTCTGATTAAGGGCATGTACCTAGGTTGCAGGCTACTCCCTGGCCAGGGCCCAGGTCAGGGCCAATGTAGGAGGCAACCAATTGAAGTGTCCCTCTCACATTGATGTTTCTCTCTGTCTTTCACTCTCTCTTCCCCGCTCTCTAAAAATCAGTGGAAACATATCCTCTGGTGATGATTAAAAGAAAGGCAAAAAGAAATGTCATATCCTATAAAAGGCACATCTTGAAAATGCATGAGAAAGTTGTCATTTTTTCATGGTGAAGGAACTGGAGTTCGTGTTGCTGAAAACACCTCGGCAGCTGTGGTGGCAGCAGCAGTGGGGTGATGGGGGTGTTGCCTTTCCCTGATTAGCCCTGTCACCTCCCGCAGAAGAAGGCCAGATTGCAGCTTAGGTCTGTTCTCCAGAGGGAGTGGGCCTAAGCCATCAGAAAGACATCCCCTGAGGGATCCTGGACTGTGAGCAGGGCTGACAGACCCTCTTCCCCTCCAGTGTACAAATTTTGTGCACCAGGCCTCTAGTAAATATTATAATATACTATAGTCCTATAATTTTTAGACAGGACCCTCTGTCCAAAATGGCTGTGATGAGTTCCGAACACAGAGGGGTCTGCATCCTAATGATGGATCAGGAATTGTTACAGCCCCAGGAGACAGGCTCCATGCGGTGACTGTGTGGTAGATGTGAAATTAAATAAATAAATAAATAAATACACTGAAAATCTTTTTTTATAAAGTAATGAAAATGGAAACTCTTAAATATCAAATATGCTCCATTCCTTGCAGGTTGTCCTGATTGATTAAGAATCTAAGCATTCAGAATTAACTATATGATACCTTGAAATGACTTAGTCAATATTGTCATACTTTTTATTATAGAAAGAACTACCCATCTGTATTTATTCAGAAAACTTTCATTTGGAGCCAGGTTGGGGAGTGGCTTTTTAAACAAAATATTTGATTCAATGAAATCATTCATCACATTGAAGAGAAAAACTGCCATCAACAAGGCCAGTAAGTTTAGTGAGTGTATTTTTGGAGCCAGATTCCATACGTTGAGTCAGGATTATTCCTTACTATCACTTTCCACAAGTTGTGTAACCTCTCTGTCCTTGATGTCTTTGAAAAATATATAGCTCACAGCTTTATTGAGATATAATTCACATATACAATTTGCCCATTTAAAGTGTTCAAGTCCATGGTTTTTAAATATCTTCACAAAGTTGTGAAACCATTACCAAAACAAATTTTGGAATATTTTTATCACTTCAGAGAGAAATCCTCACTGATTAGCAGTCACTGTTCAGTCCCCCAATCTCGTCAATCTTTGGCAACCACTACCCTACTGTTTTAATAGATTTTCTTTTTATGGAAATGTCATAAAAATAATATCACGCAACATGTCATCTTTTGTACCTAACTTTCTTCATTAGCAAAATAATTTTAAAAATCATCCATGCTGTAGCATGTATCAGAGGTTTATTCCTTTTTGTTGTCAAATAATATTTTTTTGTATGGATTACTAGATTTTATTTATTTGTCACTTGATAGACATTTGGGTTGTTTCTACTATTTGGCTATTTATGAACATCTGTATACATTTTGTGTAAACATGTGTTCTCATTTCTCTTGGGTATATACCCTGTTTCCCCGAAAATAAGACAGTGTCTTATATTAATTTTTGCTCCCAAATATGCGCTAGGTCTTATTTTCAGGGGATGTCTTATTTTTCCATGAAGAAGAATACGGTACACATTTATTGTTAAATGAAAATAAAGGAAATTTATTACTTGTATACAGTAGTTGTCAACACAAACCAGACAAACTGAATCATACAGTATCAAGAATTTACTCATTTATTCAATGACAATCACGTCATCAACTTCTGGAACATCATCATAACAATCCAATTCCTGAATTTCCTGGTGAATTTCTTTCAGAATCAGTGGACCAAATCTCTCATGTTTAGCAATAGCACTGTCTTTAAATGAGTACTTCTTGTCAAGGTAGCCTGCTCGCAGTGCATTTGCAATGCAACTGTCAGTGATTTTCTCCCATGAATTCTTCATCCAAGTCACAACTTCTTGCAGTTTAGGTTTCACAAAGTTTCCATGCTGATTTCTCTCCATTCTATTTTTAATGTAGTCATTAATTTCCATGTGCCCTAGCGACCAGTTTACAGTAAATTAATTTTCATTCTGAGGCAGAGCTTAGGGGGGCCTTATTTTTGGGGGAATGCCTTATATTTCACTCAAAAGGAAACCTGTAAGTAGGTCTTATTTTCAGAGAATGTTTTATTTTCAGGGAAACACAGTACCTAGGAATGGAATTGCTGGATCATATGATAACCCTATGTTTAATCTGTTAAGGAAATGCCAAATTGTTTCCAATGGAGCCATGCAATTTTACTTTCCTACCAGCAGTGATGTGGGTTTCAGTTTTCCACATCCTTGCCAACACTTGCTATTACCTGAAATTTTGATTATATAAATTATAGGGCGTGGAGGTTAATCTCATTATGGCTTTGATTTGCATTTCCCTAATAGCTAATAATTTTAAGCATCTTTCATGTGTTTCTTGGTCATTTGTAAGTCTTTGGGAAAATGTCCAGATCCAGTGTCTATTTTGTAATTGGGTTATTTCTTTATATTATATTAAAGTTTGGGAAAATTGTGCAGGTACATTAAATACTTAGAATAGTGTCTGGTATACAGTGGATGTGCAATAATATTAAGTATTACTATTATGACGTCATTTAAAATGATGACATTTCACTGAAAAAAATCTATAAAACTTAAAGCCTTTGAGAAAAAGAGTTGACTGAGGGAACTTAACTGCAAAGAGAAAATGATCTTGATTTTTTAATTGTTTCTTATTCAATGTTTACTTATTTTCTTTCTAGGAATTATTGCAATGGGCTTAATTAAAATAAATTAATAAGAGTTTTTATACTCTTCTTTCTTTAAAATAATTCTAACTTAGTAGTTGAAAGCCATCCTAAAAATGAATTGCTGCTATAAAGTATAGGGAAAAGCAATTCAATGAACAGATTTGTTAATCATGATAAAAAGATTTTAATAAGGAAAGGAAATACTTAGCTTATGTATATATGTTAAAAATATACACTATTCTGAGAGCAAAACATTTCACTTTAATGATTTCTACAAGCTTTTTTCTTACTTACTATTCCAAGTTATGAAACATTTCACTTATAGTTTATAAACTCAGAACAAGATTCTTTTTGAGAATGCTGACACATCGTGGAAGGCAGAGATTAAAGACATGTTTACAGATGCAAGTTCTATCACTTTTAAAATAAAGTAGGATTTTTTTTCACACTCATTTCCTGTTTAACCATGATGATCACAGATAAAAAAGATGAAATGAGCATTTGGAGTTGTAGAAGGTAGACAGGAATAGCCATTAGCTACTAATGGAAAAAAGTTCAGCAGGGGCATTAAATCTCTATTACAGAGCCACCAATTTGTGTTTTATCATATTGATAATGAATATGAAATGAAACTAGGCATTCTCCCTTTAATCCCAATAGAGAATTTAAATCAATAATGCCCACATTATCCATCTATGTGCATATCTGTATATGCACAAGTACTTTTAAAACACAAAATCATATAATGCATTTCACTTTTATTTCAAATCTTTAACACGGTGATGGACTTCTCTATTCTTCCAATCAATTTATTCTGTTAGTGTTTTTCAGTATTTTAAATTCCTGAGATAAGTCAATAATGTTGATTGCTTACCATAAGCACTGTAAACGCTATTCTAATACAGGTTATTTGCTATTTGACATCCTCATCTATATGCATTATTCTGCTAGGAAAATTAAATGAAACCCTTGATTTAGAATCTGAAACACTTAGAAGTAATGATCCTGTTTACTGATTGACTGAAGTTGTGGTTTTTAAGCACAGAGGAAATAGAGGAAACAAAAAGCAATATTCAAATAAAATGGAAGCATCCGAGTTACTTTAGAAAGCATTCATAGTCAAGAAATAATGCTTTTATTTTATTTTTCCTTGTTTATGCCTGTGCTAGTTAGCCAACATTGTTATTTAGCTCAATATTACCCATTTTTGAGATGCTTGATCTTTCCAAATTTAAATTTAATGAATCCTATCTATCAGAAACTCCAAGATTGGAACATTATTTATATAAATCAAGTTTTGTGTTTTATATTTGTTTAAAATACATTATTAAAATAGGCTTATAGAATATAATTAATGCATATCTTTTAAAAAGTTTCATTTACAACCTACTTAATTGATCTCTGCATTTTATGTATCTGAGAGTACAGGGGCATGTATCACAGATTACCTTATTAGTTAAATGAGATACTACAGATTAATGTTTATGGGTGTTTATAGAAATAATAAAAAAAAAATTGCTGAACATTTTTTTCTATGAAAATTGAAGGAACATTTAAAGTGTTTTGCCTCCTTTATCTTTTAACTGTGTAGTTGGTCTTAAGTCAAAATTTCAAATGGGAATATCCTAGCAAAGTGAATCACATGTGGTTGCAACATGAGTGGTTGGATACTTAACATTAGCCTTATAGGTATATTTAAAACTAGGAATGAATAAACTTATTTCAGAGAAGACAACATAAAGATAAAGCTTCCAAAGTAAAGTATTTTGAGTTGATCAAAATGTAAGTTGGGGAACTTGTTCTATTTGGTTCTAAACAATTTATTTTATAAAAGATTAACTTAAATTGAGCTGAACATTTGAGGTTACCAATCTTTCCAAATAGTAAAATATATTTTGTCTTTGATGTTACTTCTTCCAGATGAAGTACATTAGACAAAATAGAGGTATTATGCATTATTTCTCTATATGCTGCTATACAGTGAAGTACACTTAGAACATTTGAAATAATTAAAATACTAATAAGAGTATATTAAACACCAACTGTAAAAATTCTCATTTCTAGATCCATAATATTTGGCTTATATATTGTTAATTATTTGGGGTATCAATTTCATTAATTTAATTTAATTTTTTAAAAAGTAACCAGTTTGTTGTGGAGAAATGAAAATATTTACAGGACAAATATTTACATTAAGGCCAAAAGACAATTATGGGTAGCTAATCCTTAAGAGGATACCTTATAGTAAAATAAGTGATTTTAACCTAAAGCAAATGGATAGTAAACATAGCTGCTCTCTCTCATTAGATTGCTGTAAGGATTAAAGAAAGAACTTTAATGTGGAAAAGTAAAATGCTAAGTCAGGGAGTATTATATAAAAGTTGTCATTAAACTTTACCTGTAATGTATAATGTTTAAGAAACCTGAAGATAGCCTGGCCAGCATAGCTCAGTGTTATAGCATTGATATATGAACCAGGAGGTCATGGTTTGGTTCCTGGTCTGAGCATATGCCAGGTTTGTGGGCTCAATCCCCAGGAGAGGGCATGCAGGAGTCAGCTGATCAATGATTCTCATCATTAATGTTCTTATCTCTCGCTCCCTCTTCCTTCCTCTCTGATATCAATTAATATAGCCTTCACTTAAGGCTACAAAGTTTTAATTATAGAAGATAAATAAAAATGGCAGCAGCCATGGAGCTGGAGAGAGCAGGAGGCTTGGGTCTCCCTGGCGATGGAGGAAGCCAAGCTTCCTGCCCACCCTGGCCACCCTGGCCTTTACTCAAGGCTACAAAGTTTCAAGTATAGAAGATAAATAAATCCCAGATACCAGGGCCTCTGCTTGGGTTGCCAGAGGGCATGGCCAGCCTGCAAACCACCACAGGCCCCTTGCCCAGGCCACCTCATGCCTTAAGGGAACCCCTACCTTGATCTGGGACACCCTTCAGGGCAAACCAACTGGCCCCAGCCCATGCACCAGGCCTCTATTCTATCTAATCCTACCTAATAAAAGAGTAATATGCAGATTGACCATCACTCCAACACACAAGATGGCTGCCCCCATGTGGATACAAGATAGCTACCACAAGATGGCCAGCAGAGGAGGGCAGTTGGGAGAGACCAGGTCTGCAAGGGAGGGCAGCTGTGGGTGATCAGGCCAGCAGGGGAGGGCAATTAGGGGTGACCAGGCCAGCAGAGGAGGGGAGTTGGGGGCAACCAGGCCTTCAGGGAAGGGCAGTTGTGGGAGAGGGAGACCCAGGCCTTCAGGGGAGAGCAGTTAGGGGTGACCAGGTCTGCAGGAAAGGGAACTTGGGGCCATCAGACTGTTTGCAGAGTGGTTAGGGTGTGATCAGCCTGGCAGGCAGAAGTGGTTAGGGACAATCAGGAAGGCAGGCAGGTGAGCATTTGGGATCTAGTAGTCCTGTATTGTGAGAGGGGTCCCAAATTGGAGAGGGTGAAGGCTGGGCTGAGGGACACATACCCCCATGCATGAATTTCATGCACTGGGCCTCTAGTATATATATGATTTTGCTTTGTGCTTTAATGTACTACATATACAGTTGGACATTCAGTAACATACTGTATTCAAGCAAGAAGCTAGAATTTAAAGTACCTATTGGACAAACACACATATGTGTGTATATGTGTATATTTAATTTTGAAAATTTTGGGTCAAAAAAATTAAGGTTTAGAAAAAAATAAGTCAAACCTTTCTAAAATAAGTAATTCACAAGTTAAACTGTAAATTAGGATATGCTTTATACATACATATAGATGTGTATAATGAATAAATTTTCAATTTCTACCATGGTGGGGCAAGAAAATGAAGGTTTAGTATAAATAAGCCAAACCTTTCTAAAACAAACAATTTAGAAGTTAAACAGACAAAATTAGGACATGCTTAGTTGATGAGGACAAGTATTTCTTTTCAACACTATTAAGGGGGGGGAGGGGGGGGGAAGATTAGGAGACACATAACCACTGCACTCAGGCTTTGAAGTGGAAATGCCGGCAGGGGTTTTGTATTATGTTAAGTACTTAAAGTTGGTCAACATCCTAGTCATGATAAGGAGATTAAGTCCTGATTAAACTCCTATCAGCAGAATTCAAATAGTAATCTGGCTGCTCAAGAGCTCTAATCAAGTACTCTTGTTTGTCTGTCATTGGCTCAATATCAGATACAATCAGTCACCATTTCTTCTGGTCCACACACAGCTCCTTCCACTTGGGTTGTTTATACCTCACATTTGAAAGTACTTGTTATGGTTAGATGTATGGATTTCATTTATCTGTGCTTAGGTGAGATTATCACACTGAATTATAAGGACAAATACTAGGCTGGAATATGCCTATAAAGATTAAGTTATTTTCTCCCTTTCCAAACAATTGGCAATGCTAGACTGTTTAAGCAGAGATCAATTGTAATTGAGAAACTGAGAAAGGGCAATAAACAAATTGCTGGTGCTTTCACCGGTGTCTGAAGCCTGTTGGCTTACAGGACCTCTGCTGCTTAATCCAGAAGTCCTGTAGGTTGTAAATTATCCATTACAATTGTCACTAGGCCCTTACACAGAAGTTATGTACTAGTTTAAAGACACAGGAAAAGAGAGTCTCCTGGTCTTTGTCTTGGACAAAACAAACCACAGAGTTAAAGTAACTTAAAATTATGACACTAAGCTTTTCCCGTGATGTAAAAAGTTTAGAGGTTCAATATGATAAGGAATATAATTGAGGTTGTGTAGTTCTTGTAACTAAAAATATGACCTAGAAGCTTCTTGAACCATTTGGTTTTGAGGGATTCCATGATCTTATTATTTTCTGTGAGTCTAAAAAGAAGATAATAATTATACATTTTAAATTGTTTTTTAAGATCGCAAGATCTTAAATTCTATATTAATTGCAAGAAGGATAAAAAATATCATAGAAGACATTTTATTTTTGGATTACTTGAGGGGAAAATATTACATATAATAGCATATGAAGAAGTACATTCTGAGGGTTTTTTTTTTCCTTTTCTTAAGCAAAATTTGGACCCCTTGCTATTTGAACTATATGATGTTTTTAAGGACCTAAAATTAAAAACAATAAAAGCTAAGTATATAGGCCATAAAAAGAAAGGCAGAATATAAGTGAGTTTTTGAAGACACAAAATAACAAAATATTTAAAATGTATTTCTTCCTTGGCCAGCATGGCTCAGTGGTTGAGTGTTGACCTATGAACCAGAAGGTCATGGTTCAATTCTAGTTAGGCTTGATCCCCAGTATAGGGCATGCAAGAGGCAGCCAATCCAGGATTCTCTGTGATCATTGATGTTTCTATCTCTTTCTCCCTTTCCCTTCCTATGAAATCAATAAAAATATTTTTTTAAAAGAAAATAAAATGTATTTATTTCTCTTTTCCTAGAAATATACACTAAAAAGTCATACTATAATAAAAAGTGTAAGCTAAAGGGTAGTTTGAAACAACTTAAAATATTAGCAATGGGGAGATGATAAAGTGAATTAGTAAATGCATTACTATGTACTTTTTAAAAAATTTTTCTGCAGATCTATATTTATTAGCATAGAACTATGTCTTTGACGTATTATTGAGTTTAAAAATAGCTTATAGAATAATATAATTGTATTTATTAAAGAATGAATTCTTTCACAGGTATGTGTGTGTGTCCCTGACGATCACTCCCTCCTCCCCCACTGCCCCCTGCCCCCAGATACATATATTCTGAAACAATGTTCACCAGAATTTTGATTATGGTTAATATTGGGCTTTCTAGTGATTTTTTTTTGTTTGTTTGCAATGATTATATCATCATTATCATTATAAAAAAAAAGTAATGTTCCCTGTAGAGGGACTTGACAGTATATTATCAGGCATGTTATTATTATTTTTTTTAGTTTTGTTTGTTTTTACCTATAAATTCACTAAAGTAAATATGCTTTGTTTAATTTTCATAAGAAATATTTTATAGAATATCTGCCATAAAGTAGTAAACAGATTCTTTATCGTTAATGGAAAATTTATTTGGCTGGAGAAAACCCCTTTATATTATTACAAATAGTCTATCTAATTGTGAATTTTCCCCTTTACTGACTAGATGCTTCCCTTTAAGAACATTTATTCTAAATAATAGTTTAGGGGGGAAAAGGACTTGGATCAGATTTGTATTTACCTAATCTTTTAAAGATTAATAGACATGCTCCTTAGAAATGTATCAATAATCATAATCGTAAAATGATAATATTTCCACAAATAGGCAAAATAGGCACGTTAGATAAAATCTATAGCATTGCTTAACATTTTCTTTCTGTGTTCCATAAAGTAAAACGTGGATACCACTTTTATTTTATAACTCATTAAAGAAGAGCCATCTGTCATCTCTAGCAAGTTCTGCTCTACTCTTTGCTTTTATTTCCCCAGAAGATCTTAATCAAAAAGCAATTCATGGAAATGAGAGCAATCTTGGTGACAGAAGTAGCCCTCTGGAATAGGGGGCAAAACCCCATTTTCCCATTTGCACTCACTGAAGGCATTTCTCTTATTTATTTTTCTTGTTTTTTATAGAAACTTTGTTTTTTACTGCACACCCTCTTCTCATCTAATATGCAGACTTGCTGTTTATCAAGGTGTAGGTTTTGTCACTAGTAGTTAAATGAGTAGCTGCACAATCGGGAGCCACAACATAGTTTAAAAAGTTATCCTGCGTATAGACAATGCAAAGTATTACCCACAGTTTGCAATATAGATTTTCTTTTTTAATCACAGACGAATAGAATAAGTAGTTGAAAGTAATTTTTAAATAAAGATAAATTTCTGTGCTTATGAATAATGACAATGTCTGGGGGAAAAGCACAGATTGGTTGCCATCCTGGCAAAGAAGTTTGTTGTAACCAGCAGGTGATTATGATTATAATGTCAATGACTATGAGCACCTAGACATTACATTTCAGTTGGATGGTCCGCATGGATTATGAGGGTGGTTGTGTGGATTACGTGATCAGAGTGGGGTACTCTGTTGTTCTAGCAATGATGTATTCATCTCTTTACTGAATCAATGCAGGCAGCCATTTAATTAAATGGCTGCATAACTGCCATCTTTTCAACTTTGGTTATGCTATTTTTCCAAAATTATTAATAGACTAGTAAGTAGCCCTGCACACGAATCTGTGAGCCAGTAGCTCTCTGTGGAGCCTGGTTGATCTCTGCCTGTTGTCTAGAGGCTCTCCATGGCCCAGAGGCCCATCTGAGGCTGGGCGCTGAATGCTTCCCTCCTCGCTGTGGCAATGAGGCAAGCGTTTGGCCAGGCTGCTCATGCTGCCCACTCTCAGTGGCTCCCCCCCCCCCCCCCCCCCACACACACACACACAGCCACTGGGGGACTCTGGCAAAGCTGAGGGACTGGGCACTGCCATCTTGTGGCTATGGTTACTGCCATCTTTGTGATGGAGTTACAGTTAATTTGCATATTACCCTTTTATCAGATAGGATGGTTTCAGTGAACTAGCTTAAAGAATTCCAGGTAAAAGTAAGATGCATATTTCAGTAAAACTATGCATGAAAGCCTTTGATAATTTTGGGCAAAAAATGAGATACCTTTTGCTTTCTTTCCTCTTCTATCAGCTCCTCTTTCTCTTTTTCCTCTTCCTTCCTACAAAAGTAATAATAACAATGATAATAATAATAAGCAATAGAAGTTTATTTTTTAAAGTAACTGTGATTCTATTTCCATTTGAAAAGTAGACAGGCTTCCTTTAATTGCATGCACTTTGAAAAATATTTTCCTTATAAAATAGTAATTTTGCCAAATAAATATTTTATTTGGTGGAGTTCAGACAGCTTAAGAAGGAATTTCCAAAGCAAATGCTTATTTTATGAACACATGTTTTGAGTGGAAATAAAATTTTTGACAGTTGTGGCAAAAGACTATCTTGCTGTGGCAGCACACTAAGTGGTTCGTTGCTGTTGAGGTCCCTGTGAAGTGTTCTTATATGCCAGGAATGCCTAATCACTGGGAACTGAGTAGATACTTAGTATAAACTTGCCTGGTAGGAAGTAAGCAAATAGTTGTTAAAACAGGAAACTTCAAAAGCATCCTCTGCTGGTCCAATCTGATAATGCTTTATTTGTCAATGGCTAAAGACTGACATAACCATATTTTCTGAATGAAACTGTTTAACATTGAATTTTTTTTTTTCCTATTTTAATTCTGAGAGACCTTCTGGAAGGTGCAGTGTATATACTAAATTATTAAGATGCCTGGACCACTGCTTATGGGAGACAACTGGCTGGACTACCATATTGTGTTGATATTGGTATCTGGTCATTTTATCATCTGTCTTCAGGAGAGAAAATGAAGTATGTGGCTATCTACTTACATATAAAATGGAGATTTAGGGTGAGATAGTAACTTTACAATTCAATCTCTCAGTTGAGACATCCACACTGATTAATGAATTTAAGACAATTCACTTGTTGGTGATCCCACTAAACTACCAGCATTGGTTGGCTCTCTAATTTAATTCTTAATACATTTTTTAAGTTTTAAGACACAATTGTTATAATGGTTGATATTTTAAATGGAAAAATAACATAAAATATCAACAAAGTGGTAATGATTTGATTCATTTTACTATGATTTTCTTCCTTATGGAGAGATAACTACTAGTAAAAACAATCAGAGAGTTGGCGTACTTTTGATGTTTATCAACTAAATTGTTTTTAACCTCTTTGTTACATATCCCAAGTACATTCATTCTTTGGTAAAAATCATGTTTGTTTGAGGGTATATTTTTATTGATTTTATTTTTTATTTTTTTATTTTTCATTTTTAGAAAGAGAGTAAGAGAGAATGAGAGATCTGTTGCCTCTTGTACGTGCCCTGACCTGGGGATAGAACCCGAAATCTAGTTGTGTGCCCTGACCTACAATCTTTTAGCATACAGAATGATGCTCCAAGCAACTGAGCTACCTGTGGCCAGACCTAAAATGCACGATTTTTAAGAATAATAATATGATTTCAAATTTCAGGAAAGTTTTACATTGCATAAAAAGACACCAAGGAGACTTTGTTAAGATGCTTCTTCAAGATCAAGTGAGACAGAAACAATTACTTGCTTCAAAGTATAGAAACCCTGGAATGTCACTTCACAGAATTCCAGGAGGCTAGAAAAAAATCTACCAGCCCAGAAAAGACCAAGTCCGCCACCAGAACAATTTGACATTAGTTTGAATTCAGAGCTTACTACCTCAAACTTGTAGGTTCATATGGGTTGCAGGACCCAGTCATTTTAGACCCAGTGGTCTCAGAATCTTCTTACATACTTACACACTACATTTTCAGGAATTTCTAAGAATTTCAGGATTTTCCCATGTTACTTACATATACCTGAATGATCTCTCCTTAGGACTTTTCCCGTCAAGATGCCTGAGAAAAGATATGTGTCTGACCACCCAGAAAAGAACACACTAGATTCCAATCTTGAGCAGCTTGAAAAAATTTCACATATTACTTACTACCTGACGCTAATAAGAAATCCATGTTGTCAGTATAATCAGAAAAGAAGATAAAAAATGACCTGGCACAAAAGGGATCCAGAGCGAGCCCTTGAAGAACTGGAGTTATCTTAAATCCTGTAGGACCTCACATCCTCTCTCAAACAGATGACACTGAGCCCTTTGGCAGTGTCATTTTTGGATGCCACATTTGACAGTGTAATGTATGCTAAGTTAGAACAGAAATGATGATTAATAAAAATTGGCCACTATTACTTTATCCTTAACAGTAAGCCTTCATGGTCAAGTGTGAATTTCACAGACATCCTCATTTAGGGCTTTTGATTCTGGATAAGATGGCTGTTCTGAGCTAGTAAACAGAATCATCAGAGATAAGCACTCCCCTCCCTACTTTGTCAAAAGCTCTATGGTGACATTAGTGCAAAACCCATCCTACTGCCATAGCCAGGAATAGTGAGAGTCATTAGACTGTGTACTGTGAAAGTGACCCACTTTTACATTGCTGAAACTTAAGTACTTAGAACTCAAGTTTCTAAAGATGTCAAGCTTAGTTTCTGTACACAAAAGGGACAGTGTAACAGCATCAATTTTTTTCTTGATTTCGAACCTATAAAGGGTTTGTCTTAACATAATAAAAACTCTTATCACCTGGAGCACCTGAAATTATTAAAACTGAAATTCATATTGCTTTCAATTTTCTTCTACTATTGGGTTGCAGACCAAAAGATCATGTTTAGTAAAGAAAACAGCCAATTGAGGCAGAGTTAGTATGGAAAGATCACTTGCAAATATTGTGATCGAGGGACCCTGCCATTTCTGGTGATACAGTCGAGCACATAATCACTCCCAACCTCACTGATCACATTTATATTTAGATCTCATTTACATAATACATAAACATGCAGAAAACATCATAGAGGGCAAACAAACACATCAAGAATGAAAGAGAAAAGCTAATAATTCTTTTATTCAGTTGTCTTTTTTCTGGATCTAATTTGGAGTGCTAGCTAAGCCACCAAATAATTTTTGTCACTAGCGCTTTAAAATAGAAAAGCACTCAGTGTACTAATGTCTCATCCAGTAACTTTTCATTTTCCACTTGTAAACTATTCCATGGATTCCAACTTCAAGAGCCCAGTTCCTGTTATTTCAGGGCAGTTCCTTGGGAGATGCTTTAAAGTGATTATGGAATTTAGAGCATTTACATCTACTAGTTTATAGAAACTACAATCTGCTCAGCTGTTAACTATCCTTGTTCATTAGGAAGCCAATGGTAATGCTTCATCAATTGTGTACCTTACATTTTTCTTGCGTGTAAGTCTCAACAGTTTTCAGTCCATATCATACTATCAGTCTTTTGTGACCAAAAAAAGATTAATAACAATTTCTGAACATAAGCCAACAAATAAAAATATCTAGTAATTGCTGAGATCCCCAGACTTCTTTGCCAACGGGAGAAGGATAGAAGCCAGAGGGAAAAAAATATAGGTATTTTAAGTGCAAATTTGTAGGCAAGTAGTGACAAAATCCTTGTCCTTGAAGCTTATATAAATAACTTTCCAGTGTTTTTTTAACCTTTTCTCCTCCCTCCCCGGTCCCCTCAGCAATGAGGCATGTCACTCCACTCGTCCACATCCATCTTTTTTTATTGATGTCCACTTTGGTGTCTGTACAGGTCATCAATTTTGCTGCCTCTCAGGCAGCCAGTGGGAATGTACAAGTTAAGTCACCGGACTTTGTGTGCTGAGCCGGAGAGGAGGGGAAGGGAGGAAGTGTCAGCTTTCTTTAGCACTAACAGCCCCAATCAGATACTGGCACTGGGTCTCATAAATCTTGTGGCTGACCCAGGTGAACCCTGAGGCTCCGAGCTCACTGAAAACTGATCAGGCCTCTGCTTAGTTTAACAGGCCGCTCTCAGTGACAAGTGAAGGGTTCAACAAATGCACAAAACAGATATATATATTAGCTGAAAAACTAATGGCTTTTAAAAGAATGTTTGACAATTGTTTAAGGTTGTCTGTAGATCCATTATACTGATAAACGACTGACTCGGTGTACACTAAAGTGGGGCTGGTTAGGAGGACACCAACCTAAAGTTTGTTTTTTTTCTTTCTCTCCTCCCCTGCCCCTCCCCCGCCTTTGGTCATCCTGGTGCGATTCCATAAGCAGCACATCCACAAAACCCAGGAAAATACCTGTGCTCCATACATGTAACCTTGCAGCCCAAGTGAAATTAGAAAGGCGCTGGGACTGCCCTCGGTGACCTGCAATTGACCGCTTGAACTTCTAAGTTAGGGTCAGTCGGGGCCCCAAACAAGAGGTCAAAAGCTGGTCAGCTTTCCCTGTCCCTAACATGCTGAATGGGAAGACTTTATTGCCATGATTTATGCGATTTGCCGAGACAGGTTAAGGAGACCTTAAAACACACCACGGGGCTCGCTTGCACGAAGATCCCCTCCTCTTGGAAAATAAATTCTGATTGTCCAGCTGGAAATCTCTTGGGGATACGCCTTGAAGTATTTTACCCTCTGCGCCTACAGATTCATTCCCACACTCGACCCCTGAATGTGACAGGGTTAGTGTTTCCAGATTTATTTAAACAATACAAATGCACCAAATGAAGCACTTTCAAACCTGATTAATTGCGAAGGCAGGAAGAATAACCATCGGTAATGAATTATTTGGGGGAGCAATAAACTCCTACAAAAGTTAACTCTTAAATCAGTTGCTTTAGAGGTCCAAATACAAAGAAAGCTACAGTATTGAAACCTTTCCAAATCAAAGATTTTGGGATTTGTGTCTGTCTCTAAAGCTTGGTTCTTGTGAACTATAACAAGTAATTTTTGGATAATATGGATGGAAATTATTGTTTTTATAGGAGAGTAAGTTGTAGATTTCTTTCACGTAGGTTTCTATTCCTATCCTGTGCATAGGGGAGTCAGAAACAGATCAAGACTTGTGATGTCTACTTTTACAGAAATTTGCAACATGTGGCTATATTCTTTGTTCAGCTTCCACATTTGAAGCAAACCAACCATTTTGTGTGTGTGTGTGTGTGTGTGTGTGTGAGATACAAGACATGATACAACCATGAATGTAAGTTTTACTCAGGCTAAAAGCAAAGAACTGAACCATGGTCTTTCACAGATGAAAAGCTACTGATGCCATAAACCTCTAAGCCACCTTTCTGCTTTTTCACAGGGCATTTAGTGCTTCTGGGTGCATATGCCTCCATAACTCAAATCGAATCTGATCTAATAAGTAAAATTCACAAGGTATTAGTCTGTCATGTGGTCTAATTTCATTTGGTAAACGAGGGGAAAAGGTAACACTGTGAAATATGTTCACTTTGAAAAAATGGCTAGTGTGTAGTAATATTCAGCCCCTAATTTCCATAAAGGTTTTTAAAGACACAGTTTAAACAGGTTGTATGCTCACTCTGATTATATGTGTATGTGAGGGATTGGAATGACTCATGGGATGCTCTATCAGTTTGTCAGGTAAACAAACCAAATTATGAGTATGATAAGCTTTAGGTCAGGCCATGCACAAAGATTATACATTCATAAATGCCGTGGAAAACATTTCTGCACAAACATTTAACTGATAGACCTCAGACCTCTCTGTATGGCAAGGTCATGCTGATTTTTCTTCCCCCGACTTTAACACTGCGCAATGATATATTTCTTTAAAATAGGCCCTAGCTATAAAAGCACATCTCTAATGGGCCTGGTAATACTTCTTATATGTTTGTGGGGAAAGAGGCAAGGAAAGGACCCTCTGTCTCGCACACTCACTGTAACGCTTTGCTCATGGTGGTGGGAAGCTGATCCTCACCCAGGGTAGAGTTCCTGCAACAGGAGGGAGAGATGTTAGGAGTCACAAGAGTTAAGGAAAGGACAAGAAGCTCCCAGCAGGCCCCTCCCCTCAGACCACAGTAGCATCGCCTTTGTCTTCTCAGCAGCACAATTGACTTTTGCCAGTGGGTTCCCACACTCTTGTGTGGTTAAAATGTTGTTTTCCTGCTGCATTTAATCTGTTGTAAAAAGGGTATCTTCATTCTTGAACAATAAAAATTAAAGCTAATGTTCCCAGTTCACTGGAAATAGCTTTTTGGAAACTCAGTTAATTAAATCTTCCATTATGAAGTATTTCTATTACTAGAAGAAATTAAAAGTAGACAGGGAGCACAGGGCAGCCATTAATGAGGCTACTGAAGATCCAAAGGGATGCTGTGTTACAAGCTTGGTCCCAGAGAAAGTCTGTGGTTAAGCAAATCCCTAAAGGGATGGAAGTTTGCTGTACCAATGATCACTAGTGATCAATTGGTGTTTTTGCAAGCTTTTGCAGCAGTCAGTGGGTGATTTTTCTTTTGCCCTTGGTATTAACTGCTGATTGATTCATGGATGACCTTGTTAAAAAAATAAACAAATTATATTGAAGACTTGTTAGTAAGTAGCAAATTCTGAATTTAGTGTACTATGTAAGTACTCTTAGGGTAGTTCAGTCCTTCCCATTCTGCATGGACTAAACCTCCATAATTTTTTTATGTTATTTCTTTAATCCATGCCAACTCAGTCTGCAGGATTTCCTCATCACGTGTGCTCAAAACCATTTCTGTATTGATAAATATTTGGAAGAGTTGAATCCTTTCCAATTGCTTTTTCTGCCAACTCTGCTGGGGTTTTCTCTCTTTGGGTTAAAATTAGAATGTAAAAATATGGTCTCCTTTTTTTATCGCCAATAATTTTTAATATTTTGAGAACATTAATTTTAGATGTTTGTGGTCAAATTATAACCCAAACAAAATGTGCTTTTCCCCACCCCTTGCCCCCAGAATGCTCGTCTTTGAGAAATAAGGATCCATAAATAATTCAAGTACAGTAGGTAAAATAGCAGTGATATACACTGAAACATTCAAGGAATGACAATTTAAATATTTTAAGATTTTTTTTAATGGAAGTATTTATTGACTATTTCTTGAACACATAATACTCATAGATTTTTCAGTTATTGTCCTAAATGATTTTCAAATATGTCTGTATGGTGTGTGTGTGTGTATGTAGTAGAGTTTTGCTCTTGTACAACAATAGTATACTTCTTCTGATGTTCCTATTATCTCTTTGATAATTCCCAGTGATTTTGTATGTACTATGTAATTTTCTTCAACTTAATTTTAGTCTAACTCTGTCAGCTCTTCTAGGCAGCAGTTTTTGACTCAGGTCATTCTGATTGTAATGAGTTGGGAGGTCTATCTACTCAATGTTATCTTGTTTCAAGCTTACTATTGATAATCAGGACATTCCTGTTTCTTTTTTAAAGCTATGCACTGGTTTCCAACATGCTCTAAAAAGATATACTGTGACATTTTGTTTTATTGACATATTTTTTTAATGGTCAGTAATTTTTTCCTTAGAAGGGAATTGAACACTTAACTCACAGATTACATGAGTGCCATTTGATACTCTTAAGAAATAAGGTAACTTCCAGTTCTAATATCAGTTTATCTGTACAGAGAATATTTTATGTGATGTAATGTGGGCCAGTATAATTAAAATGATGACTATTTTAATATTTCAGGACAATGACAATTTAGAATGAATGCCAATCTAGTTTTCAAATTCAAGAAACATATTCCCAGAAATAGGTAAAACATATAATAACTAAGCTAACAATACAATGATATTTATAAATTATAACAGAGGCAAATCTTATCAGTTTTTCTTTATCTTACATTTCATCTTACACCTATTTTCGTTGTTGTTAATCCTCACCCAATAATATTTTTTCCATTGATATTAGAGAGAATGGAAGAGAGAGGGAAAGACAGAGAGGAATGTCAATGTGAGAGAAACACATCAACTGGTTGCCTCTTTTTTTTTTTTTTAATATATTTTATTGATTTTTTTACAGAGAGGAAGGGAGAGAGATAGAGAGCTAGAAACATTGATGAGAGAGACATTGACCAGCTGCCTCCAGCACATCCCCTACTGGAGATGTGCCCGCAACCAAGGTGCATGTGCCCTTGACCGGAATCGAACCTGGGACCCTTCAGTCTGCAGGCTGACGCTCTATCCACTGAGCCAAACCTGTTTTGGCAACTGGTTGCCTGTTATACAAGCCCCGACTTGGGCCCTGGTTGGAGAGGAGCCTGCGATCACAACCACTGTATGTGTCCTTGTCCAGAATTGAACCCAGGACCCTTTGGTCCGCAGGCCAACGCTCTATCCACTAAGCAAAACCCGCTAGGGCACTTCTGTTAATAAGCCTTCTTGGTTTCCCTATTGTCTTTAGGAGAAAATATCAAATCCTTAGAATGGCATAAAATTTCTTCTAGGACCTATTACCTCTACTTTTGTAGTCTCATCATGCTTTACTCCCCTATACCCACCCTATGTTGTAGGTGTCCACACTGTTTGAAGTAGCTATTTGTCTGTGTAGTTTTGTTTGCCTGTCTGATTAGTAAACTCTTCAAAGTTCATCAGAACTGGTTACTTATGTCATTCCTATGAGGCTTCCTTCTTCTATGGTAGAATTAGCTGTGATATTTGTCTTGCTCCACAGCATTCTGGGTCCAACTCTAAAAAGAAGCTATGACATTGTTTATAACCATTTATTTACTCTTGCCACTCTCACTACACTGAATTTTTGAAGAATATAAATTTAAATTTTTAAACTTTTTTTGTTATTGTTGTTGACACTGTTGCAGATGTCTCCCTTTGCCCACCTCCCCCAGCAGCCACCCTTCCTCCCTTGGCCCTCACCACACTATTGTGGTGTCCATGGGCTGTGCTTATATGTTCTTTAGCAAATCCCTTCACCTTCCTTATTCAGTCCCTCCCATCCTCTCTCCTCTGAGATTTGTTAGTCTGTTCCATGTATTCATGCCTCTGGTCCCATTTTTTCATCAGTTTACTTTGTTCATTAGATTCTACATATTAGTGAGATCATATGGTATTTATTTTTCTCTCACTGGCTTATTTCACTAGTATAAAAATCTCCAGGTCCATCCCATGCTGTCTCAAAAGGTAAGAGTTCCTTCTCTTATAGCCATGAAGTATTCCATTATATAAATGTACCACAGCCTTTTTATTTACTCATCTAATGATGGACACCTGGGCTGTTTCCAGATCTTAGTATTATAAATAACGCTACTATGAATATAGGCAGGCATATATTCTCTTTGATTGGCATTTGGGAGTCTTAAGATATATTCCCAGAAGTGGGATCACTGGGTCAAATGGCAGTTCCATTTTTTATTTTTTTGAGGGAACTCCATATTGTTTTCCACAGTGGCTGCACCAGTCTGCATTCCCACCAATAGTGCTTTACAGAGTACTATTTTCTCCATATCCTTGCCAGCACTTGTCATTTGTTGATTTTTTGATGATAGCCATTCTGACAGGTATAAGGTTATACCTTTCTGTAGTTTTAATTTGCATTTGCATATCTCTGATGATTAGTGATGTTGAGCATGCCTTCATATGTCTATTGGCCATTTGTATGTCCTCTTTGGAGTAGTATCTAATCAGAAGTATCTTTGCTCATTTTTTTTTTAATTGGATATTTTATCTTCCTGGTTGAGTTGTATAAGTTCTTTATATATATGGAGATTGACCCCTTATCAGATGAATCATTGGCAATTGTGTTCGCCCATATGGTGTATTCCTTTTTTGTTTTGTTGATGGTTTCTTTTGTGTGCAGAAGCTTTTTAGTTTGATGTAGTCTCATTTGTTTATTATTTTATGTTTCCCTTGCCCTCAGAGACATACTGGCAAAAATATTACTCTGATTTTACTGTCTATGCTTTCTTCTAAGATTTTTATAGTTTATTAACTTACATGTGAGTCTTTTATCCATTTAGACTTTACTCTTTGTATGGTGTAAGTTAGTAGTTCAGTCTTATTTTTTTGCATATATCTGTACAATTTTCCCAATGCTATTTATTAAAGAAACTGTTTTTACTCCATTTTAAAAATATTTGTATCTTATCAAACTGCCTGGTATATAATTGGTGCTCAATTAAATGTGTATGACAGTGGGAGGAGGTAGTGCTGAAGATGAGGGAGAGGAAGGGAACACATTACACATATTTTCTTCTGGTTTGAGGAGACTCAATATACAGCTCTGAGAAAGATATTGCAGATGAGACTATTGACTGGGATTTATGAACTGTGCTCAGAGAACAGCAGGATTTTTAAGGCTGCATGGACATAAGTGTTCCATAATGCTTTAGTAGTTAAAAACAAAAAAGTTAGGAGTCATTAAGGTGTCCACACCTCCTGGTTTTATCTTAAATGAATTTGTACACTTTACTTTTTAAAGTTTTCTCTTTTTAAAAAAATATATCTAAGTTTTATTTTATTTTTTAAATTGAATTTATTGGGAAGACATTGTTTAATAACATTATATAAGTTTCAGATGTACAATTCTATAATATATCATCTGTATATTGTGTTGTGTGTTCATCACCCCAAATCAAATTTCCTTTCATCACCATTTATCACCCCTTTATATTCTTCTACCTCCCTTGACTCCTCTTTCTCTCTGGTAATCACGATACTGTTGTCTGTGTCTATAAGGTGTTTTTTTGTTTGTTTGTTTGTTTGGTTTCCCTCCTTAATTCCTTCATCTTTTTCACCCAGCCCCCAATTTCCCCACTTATAGCTGTCAGTCTGTTCTCTGTATCTATTTGTCTGTTTCTACTTTGTTTATTAATTTTATTCATTAGATTCCATATATACGTGAAATCATATTGTACTTGTCTTTCTCTGACTGGCTTATTTCACAGAGCATAATACTCTCCAGGTCCCACAAAAGACCCTGAATAGCCACAACAATCTTGAGAAAGAGAACAAAGTTGGGGGTCTCACATTACCTGATTATCAAACTCTACTACAAGGCCATTTTACTCAAAACAGCATGGTGCTGGCATAAAAACAAACATATAGACCAATAGAACAGAATATAGAGCCCCAAAATAATCTATACACCTTTATAGTCAGTTAATATGTGACAAAGGAGACAGGAAAACACATGGGGTGAAGACAGTCTATTCAATAATGATAGTAGTGTCCCATGTCCCGCGTGGCTCAGGGTTCGGGTTCAAGGTTTGGGTTTGAGCTTTGGAAGAGGTCGCTAGCAAATGAAAGAGACAAGACAAGAAATACTAATTTGGAAATTAGGGGCCAGGCAGAAGCTCAAGGAAGGACTACGCTTGGGCTAGGGCCTTGCCCTCCTTTTATTCAATTTAGGACACACCTATAGCCCTTAGGCAGGCAATTTCTGGTAACAGGCAGACTATCTTATCAGTAAGGATTTATATGACTGTCTTGTAGGGAAGTTGCTTCAGCTACTAAACAGTGGGTGCATAGCTCTGACCTTTGCCAGAGATTTAAAGGTCACCAGCCTTTGGGGATTCCTGTCTACACTTCTCTGATAGTGAAGATAATGGGTGGCTTCCCAGGTACATGCAAAAACCAAACAAACAGCTGAAGCCGGTTTGGCTCAGTGGTAGAGCATCAGTCTAAGGACTGAAAGGTCCCAGGTTCGATTTCGGTCAAGGGCATGTACCTTGGTTGTGGGCACATCCCGGGTAGGGGGTGTGCAAGTGGCAGCTGGTCGATGTTTCTCTCTCATTGATGTTTCTAGCTTTCTATCTCTCTCCCTTTCTCTCTGTTAAAAATCAATAAAATATATTAAAAAACAAAACAAAACAAAAAAACAAACACAAAAAACTAGATCAACAACTTACACCATACATAAGAATAAACTCAAAATGGGTTAAAGACTTAAATATTAGACTTAAAACTATAAAAATCTTAGAAGAAAACATATGCAATAAAATCTCGAACATTTCTCATAGCAATATTTTTTGCCAATGTATCTCCTTGGGTTAGGGAAACAAAACAACAACAAAACCAAATGTGACTACATTAAACTATAAGGTTTTTACACAGTAAAGGAAACCATCAACAAAATGGAAAGACAACACACTGAATGGGAAAACATATTCACCAATAATAATCTGATAAGGGGTTAATTTCTAAAATATATAAGAACTTATAAAACTCAATACCAAGAACAAACTCAATAACAATCAAATTTACTAGTAAGAAATGGGCAAAGGACTTGAATAACCTTCTCCAAAAAGAACATATAGATGGCCAATAGACATATGAAAAGATGCTCTACATCACTGATAATCAGTGAAATACAAATTAAAACCACAATGAAATATCACCTTGCACCTGTCAGAATAGCTATCATCAATAACAAACATGCTGGTGAGGATTTGGAATAAAGGAAACCCTAGTGCACCACTGACGGGAATAGATTGGTGCAGCCACTGTGGAAAGCATTTTAGTTTTTTAAAGCAATTTATGCTGGATGAACTGCTATGAAATTTCTCTGTGACCTTGGGAAGGGAAAGTCATTTAACATTGTTAGGCCTCAAAATGCTTATAAAAATGAAAAGAATTTAGTACTCACTCTAAACCAACATTTTGTTTTTTACTGGAATTTGAATAATTTAATGAAAGCCATATTTTACTAGCTTAATACATAGAATCTGGCTTTATTCCTTGACTTAATTTATGGACTGCTCAACAATTTTGCTATCCAACTTATTTTTTTCTTATCAGCTTGCTACAGTATTTAAAATTCCCACCAGGATCCGCCTGGGTTCAGGATTACCTATATAGGCTCCCTTAAAATACACACAATTTAGAGGGATTATCTAAACTCATTAATGCATATTAAATATGGATTAGTGATCTGTAAAACTTAAATTTGACCAGGTCTCTTCCTTACTTTTTTTTTTTTTTTTTTTTTTTTTTTTTACTGTCTACCTATTGAACTTAGATTAACGCATTCATTCCCTACCCTCCTACCCATCTCTCCAGACTCATCCCTGTTATATTCCTCCATTTCTAAGGGCTCCAACCACTCCATCTTCTTTCAGTCTCCTGCAGTCCCCTCTGCTGTCAGTTGCTGTTCCCCTAGGCACTTCTAGAGTGCCTAGTTAGTCACTATTTATCTTTCACTTGCCACCTAATTGCTGCTTTCTCAGAACAGTGGTCTCTGACCTTCGTGACTAAGTCAGATTCTCTTACCCCAGTTTCCCACAGCACAATGCCCCTGTGCTTTGCTGGTTTCATAGCATATATCCTGTGACTACCATAGTCCTGTCTTCTTCACTAGATCATAAACTCCCTGAGGACAGAGGTTATGTCTCCTTTTGCTTACTGTTATATTCTTCCTATCAGGTAACTTAGGCCTATCATACTTAATAGTATCGTGACCTCTGTGTATAGTATTTGTTGAGTGAATGGATAAATAAAGGGTTAAATAAATGAATAAAATATATTGTTAATTTCATCAGCTCTGAACCTTAAAGAAGCATGAAACTTTGTGAAATGAGAGTCAAGACAGATTCAAAGCCAAAGCTTCCTAATACCTATCAAGATCCCTACTCCTTCTTCAACATGTTTTCTTTTCTCACCTCTTTTCCTATTCCTCTCTTTGTTCACTCCATTTCAGTGGGTACTGGTCTTTTCCTCCTTGTAGCTCTCCTCCAGACTTCCACGTGGCTGGCTTTCTTACACAGAAGCTACCTTCTCTGTGTGGCCTCACATGGCCTTTCTATTTGAAACTACAATCCTCTCCCTATACCTTCCACCCCTACAATCCTCATCCTCTTTACCATGCTTTACTTTACTTTCTTTTTTTTTTCCCCCATAGCCATATTCTCAGCAAATGGTCTATATAAATTACTCATTTGTTACATTATTTATTTTCTATTTTCCTTTTTAGACTGTAAGCTTCTTGGAGACAGGAATCTCTGTTTGATCCATTGATATAACCCAAATATCTACCGGTACCTGGAACACTGCCTGACAGCACATGTTAGGTGCTCAATAAATATTTGTTGAATGAATGAAGGGAGATCATGAACAGAAACACTGGCTAGGTGAGATGTGGAATGAAAGATACCAACCAATGAAGAGTCACTAGATTCCTGATGGAGGGCAATAGGCAGGGGCAGAGTTTTAGACAGCCATCCACTCCCCCATTTTGCATTAGGCTTGACCCTGCTTCTAAGTTGATGAACATTTATGGAGAAATGTTCTAATCTAGTCCAAATAATTTATATAACAGATAGGCTTATGGGCATGACCATGCTTCTGACAGATGAGAGATTTCTGCCCTTGAGGTCTGCTACATAAACATGGCAGATCACTATCTAAACATAGTACTTAAGAACTGGATTTGGCAAAGGAACAAGACATATTCTTATTTGGATATTCTGCACCCCTCCTTGTAAGAACTAGAGAATTGTATAAAAACATGAAGTCCTTTCCCCTCAAATCTATAAACTGATCAAACTTGCTTGCTTTTACACCAGTTGGACCACTCTGAAGAATTTGATATATATTACCTTTATACTTGGGAAAAATGTATTTGAGCTTTTTCTTTAATATTGACAAGCTGTTTGACATTTATTTAATACTTGAAAATCTGGATACTAATGAAGCATTAAAAAAGAAGAAAAATAATGGAAGTGTCTTGAAAGCATTTTAAGGAATACATCACTTTTAAGAGGGAAACTTGCAGAAATGTTCTCTTCAGTGGAAAATCATAACTAAGTTGGGTTTAAAATCAATTTTATCAGACCTATAGGAGCTTAGATAATTTTAAAGGTCAAACTTGAAGTCATAGGACAGATAATAGAAATTTAATTCTTAAGTACAACTGTCAGGAATGTATTTAGTCTCTTAATAAACATATAAAGATCTTTTGTTTCTTCTATCATTACTCTTGCTCTTTAAATATTGACATGATTTCTCTGCTCACATTTCTCTAAGTTTTCTCCCAAAGGAAGGCTTTAATGGAAGATTTCCTCCTACATCCTTCCACCCCAGTCTTTAATCTTTTTTAAAGAATTGTGAAAGAAAGAGAACTAGTCATAAACAGTCAACACAGTGATCTTCTGAATGAAATTATTAGGCTACTAAAATTTTCTCTATGGAGTAGCTATAAAAATTATTTGCATTAAAATTTCTTGTGATTTTTTTTAATGTTGGCATTTAGAGAAAGATTTCTAATTGACATCCAACAATGGTCTAGATTTCACAAATTTTAGGCAATGACTCTAGTTACATAATAAAGGCCATTTAAATCATTAAATCAGAAAAAGACCAAACCAAACAAAATAAAATTGCAGAAGGGTGGGATCATGAGATATTTGGCTTGAATTGGATAGATGCAAAACCTTGTTTTTGAAAACCTGGGAAAGCTTTATTCTTTCCATGAATTTTAAAGAGTGAACAAGCTTAACCCACTGAACACACAACTCTGAAAGGCTTCTAATTCCCTTATTATCAATGAAGGTAGACTAGAGAATGCAGAGAGAATTTTACCTTAGGGAAATGTACTGCTGTGCATTTTCAGTAACTGTATAGTCCATTTCTGCCTCTATGCTTGAAAATTAACAACATGTTAACAGGACTATTGCCTACACTGTGGCGCTTTCTGCTTAGGATTAGGCCATTAAGTATTGATGGAGATAATTGTTCCTGCACTTGAACATCAGAAAGATGGAACTAAGAGTGGTTTAACTGGCATTTGCCTTTATGCTTGGTAAATAGAGGGCTGGATTTCAAACTATAGGAAGGTAAGTAATACCAGGTACGCAGTTTCACAGCCAAGGCATCATTGATCAGAAACTGGTTTGTAAAAATGTTATAGTAAAAGTTAAACGAAACAGTTCAGCTGAGCATCATTGTAATTTACTGAAATAGAATGTGATAGAACTCTGCCATAAGAACATGAAAGCAGGCTTTCTTGACATTTGTCTAGTCATTTCTTATTTTAAAATGATACTCACATGTATTATGGTAAGAATGACTGTAGTATTTAATGTATCTTATAATCTAGAAGACCTTTATACTTTTAATAAATAATGCCTTGGACAACATGCTGCTTGAATAAAAATCTTTAGGACTTTATTTCATTGCAGTTCCTTTTGTAAATGTCTGTCTTTCTCACCAGATTGTGAGTTTCTTGAAGGATTATGTCCTGTTCATTAATTATCCTAACCTCAATGTCTAGCACAGTACTTAGTTCATCCTAGGTCTGTGGTCAGCAAACTGCGGCTCACGAGCCACATGCGGCTCTTTGGCCCCTTGAGTATGGCTCTTCCACAAAATACCAGGGTCTGAGGTGAGTCTATTTTGAAGAAGTGGGGTTAGAAGAAGTTTAAATTTAAAAAATCTGGCTCTCAAAGGAAATTTCAAATGTTGATATTTGGCTCTTTTGACTAATGAGTTTGCCGACCACTGTCCTAGGTAATCAATAACTATAAATAGAACTTATATTTGCAACATGATTCTTGCCTTTGATATTCTTGCACAGTTATAGAAATGTTTCATATGACAGAATTGAGCATTGCTAGCTATGGATGACTAAAAACAAGAGCCTTCGTGACAAGCAGACTAGTGTTGGGATCTAGGCTCTATCTCTGACTAGCATGTAATTTTGGCAAAAGTATTTAAAATACTTAACCTTTGGGGTTTTTATTAGTAAGACAGGGATAATAATCTCTACCTCCTAGAACTATTGTGACAGTAAGTGAAATATGTGTTTAAAAGATGTACCACAGTGCCCAGAATACCATAGATTTTCAATGGCAGCAATTACTTATTTTTTAATTACATATAAAACGGCTGTTTCAAGAATCTATCCAATGAGTCTGTCTTTTAATTAAGATATAGTAAAGCAATAGTGTCCAGAATGTGGCAACAATACTGGGGGATTATTTGTTTAATTAAAATGACTTTCAATATTATTTCTTTTTGTTTGCATTTTATCTATTTATTTATTTACTTACATATTTTTAATATTATAAGTCTGTGTGTCACTAATGATTTGCTAGATACATTGAATCAACCAAAAAACAAATCGGAGCACATTTCATAATTTGGTGAGCACTGTTGTTATAGTTTGAATTGAGTCATCTCAAAATTCAGATGTTAGAGCCCTAACTCCCAGTACCTCAGAATGTGACTGTAATTGGAGATACAGCCTTTGAAGAGTTAATCAAGTTAAATGAGGTTGTTCAGGTGGACACTAAGACTATCTGACTGGTATCCTTATATGAAGGGAAATTTAGGATAAAACAGAAGAGACAGCAGGAAGGCACACAGATAGGATAAAGATCATGCAGAGTCACAGCAAGAAGGCTAACTTCTGTAAGCCAAGGAGAGAGGCCTTAGAAGAAATCAATCCAGCTGACACCTTGATCTCAGACTTCTACCCTCCAGAACTATGAGATACACGTTTTGTTGTTTAAGCCACCCAGTTAGTGCTATTTTGTTACAGAAGCCTTCAAAAACTAATACAACTATGAGCACTAAACTAAATTCGATTCAATTGATTCATAGAAATCAACCTGAATAAATTGAATAAATCAAATTCAATTGATTTATAGAAATCAAACAAATATGTATTTTTTAAAATTTACCTGGTAAAGTACTTAAACTTACCTGATAATATGTGAATCCCCTCAGAAGTAATGATGACTTTTCACCAAGATCTTTGAAAGCCATTTCAAAGAAAGCTTCAAAAATATTTTGAATACTTGGGCTCAATGCTGATCCAGTGGGTACCTTACTGTTTGACCTCTTGCAATCTGAAACTCCGATAACCACCAGTAGAACCTCATGCATATGTCTCCTTGTGCTATCTTATTTCTTTGGGTAGCATGCTAGGTACATCTTCTTGTTGCTGCCTTTCCCAGGGCCCACAGGTTTATGGTCTCATTTGAATTTTGCTTTTCTAATATGTTAAAATGAAGCAAATCCAAATAGGTAGGTGACCGCCAGGTAAACTCTCATGCGCTGGTTATTGCTAAGGCTCCTTGCACCCACTTACCTATCTCTCCAGATTTCACTTTAGTTAGAATTGGTTTTGTTGTTTCAAAAAGTTAAGATTTTTTTCCAGTTCTTTATACTACCAGCATAATGAAATTATTGAGGCAACGTAGCCTGGTGGTTAGGTGAGTGTCCTGGAGTTACTCTGTGTGTGTTCAGATCTCTACTTTGATTGTTTCTACCTGTAATTTGTTGGACTACTTACCTCTCTGAGCCTCAAAATGGAGAGTTCAATGGTATTTATGTTCTGGGTCATTGTGTGAAATTAAATGAGATGATATGTATAAAGATTTTAGCAGAGAGAGTGGTACACAGTTGACCCTCAAATGATGTTAACTATTGTGTTCATAGAATACCTATTTCCAAAGATTATTAATGCCTCAGCAATGGCTGAGTTTTATGCAAAAACAAAATATTAAAAAAAAAAAAAAAGCCCAACCATGAATGATAGACATCTAGTTGTCTCTGAAAAGCTATGTGTTGTTGCTTCATTTTAGGAGCAACATTTAAGTGGATAAGCCAGCAGCAGCTAGTTTTCACCTAAGAAAATGGCCCAAAAAGTTAAAATTGTACAATTCTCTCCAGCTTTTTATGTTTTAAACAAACTCTCTGAAGTATTTACATGAATATAGGACTATTAAATATTTCATTCTTGATCTCCTTTTTTAAAAAAAATATATTTTATTGATTTTTTTACAGAGAGGAAGAGAGAGGGATAGAGAGTTAGACACATCAGTGAGAGAGAATCATCCTATTGGGGATGTGCCTGCAACCACAGTACATGCCCTTGACCGAAATCGAACCTGGGACCTTTCAGTGCACAGGCCAACGTTCTATCCACTGAGCCAAATCGGTTTTGGCTTGATCTCCTTTTGATACTAGAAATATACAGACTTAGGTTGGGAGGGCAGAAAGTAACTGAATGCATTTTAATAACATTAATTTGTTTCAACTAAAAACAACTTAACGTGTAACCACACTTCCAATCAGCTTCCAACTTCTGGTATGAGCTCACAGGACAGGACAATGTAAACCCAAGAGGATCAAATTCATTTAGACTGATTAATAATGCATTCTGGTATACAGGTGGGTAATTGCAAATTAATTTCTTTTAGACCTTTTTAAAAGTCCTTACTTACTGGTCTCAGGAAGTAGTCACCATTGCTGGACCAAGGAGGGCATAAATAAAGGGTTGGACAAAAGTAGGTTTATAGTTGTTGGTATGAAAAATAATACAATAATTAAAATAATGATGCAACAATAGACTGTTTCAGTTACTTGTAACTGTAAACCTACTTTTGCAGTGGATAAAACCATGGAAATGTTCAACATAGCTATCTTAGCAGACCTTCATGGTAAAATTAGTAATATTCTCATTCACTTTTGTTACAGTTGTTGACTAAGCTAAGTGTTACTTAAGATATATTAAAGACAAATATTAAGGACTATAAACCATTTTTTAAATTATTTTTTTAAGACAGACTTAATGCATATTCAATTTTATAAATTCTCATTTTCAACTACAACAAATTTCTGTTAAAGCTAGAAAACCTCTGTAGCATTTAGAGATAAAATTCTACTTTGAACTTTTTTCTAAGTAGATAGTTTCATTCACAACCAGATAAAGATATCTTTGTATCCTACTTATTGCAATAATAGACCGGATGGATTCTTGGTAGAACCTGAATATTTTTAAATGCTGTATGTGTTCTAGTTCTAAATTGCGTGTTTTAAGCATATTGCTTTGAAATCCTGAAAAAAAAAATGCATACTGAATTTTGATGTGTTCTAAAACAGTCATGAAAATTAACATCTTCCCTCAGCCCAGGGCCAAACAGATTTTTTTTTGCAGGGCCAAATTAGAATCTGCCTACAGGCTTCAGATAAAAAAAGGTAACAAGCAGGCAACTTTATAAAGTCAGAAAAGGCAAAGTAATGTTACATGGCTATCTTTTTTGGTAATCTAAATAGCTAGAAAATAAAATAATTTTTTTAACTTAGCCTAAATCCATGGTAGGCAAATTGCAGCTCGCGAGCCACATGCGGCTCTTTGGCTCCTTGAGTGTGGCTCTTCCACAAAATATTGATACCACAGCCTGGGCGAGTCTATTTTGAAGAAGTGACGTTAGAAGAAGTTTAAGTTTAAAAAATTTGGCTCTCAAAAGAAATTTTAATTGTCATACTGTTGATTCTTGACTCTGTTGACTAATGAGTTTGCTGACCACTGGCCTAAACCATCTGGAATGTGTGGTTGCTAATAGATCTTTTCCAGGATGTAAGCAGGCAAGTGATACTTTATCTCCTATAGGCAACAGATTGTTTTAATGTAGAAATATAAGTGATGGGGTGTAGAACTTACAAGGCATGCTAACTAGGTACTCTTTTTAGATCAATTTTTAGGGTTCACATTTCAGCAGGCCTAACTTGTTATATGGAATTGGGAGATCAGAGCCAGAATCATGGATTACTGGTTACAGTAATTTCTGCCCGCTCTGAAATTCTATGGGTGAAACTAACAATGTGGATCATGATAACCATTAGACTAAGTACAATACTAAAGAAGAATGCCAATAACCTCAGGAAAGGATGAAGAACATAGAGCCATCCAGGAAGAGAAAGCCTGAGACAGTGAGCATGTGAACTTGGAAACTCCATGATATATAAATGTGGATATAAGTGAGTAGGGTTAGAAACCAATCCAATATTCAAGAGATAATCATGAGCACTAACTATGAACCTGGGAAGGTGCTAAATGTTGAGAATTCAAAATGAATAAGGCACAGTTTCTGCCATCTTGGAGCTCAGTCTGGTAAAAGGACCATATGAGAATGAAGGATACATGGCCTAAAGAGATGATAATAGAAATGATTATGTTACAAACATGTTTTGAGTGCTTAAGATGGTCCAATCTCTGTTTCAAGCCTTTACTTTAACTTATGAAACAACTGAGTGAGTTAGAGATGATTATTATTTTCATACTAGCATCCTAGTGCATGAAATTCATGCATGGGAGGGGGGACCCTCAACCTAGCCTGCACTCTCTCCAATCTGGGGCATCCCTCTTGCAATCTGAGATCACTGGTTCCTAACCACTCGCTTGCCTGTCTGCCTGCCTGACAGCCCTCTAACTGCTCCCCTGCCAGCCTGATTGCCCCTAACTGCATCTGCCTCTGCCCCCGCCACTGTGACTTTGTCTGGAAGGAAGTCAGATGTCTGGTTGACCCGTTCTAATTAGCATATTACTCTTTTTTAGTATAGATTGCAATTAAGAGAACTAAGAGAGGTTAACTGACTTACCCAAGGTCACAAAATTAGTAAGTGGTACTTTAGCTAAGAAAGGGAAATAGAATTGGGACAGAAAAAAGTGGATGGATAGACAGATGAATAGATGAATCTCAACATATGTGCCTCTGTATATGTCATTATATATAACTCATCATCCACACACACATGTAAATATGCTTTATGTATATATGCTTTTCTATTGTAGTTTCCTGTAATGTATGCCATCACCACACCTGGACTATATTTAATGCATTTTCTGATTCATTGTATCTGTTTACCTATCAAGACCGACTCAGATTCTACTTCATTCATGAATCATCTGAAAATTCTTGATGTGAATTATCATCTTTCTACTCTAAAGTGTTATTTGCTTTAATTTTGTTTATTGATTCACTAATACTATTTTGTAGAGTACACTAGCTAGTTGCTTTTCTTGAACATAACAATTTGTGAAGTGTTTCCCTTAAGTGCAGCACATACACTGATGTATCAACAGATAGATTGATTGGAGCAAGCAAACCCTGTCATTCATGCACCATTTCTCCCTTGTATTAATGTCCAATATGCTGTTGCTTCCAATATGTGGTACCATTAATATTCCAGTTCTAATCTAAGATGCCCAGTTGGAGTCTATTCTTTTATCTCCTTTTTGGTAGAACTGATTTCCAGCATTCTGTTCTGCTGAGTCCATTGCTGGATCACTTCTTGGTTCCCCTCTGTTAAGCTTGTTTCACAGATGTATATCTGTTCTAGTCTGGTGAACAGTATCTTACAAGGAAAGTCTGGAAAAGAAGCAGCCAGCCAGCCAGGATGTTTTCCTTACAACAGTATTTTGTGGCCCTTTTCAAAGCTGCTAAAATGGAACTCATTCACTTTATTTTATTGTCTAAAGTTTTACATAGGTCTCCTTTTCCCTCAATTGACACCACCACCACCACCACCCCCCCCCCCCCCCCCCCCAGCCATTCCCACCCTGGGCAAGCCCCCACTGTCCCAGTGTCTGTGTCCATTGTTTATGCTAATATGCATTCATACAAGTCCTTTGGTTGCTCTTTACCCATCCCCCCCTTAACATTTGTCTCTGGATCTATTCTTGTTCATCAAATTATGTTGATCATTAAATCCCACATATGAGTGAGATCATGTGATATTTCTCTTTCTCCGACTGGCTTATTTAGCTTAGCATAATGTTCTTCAGTTCCATCCATGCTGTTGCAAATGGTAAAAGTTCCTTCTTATTTATAGTGGCATAGTTTTCCATTGTGTAGATGTACCACAGTTTTTCAATCCACTCATCTGCAGTTGGGCACTTAGGCTGTTTCTAAATCTTAGCTAATGTAAATTGTGCTGCTATGAACATAGGGGTGCATATATCCTTTCTGATTGGTGTCTCTGGTTTCTTGAGATATAGTCCTAGAAGTGGGATTACTGGGTCAAATGGGAGTTCCATTTTTAACTTTCTGAAGAAACTCCATACTGTTCTTCACAATGGCTGCACCAGTCTGCATTCCCACCAGCAGTGAAGGAGGGTTCCTTTTTCTCCACATCCTTGCCAGCACTTGTTTGTTGATTTGTTGATGATAGCCATTCTGACAGGTGTGAGACGGTATCTCATTGTTGTTTTGATTTGCATCTCTTGGATAATTAGTGACTTTGGCATGTTTTCATATGTCTCTGGGCCTTCTGTATGTCCTCTTTTGAAAAGTGTCTATTTAGAACCTTTGCTCATTTTTTTTATTGGATCATTTATTTTCCTTTTGTTAAGTTGTATGAGTTCCCTGTAAATTTTGGAGATAAAACCCTTATCAGAAATATCATTGGCAAATATGTTCTCCCATGCAGTGGGCTTTCTTATTGTTTTGTTGATGGTTTCTTTTGCTGTGCAGAAGCTTTTTATTTTGATGTTGTCTCATTTATTATCTCCTTACTCTCCATTGCCCTAAGAGCTGTGTCTGTAAAGATATTGCTATGACATATGTCCGCAATTTTGCTGCCTACGGCATCTTGTAGGATTTTTATGGTTTCCAGTCTTACATTTAAGTCCTTTAGTCATTTTGAGTTTGTTTTTGTGATGGTGTAAGTTGGTGATGTAGTGTTGTGTGTTTTTTTTTTTTGCATGTATCACCAAATTTCCCAGTACCATTTATTAAAGAGAATGTCTTGATTCCATTGTATATTCTTGCCTCCTTTGTCAAACATAAATTGAGCATAATGGCTTGGTTTGATTTCTGGCTTCTCTGTTATGTTCCATTGGTCTATATGTCTGTTCTTATGCCAGTACCATACAGTTTTGAGAACTGTGGCTTTGTGATATGGTATTGTGATCTCTCCAACTTTGTTCTTTTTCAGGATTGCTGTGGCCATTTGGGGTCTTTTTTTTTATTCGAGATGAATTTTTGGAGAGTTTGTTCTAAATATTTGAAATGTGCAGTTGGTATTTTAATGGGGATTGAATTGAATCTGTAGATTGCTTTGTGTAGAATGGATATTTTAATGATGTTGATTCTACCAATCCACGAACATAGTATGTTCTTCCATTTGTTTATGTCTTCCTCTTTCTCTTTTTTCAATGTCCTGTAGTTTTCTAAGTGTAGGTCTTTTACATCCTTAGTTATGGAGCTCATTCTTTTGTAGTTCTCTCATCAGATTACAGTTTTAGTGCCAGGGGTGTTGGCCATATCCAAATCCAGAAACCCTTATAGTAGATGAGAACTCTCTCCTCTCTGGAGTCCCCAGTAAGTCTGGCCTGCAGGATGGTCATTTTAACTGGAAGAGTAAGAAGGACTGAAATCTCACTGGAGTCTTCTGTTTCTTTTGAATTCTTTCCCAGAGCAGTTACCCCTGGTAGGGTAAGCTCTAAGAGGTTGGTAAAATAACCCAATTATTCTTCCTTACACTCTTTTTATTTCCTGGGAGACAGAATCAGATGACTCCACAAAGATGTCATGTTGGCTGCAATGATCCCCTCTTCTCTCCCTCCCAGCCCTGCCTCCAATCTTTCTCTTTTTTATGTATAAGTTGTTTCAAGTCTTTGAAGAGCGAGTCCTAAGGGGAACCAGAGTTCAGATTTCTTAATCTAGTGCCTGGGGTTAAACAAAATAATATGAAATTATAATTATGTTATTCTTGGTTGAAACTGACTAAATGTGTCACACCAGCCAAGGGTTTGGCGAGCCAGAGCAGGGCCAATGAAGGATGGAGAAATGATAGACAAAGAGAAAAAACTGGGTCTAGGTGGATCTTCTGTGCCTGACTGAAGCCACAGTACAGATCCAGACTGCAAATCTGAGGCTTTATTTATAATCAGGGACAAACAAGGTAATCTACAATGTTGTTATAAATTTCACTTGTTTTGGCAGCACTTGCTGTACCTCCCACAGCCCATTAGCTACCCAGGAAAAATCTAGGGAGCAGTTACAAGATCAAGCTTAATTATGCTTAGAGGACTGTGCTCTCCAAGCTGGGACTTGTTTGTGACTTTGCCAGCAGGTCAGTCTGAGGCTTAACCCTATAACCGCTTCCTACAACTAAACATAAAATGCTTTGTCTAGTAGTACCCAGCATATGAATGCAATGGACTGTAATAGAATCTCATCATCTGTTCAGTCAGGGCCAATATTGCAGGTGTGCCAACTGTGGAGCTGTTTTATAATGAGCATGCTCATGATCTATTTTACCAAGAGAGATATAGCACAAAACTTTGATTCACAGTCCATCTCTAGAGTTCATCTGTAAGAAGTTTGAGAAACTGTGAACCTCTTTTCTTAATGTGGCTGATGAATGTACTCACTGGATTAAATACTAAAGAAAGGGTGAGGGGCTTGCGTTGCTGGTTTTATAAAATATAAGAATCTTTATGGACTATCCTAACTTGTCCCCCCCTCCAGTGAATAAATTATTCTTGATCATTCATGAGGGAAAAATAATTCCTTTAATTTTTTTTCCAAATCTCTCTTCCAAAGACTCTATTTGTCCTGATAGTACTATATGTGTGACAGTGCTCAGATTAATGCCAAAAAACTAGATTAATGCTTAGGGGTGGACAAAACAGAACACATTCTCTCTTTCTCCTCCACTTCCATCTCTGTTTTCTTTGTCAATACCATATTATACATATGAGTTACATAGAGAAAATAAGACAGATTTAACTGATTAAACATTTAGCGGCAATGTATATTAAGCTTATCTACTATATGTATATTTTAAGTTTTCTTTTATTTATTTCAGAGAGGAAGGGAGAAGGAGAGAGAGACGGAAACATCAATGATGAAAGAGAATCATTGATCAGCTGACTCCTGCATGCCCTACACTGGGGATTGAGCCTGAAACCCAAGCATATGACCTGATTGGGAATCCAACTGTGACCTCCTGGTTCATAGGTCAATGCTCAACCACTGAGCCATGCCAGCTGGGCTCTAATATATATATATTAAAGCTTAAGATAATTAATAATGAGGAAAATTATATATTTTGCCCTATAAGAAAGAAGCATGGCATTCCAATCCATTAGGAAATGTGTTGTTTGTAAAAGATAATGAATTCTATTCAACTCCCTGTGATTTGGAGCATAAGGTTTCATGTATGTGGGATGTAGCAGAATAGAAATGATAACTGCTAAACAGAGATCATCCTAGTATTATTGGTCTTATTAGCTCAAAATAATAAATCCCATCTCTAGAAATAATTTTAAAAAATGAAACAAAGAAATGGAGCTAAGTAAAATTCTATTAAGGTATCCTGTTTTTGACCTTTAAGGTTGACTTATATACTTATGCTCAACAGTATCTTTTTTCCCCTCAAGTACCTCACTGAGTCCTTTTCCAGGAAAATATCTGTAGACAGAGTCAGAGGCCAACATAAGACTAAGTTTTACATTTTTAAAATTTAGAAAAAAAGGGCATGGTAAAGAAATGTTTTCTAAAGTATTCAAAGGTCTTTCAATTACAACTCAGCAGAAAAATAGTTTCTAATAGGTCCCTTACAAGCACATGAGCATATTTACATTTGGATGGTAAATGTTATTATTTAGTTTACCAATCACCACCCAAACTAATTTCTTTGGAATTCACAAGGTTTTCTCAAAATATTTAACAAAACCCACAGATGTATTCAGGGTTTAATGACAGTGTTCACAGTATTGATTATGATCAGCTATTATCAATAACACACTCACTCATCCCTGCATTCATTTTCACATTTAGTGTGTTACTACACTTGGGGACACAGGCAGGCACATGACACAGTTTTAGATATCAAGAAACCACAACCTTTTGCAGGAAATGACATCATCACATCAGTTTTAGAAGTGCTCATTATATGTGAACCAAATGTGGAGGAGATCTGGAGATGAGGAGCCCTGGCTCTGAGTTCTTCTACCAGTTAATAGCTGTGTTCTAAGCAGAGCAGCTTCCCATCAGTACAATGAGCTAGAAACTCCCTCATGGAGTTAAGGGGATTATATGAAGCAGTGCATGTGAATCACTTACCACATTCAAATGGATAACAAATAAATGAGCTGTAATTATCATATCCCTTGAATTTGGTCAGGATTTCTTTTCTTTCTTTCTTTCTTTCTTTCTTTTTTTTTTTTTTTTTAAACTCGGAAAAACACTAAGCTACTTATTTATGGGTATACAGATCATAGGTAGGAATACTGGGATTCACACTCAAGTTTCAGTGCCAAGTAATTTGCATGCTCAGTATTTTTTCTTTCTACTACATTAGCTCTTTTTCGAAATAGCTTCATTTCCATGACTTCGTTGAAAGGATAATGTTTGTAATTAATATGGAAAACTCCATGCAGTTCTTTCTAAATCTCCTTTTCACTGGTCTATTTTGCTAAATCTGCTGTGAGAGTTATTCTTTTTACCCTTTTACAGAAATATTTATAATACTGAGGCATGACACTTGTTATTAAATGATTAATAATAATTATTGAAGAAGTATTCACTTTTTTTTTTTCTCCACCAAAATATCACCATGTTATGGGCCCAGCAACTTTATAGACACTTAATTAACTGTTACTTTATAGCTACTAAGCACAGTTTTTTTAAAAAAAACTTTAAAAAAGATGTCAAGTATGTACTAAAGCTTTGTCAGTTCTGTTTTCAGGCTACAGTGTTTTTTAACTGCTAAGTTATACAGCCCATTGGAATCCATTACCATGGCAGGTTTTTCTAGGCAAATAGCACACAGGAGGAAAGTTTGGCTTTGAGTTTTCTTTCTGATTTAGTTTATCCTTTGGTTGCTAATTTGCATTTTTCTCTGAAGCAGATTAGAATTATAATATATATGCAAAAAGCATAAAGCCAAGATAGACAACCCCTGGCCTCCAACTAACAGTGCAAATGTGGGAAAGTTACTTCTTTGATTTCTATCTCAGTTTAAACATCTACAAAAACAGGTAATGATTTCTATTGTAAAGTTCTGTTTTGAGAATAGAATGTGATCATGTGCTAGAGCTGGACTACTGTTAATTATCCAGGAATTTTGAGATGTGGATATGAAAATTTCAGTAGTTTCAAACCAGCCATGGGAGCAGCATTTACACCATAAAAATTGGCAATTGCTGCAAATTAGATTTTTCTTGTTCCTTCCTGGAGAGTAGTTTTACAGAGTATCCCTGGATAATCCTTGTAAACCACTTAGTAAAGTTGTAATCCCACATAGGATTTTAATATTCTTACCGGTAGTTTTCCAGAGTATTGTTATGATATTAATTCAGAAATCTGCATGGGTATATTATTCTAAGTTACATTTCCAAAGGCTTGTTCCCATTTGTACCTTTATGTTAACAGTAAAGATGTCAAGATTGTATGTAGAGACTTTCCCTTTAGTAATGGCACAAAAGAATCAATTGAAGATGAATATGCAGAATTTCTTGAGAGAAAACATATCCTTTGTTGACAGCCAAGATGCCTTAATGAAATGTAGATGCAGAAATGCTGCTGATTGCAGGTAACTCTAAGATTCTTGTTTAATTCCTTCCTGTCAGTGGCAGTACACAAAGTATTTCATGTATTACTCTGAGCTAACATTAAAAAATAAATATTTTCTAAGCATAACGTGTCATCTCATCTTTCTGTTTGTTCATCTGTTAGCTTCTATTACTTTTGGTGCTTTTATACAATAAATTTTGCTTACCTGGAAGTGAAGTGTTTGAAAAACACATACAAATTCAAAATGTGTTTTTAATGATAAGGTCTGTGGCTTGGCGCTGAAGAGAGCATCCATATATCAAATACCTTTATGGCTCTGTCTTCTACTTGATCTGGATGCAGGAAAAGCAGGATTCCAGGCAGAGGGGGGCAGTTTCCCAAACCTCACTTGTGTAAGTAATTAGAGGCAGCCTTTTAAATTCACATTTCAGAGGATGAGCTCAGAAATGGGCCACATTTTTTAATAGGACTGCTTCTACTATGAGGGGTGGGGGCATCTGCTACAGTTAGATAGCAGATGTTGGGGATAAAAAACTCTCCATTTAGATATACAATATATGGGAAAGGATATAGAGAATAAATAAAGAATGTCAAAGGATGTTGAAGAAATACACAGACATATATTGACTGATATAAAAAAAAACTTGACCAAGGCAATTTATTTTTGATAAAGTGTTCAGGGGAAATATTGTTTAGATTGTTACATTCCTTTTATTTTCCTAAAATCTTATAGGAATGTACTTTTATCTTATAATATGTACATAATGCATATATTAAGTACATATAATGTATAGTTTCATAGTAGTTTTTGTTTTTCTGATTATGTTATTTTAGACTTTTAAAAAACAATATTTAAACAAATATACACTCATGAACTTATGCATGCATATGAATGATTGTTCATTTGCTTGTTTATTTTAAATATGAGGCCATTCTGTTCTAAGTCTTGCTTTTTCATTTAATATAGTTTGTGTATTGTTCTATGTTAGCACTGTGACTTATTTCATTATTTCAATAGTTATATTATTCTGGTGTATTTATATACTTTCATTTATGCTACTAATATATTGATAGAAATGTAGGAGTTTCTAGTTTTTCCATATTAAAAGGAATGGCCTTTCATTTGTATATTTGTCTCCATACTTATATATAATTATACGTTCATTCTATTTCTATAGAATAAGTGCCCAGAAATAGATTCCTTATTACTACTTATTTTCTTAATTTCTTTTATTTTTAATTAAAATTGACCTTCTATATAATAAAAGCCTAAGGACTGAATAGCAGAATGACCAGTTGCTATGACGCGCACTGACCACCCAGGGGTAGACACTCAACTCAGGAGCTCCCACAGTGTGCTCCCACAGTGGGAGTGCTGGTCTGCTGACTGGGATGAGCGGATACTTCCAAAGTGGGAGCAGCCTCTCAGGGTGGGCCCACAGCCGTGTGGCTGACTGGGATTAGCAGCACTCCCACAGTAGGCCAATCCCCACAGGCCACACTCCCCCACCAGTGCACAAATCCTGTGCACCGGGCCTCTAGTACATTATAATATTAGTTTCAGGTGTACAACATGGCGATTAAACATTTATATAACTTACACTTTTATAGCTCACCATATAAGTTTAGTACTCACTTAATACCATACAGAGTAACTTCTTATTACTACCTTTAATTCTCAAAATAACCTTGCAAGGTAAGATTACTGTTATTAATGCTAGTATTCATTTTATTGATCAGTAAACTAAGGAGTAAAAAGTTTAGCCTATCCAAAGTCATGTAGCTAGTAAGTAGGAAAGCTAGGTTGCATACCTACCCCTTGCATGAGCACAGTATTCGCACAATCTGACTAGAGTACTTTATAAAGCCGTCTCTAATGATTTCTGCTCTTAGTATGTCAATTATTTTTATAATTTTACATTTCTGAGGTTGGAATCCATCTCCATTTCGACAATCATTGTCAGTTAGCTGACAGCATGACATAGATGTCACTGCTGACATATGTACACACAGATTGATGCTTACTCGATCCATGACTGGACACATATAACCCCTCAATGAGCCATGTAAGGAACTTGAAGGCAGGACCTTGAGTCCTGGTAGTTGTCTGAAAATGTTGTACCTTCATTTAAATAAAAAAGTACCAGTAACAAAACTTAACAAATGGCTGCCAAAAGCCTGGAAGAAAACCATATAGGTAATAGAAAATTCTATAAAGAATATTGTATCACCAACAATCTTAATGGAATAAAAGATAATATTTGTCAGAAAACAACAACAGGCATTGTTAACTATGAGTCAAAAAGTATTTAAGAAGAGTTAGACCCCAAATGTAAAGATCCCAACCAATTGATTTAATTTATATATTCAATGGTATGTATGCATATGAGTAATATATGATAAAGTCAACGTGTAAATATAAAAGAGCTCTTTGAGTAACAAAAAATAAAATTTGTAAAGGACAAGAAAATGTTAGTAAAATTCACAGTAGGTTTTTTTTTTCCTTTCTCTTGGATATACATAATATAAATGTGTCCCTTACAATTAATGCCTTTTTTGGTTCATTGAAATATATTAGTACCTACCTTATAGGGGTGTTATAAGAATGGCTGTAACTGCTTACAACAGGGCCTAGTATATGATGAGTATTTGATAAATGATAGTTATTAAAAATATTTAATAAAAATTGCAAATTTTCTTCCAAAAAAGGGTAAATCAATTTACAATACCAGTTTAACAATTTTATTACAGTAATTTATAACCTAAAACATAATTTGATATAATTCTTTATAAAAAATAAACAAGCCTATTATCTCAAACCTATCATGTGTGATCATGTATCTTCTGTAAAGATAAAAGGAATATTTAAGTTTACTGAAAGTCTAACAAAATAAAACCTAAACATCTTCTGCATCATCCCATAACTACTTAATTCTACCTATTGTTTTCTCAAATAAATTTTGATTTCTGGGTTATATTACATTTGGGAATGAAAGTCACATTTTCACTAATAAATTTTTGACCTCTGGATAATGATGATAAATATTATTCAACAGATATATTACATTTTAAAAATTAAAAATATTAATGGAAATTTCTTGGACACTTGTATTTTTAATAAAAAGCAATGAGAATATATTATAAAACTGGATATAGGAATATTTTGTTACATATGAAATCAATCTACTTTCAGAACAATTTTTAAGAATGTATGCCTGTTGTCACCTTCAAGAAAATCATAATTCAGTTGGTAAGGAAGATATATAAAATACAGTATTCACATCTTGGATATTCACCACATACTACAAATATATTCATGAAGGAGAAAGTTCATTCCACATTAGGAGTACAACTCACTTGCTGACATGTCTTTCCATTTAGTTATCTCTTAAACCTCTGCTCTCAGAGTCCTTTGTAGATCTCCTACGGGGTGACCAAGTCAGAGACTGGATTGTTGTAAAATTTTTGCAAGGAAGTTGTAGTTGTTTCTGTGGGATATCCGAAGAAGAAATTTAATTTGTCTTTATGCAAACATTCAAAACATTGAGTTGTTCTTAGATGCCCATATCAAGTCCAAGAAATTGCCATACTACAAAGGGGACAGCATGGTGCTGCTTACCTGAGTTGGGGGTGTTGAGGATGGATCGTTATGCTTAAAATGTAGCAGGCCTCATGCCAGCATGCGGAGTACAGTAGTTGTTAAGATACACAAACAATTGTACTTGAAAGTGGAGTCAAACATTCAGAAGCAGAAACACTAATTAGAACTAATTGACAAGTGTTATAACACTCACCAGGGTAGCTCTTTACATAGGAAAATGATAGTTATGTAAATACAGTGATTAATTGCATTCTCTTAGTCATTATTTTTCTTCCTGGCATCAAGCATGACTAGAATTTAGCCACTGATTACAACTTCAAATTTATGGTAGATTTCTAAGCGAACAATTTTGTTTTGCTTCTGTCATTTCTATACATATGAGTGTTTGCTGGTGTGTGTGTGTGTGTGTGTGTGTGTGTGTGTGTGTGTGTGTATGTGCATGCTTTATCACATTTCTCTGTGTGTGTAGTTTACTATAATATCTCTCTTGGATATAGACACTACTTGTAGCTTCAATTTTCATCATAGAAGCTACTTTCAATCCATTGACATTTAAAAAATGATCTAACCTAGTAAGCATCAATGAGAGTATTTCGTGTACCTTTTGTGATGTAAATATTCTGGTAATAATAATTTGAAAACAAGTCTTTAAGTCTGCCAATCTAGCATCTGCCACCAACATTATAATTCTATTAAGAAAAAGAAGAGTTAAGCTGACTGTATTATTTATCTTTAAGTATGTTTACCATATTAAAAATATCATTTGAGCACTCCTAAAGTAGATTCACTAAAAACAAAACCAAAGAAAATACTTTTGACTACCTCTTATAACATGATATATGGCAAGGGAAAGTTTGTTAGATCAACGACAGACACTACAAATGGTAGCTGCAGTAGAAAGGCAATACAGTTCGAAAAGTTTGAAGATCTGGGTGCAAGCTATGATTCCTTCTCTAATTAATTATCTGTATAATCAAGAAGAGCTACTTGAGCTCTTTTGAACCTAGTTTTCTTGTCTTTAAAACAAGAAGAATAAAGCAAGTGTTTTCCAAGTTCTCTTCGTCCTTTGAAAAATTAGTCACTTTTAAGTTATTTATTTTTAAATATTCCCAAGGTAAGTTCACTTTAGAGACACTTAGCCCATTTTCACGGAGAGTAGTAAAGAGCTTCTGGTGATGTTAATGGTGGCTCCAACCTGGAATCAGGTCTCATTTGGTTTATGACCCTTATGAGTTTTACCTGTTTCCTTGGGGTAGGGCTGGGAATTTGATAGAAGTAAGGGAATCTGATATCTTTGTATTGAGTTACTCCATCTAGTTGTCCTGTTTCAATTACATAGGTATTACAAACCATCTTCTGATTTCCGCCGCCCCCCCACCCCCCCCCCCCAGTTTTAGGGCAAGGAAAGAATACATTTGAAGGAGTTAATGATCCCCTCTACATAAAATCTTACCATCTTACCTCTAGTAACTTTTTAAAAACATGTTTGTCTGATATTTGTAACGAAATTCATCATAACCTCTTCTACAACTCAATCTCAGGGTAATTTAATGTAAAGAATGACTTTATTATTGTATTAGTTTCCTGGGGCTGCCATAACAAATGATCAGAGAAAATTATTCTTTCAGTTCTGGAGGATGGAAGTCTGAAACCACGTAATCTCCAGGGCTCTGTTCCTTCTGAAGCCTCTAGGAAAGAGTCTGTTCCATGCCCCTCGCCTAGCTTATGTGGCAGGAGACAACCCTTAGTGTTTCTTGGTTTACGGAAGCACAGCTCCAATCTCTGTCTCTGTTGTCACATGGCATCATCACTGTGTATGTGTCTTTGTCCAAAATTTTCCTTCCTCATAAGGATATTAGTTATTGGATTTAGGGCCAACTCAATCCAGTATGATCTCATCTTAATTAATACATCTGTAAATACCAATTTTCAAATAAGGATGTTTTCTGAGTTTTTTGGGTAGATATGCATTTTGGCAGGATACTATTCAATTCAATAAAATGGTCTTATAAAGAAAAATGACAAACCAAGCATCTTATGACACGTAAAATATTTAATTAAAAAGTAAAAAAGCTCACAGAAATCTTTCATGCTCAAAAGTTATTAGGAATAGGTATTGGATTTTGTTCTCAAATATGGCTTATATTAGCTAAAACACAGTGTGAAAATCACATTAAGTAATAATTTTATAATAAAATTTAAATGTATGAACTTTGTGGGATGATAAGCAAAACCGAGTGCATGTCAAGTATATTCAGCTAGAGAGTTCTGAGAAGATGAAACGGTTAATATATAAAGGCAAAGTAAAAAAGAACGAAGATAATGTCTATTTCTTTCAATCCTAAATTATCTTCTTCATGGCCTTTCCTCTTCTTTAAAAAGAATTATCTTAATTTCTCCATCTGACATAATCTTACATATCTACTCTTCTGTGTTTTTTTTATTTTTATATTTTTTTCTACTAACATTGATTTTTAAAATGCTAGTTTTAGCTTTGATATGTTAGTAAGAACTGGTTTGAAGGTGACTTATTAAACTTGACTATCACCAGTGGAACTTGATCAATTTAACCACAATAATTTTTTAAAAGGAGGATACCATGACTCATGTATTTACAAATTTAAAAAAAAAAATACTTTTATTACCACTTTTTTCCCTGAATTCCTCAGTTTTCTAATGAATTTATTACATTTTTAATTAAATTTTGATAATAAAGGTACAAAACATGTTATTTAAATATATGTCTGTAAGTAATACACCAAGTTCAAAACATGCACACATATACTTCATTGGAGAGAAAGACAGGGCCCAAAGGTGAAGGGCCAGGAAGGGTGTGTTCAGAGAAATGCTGAGCAGGGAACTGATATGATAAGATTTTTATATATATGTATTTGTAAAGGATATATCTTTTAAAAGAATGAAGGGAAGTGAGCAGCATAATGTAGGAATCTACTTAACTAGGACTCAGAGTCTTTAAAGATAGTGCTAGTGATAATTCTATAAAAATAAATATATTTTTAAAAGTTTAGAGTGTGCAATTGATAATATAGATTGGACAATGGAAGGGAACAATTTGAGAATGACATACAAGTTTCTGTATTATTGGTTAGTTTGGTAGAAGGTGATACCTTTAGCATTCCATAGGATATAGACATGGATGGATATGATTTTGGAAAAATTTATGGTTGACTTTGTGTTTATAACTTGAGATGTTTATAGAGCATCAAATAATAGACATCTTAACCATTTCTTTGAAGCTCAGAAAAATATACTTAGATTAAAAGAATTTGAAATTTGATTGATTTTTTTCTCATTTTCTCCCAAAAGAGGATTTTCAGTGGTTTATTAATAACAAAAAGAAAATTGAAAATAATTGATAACAATGTAACAAAAAAAGGAAATAAACATAGGAAAATTAGAGGGAGCCACAAATGAGATTAGTAAACAAATTGTACTGCTACATTAGCTGTTAAACAGTTGATTGAAATGGTAGAAATATTTCTCTAAGCTTTCTATTAGCAATCATGAGGTGGGGGACACCATCCATGTTAATCATAGCCAGAAAGAATATCAGGGTATCAAACCTTACACACTTTTATGTATATAAAATTCTTAGTTCAAAGTGTAATAAATGTGGGTAATATTTTAAAACACAGTGCCAGTACATCACAATGAGAAAGCTGGATGGCTAAAGTTGCTTTTCAGTTGTCACTAGTCCAGGGAACAGATAGTCCAGCCACTCTGCAGCCAGAGACTTGCAAGAGTCCTGAAGGAGCCTGGCACATTGAAAAACCCTTCTCATTTCTTACCCAAGACAAAGCTACATGCCCTGCACACCAACATGTCCTCGCAGAGAGGAGCAGGGGCAGGGACTAGAACTTTGCAAGAGTGATCCAGTCAGAATCACAGTTACCTACTAGGTTTTTTTTTTTAATTATTAAGTTGGACTAAAGTTAGCCAATTAGAGTAAATTATAGTCACTTCTAACCCATTAAGCAGAAGAATGAAGAAATTTTGAAAATGAGTCAGTTATAAAAACAGATAATTTATTTCCACATAGAGATAATTTATTTCTACATAAGTGTATTTGATACCCTTCTTTGCCCAGATAGTTAGGAAATGAGGCATATCAAGGAGTCTGTTGTTATAAATATTATGCCAGACCAGTTTTGCCTGCTATTGAAAGGCTTTGGGATCATGGAGCAATTAGCAGGGTTAATACTACAGGAGTCCCCTTATTATTCCTGAGGGGATATGTTCCAAGGCCTCCAGTGGATGCCTGAAACCATAAAAGATACTAAACCCTAGACTATACATGCATACATACATGCATACATACATACCTCTGATGAAGTTAAATTTTATAAATTAGGCGACTTCATGACAGATTTGTTCTTATACCTTTTAGTAACCTCAGCATGTGATTTTTTTTTTTTCTTTCCTTACTAAGTGGAACTTTTTTCTTTTCACTTTGAGAAGCATTTACAGCTTCTCTTTGACACATTTGCATTGCCAGTACCACTACTCTTGTGCTTTAGGCCCATTATAAAGTAACATAAGGATTATTTGAACACAAGCACTCAATAGTGATCTGATAACTAAATACAGCCTCCATAGGCTGGCAAAGGGAGGATTCCTGTCTCAAGCAGGATGGAGCAGGACAGCGTGAGATTCAAGCATTGTGCACTATTTAAAAAATTATGAATTGCTTATTTCTGGAGTTTTCTATTTAATATTTTTGGACTGAGATTGACTACAGATAAGGGAGGGACTGCTGTATTCAGAAATTCTAGTTCATTCAGTTTCAGGAAGTTTTCAGTGAGAATTGGACATGGCTTCTTTCAAAATAATTCCTTGGGAGCCAAGTATGAAAGATCTGACTTGATTGTGAGTATAAGTCAGCTTAAAAAAAAAAAAATTATAGTTCTTTCACTTTAAGTACTTCGGCTGAGTGTGCCCAGCTCTCATCAGGGACACAGAAAGCTTTGTCTTTACTTTGATGGAAGAAACGAGAGATTAGTTTGAACAGCTGATTTTTATCCCAGTCATTCCACAAACTGTCAGTGTTTGTTTGAGATTTCTTCCTAGTAGGCTGTTTATCACTCTGACTCTCTTTGTTCTCCCTGGCTTTGATCTCCATGGACCAGATTCTTGTCCTAAGTAACTCTAGGGGAATTCCAAGACAAGAGCAACACTGATTTGATGTTTGGAAGCACTAGTTCTGCTTTCTGTAGCATTTGTCTTTGTTTCTCTGTGTGCCTCTTTCATTTTCTTTTTTCAAGCTAGTTCATATTTTTGAGTGTAGTGTATCAGAGAAAGAACAAGGAGATGGGTCTTCTACCGAGTTTTTCTTTTGGATTGATTTTTCAAAGGGCTGCAGAATAGCAATAAATGCCTTACCCTGGTTCTGCCACATGGGAGTCAGTCCAAAGACAAGTGTTTATTTCCTTGGTGAAAAATAATATACAAGCCTGTTTGTGAGCAGTGGCTACAAGTATAGAATTATATTAGCTGATTATTGTGAGGTCTAAACCTTTCTAGACATTTATGTTTGATTGTTATAAAATGTTTTAAAATCACAGTCAATTTTTGGCTCACTTGCTATTGATTTTAGATTACTAATAGATTTTTGGTTGTTTTTGAAATTGTATATGTACACTTTCAGCACATATATATAAATCTTATCTAAGAAAAAAGTAATATGCGAATTGACCATCATTTCATGACACAATATGGTTGCCCCCATGTGGTCAAATATAGCGGCCCCCGTGTGGACACAAGATGCCCGCCACAAGATGGCCTGCAGAAGAGAGCAGTTATGGGCAGTTAGGGGTGACCAGGCTGGCAGAGGAGGGCAGTTCAGGGGGGACACAGTCCTGTAGGGGAGGGTAGTTGTGGATGATCGGACAAGCAGGGAGGGCAGTTAGGGGTGACCAGGCCTGTAGGGGAGGGCACTTGTGGACAATCAGGCCAGCAGGGAGGGCAGTTAGGGGTGACCAGGCCAGCAGAGGAGAGCAGTTGGGGGGGGACCAGGCCTGCAGGGGAGGGCTGTTGTGGGCAATCAGGCCAGCAGGGAGGGCAGTTAGGGGTGACCAGGCCAGCAGAGGAGAGCAGTTCAGGGGGACCAGGCCTGCAGTGGAGGGCTGTTGTGGGCAATCAGGCCAGCAGGGAGGGCAGTTAGGGGTGACTGGGCCAGCAGAGGAGGGCAGTTGGGAGAGACCAGGTCAGCATGGGAGGGCAGTTGGGGGGCAAGTCTACAGGGGAGAGCAGTTTTGGGGGACCAGGCCTGCAGGGGAGAGCATTTGGGTTGATCAGGCCAGCAGGAAGGTCCATTAGGTGTGACTGGGCTGGCAGAGGAGGGCAGTTGAGGGAGACCAGGTCTGCAGGGGAGGGCATTTGTGGGAAATCAGGCCAGCAGGGAGGGCAATTAGGGGTGACTGGGCCAGCAGAGGAGGGCAGTTCAGGGAGATCAGGCCATAGGGGAGGGAAGTTGTGGGGGATGAGGCCTGCAAGGGAGGGCAGTTAGGTGTGACCAGGCCAGCAGGGGAGGGCAGTTGGGGTTGACCAGGCCAGCAGGGGAGGACAGTTAGGGGCAACCAGATTGTAGGAGAGGTCAGTTAGGGGTGACCAGGGCATCAGGGAGGGCAGTTAGGGGCAATCGAGCTAGCTGTGGAGCAGTTAGGTATAGATTAGGCTGGCAGGGGAGTAGTTAAGGGGTGATCAGGTTGGTAGGCAGAAGCGGTTAGGGACAATCAGGTAGAGGCAGGTGAGTAGTTGGGAGCCAGCAGTCCTGGATTGTGAGAGGGATGTTCGACTGCCCGTTTAGGCCTGATCCCACTGGGGTCCCAGATTGGAGAAGGTACAGGCTGGGCTGAGGGACATCCCTCCCCCCCCCCCCCCCATGCAGGAATTTTGTGCACTGGGCCTCTAGTATTAGCATAAGTGTTACACTCTCCAAGCCCCCATGCATGATTTTGTGCACCAGGCCTCTAGTCTTCATTAACTGAAATTTTGTAGCCTTGAATGGAATCCTGGGCTTGGAAGGGTGTGTGGAAAGCTTGGCTTCCTCCATTGCTGGGGAAACCCAAACCTCCTGCTCGCTCCATGGCCACAGCCATCTTGGTTGGGTTAATTTGCATACTTGCTCCTGATTGGCTGATGGGTGTGGTTGTGAGTGTAGTGATGCTTAATTTGCATATTACTCTTTTATTAGATAGGATTTGCAGGCCATACAAAATTATCAACTTACAAATTAACCTGGTATATTTGGTTCAAGATTTAATTAACTTACTCCTAATGCCGTGGCAGGGCCAGACCAAATGAGTTAGGGGACCTTAAATGGTTTGCAGACTGAATGTTACCTACCACTCCCTTAAAGGTTATACAAAAATTGGCTTATGAACCTATTTTACAAACATATCACAGACACACACACACACACACACACACACACAATGCAAATTTGGACATATACCATATTTAAATGGTTTGAGAGGACAAAACTGACACTCTGAAGTTGTAAGATCTCAGGGTAGTGCAGCGATTAGAATCACAGAAAGTGTTTCTCTAACTATATGATTATGAATAAAGGGGATATGAATTCATAAGTTGATTATTACTTAATAAATGCAGTATATTTAACTTTCAAAAATATAGAAAACAATTTAAAAAAAAATGATTCCTTGCTTTACTTCACACACCAGTGCATTCAAGTGGTGTCACTGTTTCCTTTCAGAAAATTCAGCAAAGCCACATCCCTGGAGAGTCTAAGAGAGTGGCTTCATTCTCAGAAAACTGGGTCATTTAGGGCAAGCCCTAGTTAATCCCAGGATTCTTACATTTCTGAATCCATCTAAATATGGACATAAACTACGTGAAGAAAAGATAGAACCTGACATTAAACTTCAAAAATGGACTAAACCTATAAGTAAATCTAAAATGTGCTTCTTCTACTATAACACACATGAAAATCAATTCAAAATAGAGCCAAACTAAGATTATGAATGAGTATCCAAATAGTCTTGAATTCCAAACCTAAATGAATTTAGAACCATGACCTTTAGAGATGTCACTAAGAGAGGATTTAAAAGACTGACTTAACAGGCTGTTCTTTAGCCTTGAGATCGGGTTAGTTCATGTTGCCAACTACTGTGCACTTGGAAAGGATTTAAAAGGGCACTCACTTTTCAGAAACCCAGAGCATTATTTGGAAACTTAGAGGTGTCTGCTGATCATTCTTGCTTTAACCAACCCACTTCTTGTCTTCAAACATACTTTTTTGAAAGGGGTACATTATTTTCTCTCTTATCAAACTATGAGCTCCTTTGAACCAGGGAAATGATCTATAAATGTCAGCTTTCTTCCTCTCTATCCTCCCTTTGGAGACTCTAGATCCTGAGATCTTTTACACTTTAGCTACTTAACACATGCGTGTATGTAAAGGACACTAGTAAGTAGACTACTGAAATATGAAATGTTTTCTGCAGTGTATACTTTTGTTTACCTTTTTCCAGGAATAGCTTTGCAAGTTGAGTGAATTAATTTACAGCTACTCATGGCTTATACTAATTTCACAAACTTTATGGGAAATACCAGTTAATTCTATTGTACTACATATTAAATATTTGTGGACTATGATCAGCTTTGTAAACAAAAATTTATTCAGCTGACATTAATCATACATTCAACTAACAGTTGTTGAGTTATTATTAGCTACCTAATAAGTACCACTCTGGAATAGATACTGGAGATAAAGTTTAATATTTATAAACTTCAAGAATATTATGCTGTAGAGCTTTATTAAATGACTACTATGTATTAAGTACTGTTTAAGATTCATTACCTGATTTTTCTCATTAAGTTATCATAAGAGTTCATGGTTTCCATTTTACAGATATAACTAAAGCTTAGAGAAATTAAGTAAATTGCTTTCCAAAAGCTAAAATCTAGATCAAGATATCTGACTCCCAAATACATGCTTGAAAATATGGCCAGTAGGCAAGCAGTTATGATTACCAGAACCTTTAAAAAAATTATTTTCCAACACTGAGACTTGAGGAGATTTCACAGAAAAAAAAAATATTTGTATTTTCTTGAAAAATACATGCTAAATATTTAAGGCAGTAATTCAAAATATTTATGATTAACATGGTCTGGACAACAGCTAATCATAAAGGAACACAGATCAATGAGAAAAGATACCCTTTGCAAGCAATTGGGGCTGCTATTCCAATGTTCAAGACTTAATTATCAGCTGATTCAAAGATAACCCCTACAATAATGGACATGAATGTGTAATTTCCAAAAATGTAGGAGGCCAACTGGGAATACAAGAATTTTGTCAGTTCTTCAAGAATAAGATACAGAGGTCTAGAGAAGTTAAATGACTTGCCCAGATCACATAGTGAGCCAGATGGAGTTAGGATTACATTTCGATTTTAACTAAGTCTGATGGTCCTGCACTGTGGTGTTTTGTGATATTAACAAACTCAATTTTCAGATCAGTATCTGAAAATACTGTATTTATTTTCTCATTTTACTGGTTCATATTTTAGTGGTTTTTAAACATCTTTATGCTATTTAGAGGATTATTCACATGCGTATATGTAATGTACTTTAAAAATATTACCTAAATTTAAATTAAAAAAAAATATGTGTACACTTTCTCAAACTTTATTAATTAGGAAAGTATTGCTGTCTTTATTAAAATGAGGAAATGGCTGTCATTAAAAAAGTAAATAGTTATTTTATGAACTTATAAAATTACTTTATTTCTACCACTTCAGTTTTCCTGAGGCAAATATGTTTCAAATTACATCTTTATATCTTTCTTTGCAAGATAATTTCAAAAGGTAAAAATATTATTTTCTTTAAATTATTTGTTTCATCCATAGCAACTATTAAAATTTTTTTCAAAAGTGAAATATGCAATCTAAGAATGATTCTCCGACTTTGTCAACCTTTCCTTATTTTACATTTATTCTTTAATCCCCAATGCTCTAGTAGTAATGTAAGTTAGTCTCCTGTTTCAATAGAAAAAGAAATAGTAAAGTGAATCTTTAAGATTCCATTAAAACCATTTGATAACACACTGGAGAATTGTTATTAAAGGTCAGGATTGGTGTGACTCTGGTCTTGACGTTATCTCAGAAAATTTTAGCGCCAGTAGTTTAAAAAAGTCCAGTTAAATCAGATCAAATCATTAAAAACTAAATTTCTGTTATCTAACAGAACTGTTTTTTGAACACCTACTGACAGACTCTGTTTTATGAGGTATTTGACATAATATCTAATAGTATTTTTCTTAAATATGATGCTGTATAACTACATGGAAATAAAACCAAAAAGAAACTGAGTGAAGTTATCTCAGGAGAGAGAAAAAAAAAAAAAGTCTGGGTCAGAATGATAGTTACCATATTAGACCAAAGCTGGCCATGACCTACGGAGGGATCTGATAAAAAATAGTTTTTTTCTTATGAGTCAGCTTGGCTTTAGAGAAAGGAATGTTGTTATGGGAGAGATATAAATAATAAGAGGCCAGAGAGAAAAGCTGTTAAATATCTTTCAGCACAAAAATAAAGGATTAGCTTGTGCAGACACAAGGGATTAAACCTAAGGCTACTGTATTATGCTTATTAAATTCCTGAAACCCCACTGGACAGCTTATTTAAGTGCCTTTTCCCTTAGTTCTGCACTCTACTTTCCTTACATATGTACTGTAGACATGCATTTCTTCTGGAAAATAAAGAGAAGTCTACCCTATTCAGAATGACTTCCAAGGATGGTCGGCCTCTTCCTCCAGCTACCTACCAGAAGGCATTCTCTTCATCACCCTGCACATGTTTGATGGGACAAAAAGACCAGCTGTAGCTGACAACCGTAATGTGTGCCAGGGATATGAGCGCTGATTTGGCCCTGGGTCTTGGGTCACCTCTGAGGATGATGTCATATCATAACACTCCATCATGTTTTGTTACTGATCCTTCTCTTTAGACTTGTCAAAGGGAGAGGCTGCAGAGCTTCTAAAAGACAGAGCCCACATATTGTAAGAATGTTGTCAGTGGCACAGATGACATTGAAGGTGTGGCATTATAAAAATTAGCTAACGATAAAAATTGCTCTTTGTCAGGAGTCTGGGTCAGACAGAGGATGATTCATCTGCACATCAACCACTCTCAGCCATAGAGTATATGGCTTTCTTGACAATAGGAACAGTTTTATTTAAATGTATCTCCAAGATGTTATTTTTTTTTTTTGGATTTGTTCAGAATCCTATTGCATTTGAATTTTAGGATATCTTTATGTTCTACTTAATTTCCTCAATTGTAGAGCTTTTCCTCTGATAGCAACTGTTTTCCATTACAGTTTCACACTATAAGTTTACCGGGAAAATTCATGCCAGTTATTATTATTTTTATGAGTTTATATACTCAAATATGAAATAAACAAAATAGGCTAGAATTTATTAACATGAAACATTTAATACAGAAAGAGATAGGGCATTATAAAGTTATATGTCATGAGCATATTGAATGTGCCCAATTGCTTTTAAATGTCTAAAGTATAACCATTATGTGCTATTATAGGGATTATAAACTATATTGAAGTAATATATTCAAGCATCCAAAAAATCAGAGTAAATAAAAATAATTTTGCTCATTGGCTCACAGTTAGAAAGGAATGAGAGTAATAACAATAAAATAATAATGTGCAGGGAAAGACGAATACATTCTGCAGCAGCCTGAGCTGCAGCAGGCCCCGATTCAGGGGAGGGAGCCCGAGGCTCCTAACTCATAAAAATGAATATTCGTCTGCCAGGGAAAGACTGTACACATCCCTTTTCCTTCTCTTGCCCTCCAGGGGCCTATTCTGACCTCCCTTTGTCCCCGCTGAGCGGGGGAGCAGAGGGCATGAATATGGCAAAGACATTTCACTCTAGGAGCCCATGACTCTGGGAGTAGTTCAGCTCCTATATCTCAGGGGAGTAATTTAGCGCCTGGATCCCACTCACCTAGCCAGCAGAGTCTGTGATGAACTTCTAACTTGGGTCTTACCTTTGGGTGTGTTCTCATGAGGAGATGGAGTGAGGGACCATTTCAAGTCTTATCACTTAACAGTGGGAAAACTGAGGAATAGATGTTCTAAGTGGTTTCTGATTTCACTTCATTGTTTTTTTAGAGTTCACTTGCTGAAACCCAGTCCATGTTCTCCATGCTGGCCACTGTAGATTTGTTGTCTCAGGAACGCAGGACAGAGGGCAGTGTTCTGGTTTGTTGCAGTCTTATCCCATGACGCCCCAACCAGACTCACTGGAGAGGACCTGGGCTGGGGCTAGGGCTGGGGAGGAGGGAGTCTCAGGCAGAGAACGATTCCTTGTCAGCCCTTGTTAGTCACAGTGCTAAGCGATTCTGTAAAAGATCAAGCTCATTACAAGGAAACATTTTTTTCTCATGGCAAAATGTATGAAAATATTAAAGGTCAAGCTGTATGCTAGGAATTGTTGAAAAGCTTGAAGCATTTGTTAACTGAATCATGAATGATAGTGTATGTTAAAAATGATTATGTGTAAAAATAAGGCACATTCAGAGTTGAAAGTGACTTTGAAATTCCCCTTATCCATGTACACACGTGACCTTAAAAGAGATATATCCATTTTTATACATATTTTTAATAAAAATTTTATTTTAGAATAGTTTAATATTTATAGAAAAATTACAAAACTAGAATAGGCAGTATCCTTCCCCCCCCAAATATATCCTTAAAAAATTTCCCTTATAATTAACATCTTACATTATGGTATGTTTGTCATGGGTAATGAACCAATATTGATACATTATTTTTAAAAATACCTATTTTATTCAAATTCCCTTGGTTTCTACCTTTTAATCTTTAGTCTGTTCCAGGAACCCATCCCAGGATATAATATTCATAAAGACAAATTATGTGAATTATTATTTCATATCCTTATCTGCCATCTATCTGTTCTCATCAGTGAGGTGTTTATTTAGATCTTTTGCCCATTCTTCCATTTTTCTCCTGTTGTTGAGCTCTAAATGTTCTATTCTGGTATAATCCCCCTTGTGTTTTGTGTTTTGTAAATCATCAAAATATGTCATATTCCTTCATACTTAAAATGTTATCCTTCAAAGAGCATTTTTCTATTGTAACATAATACAACCCATCCATCTTTCCTCATAGATTGTACTTTTAGTGTTATAACCAGAAACTCATCACCAAATCCAAGGTCAGGTAGATTTTATCTCGTGTTTTTATCCAGAAGTTTCACAATGTTAAATTTTAGGTTCAGCTGTTCATACAGATGCTCCTTGTTCCAACACCATTTGTTGAAAAGACTATCTTTTCTCCATTGAATTGTACCCTTGTCCAAGATCATTTGACCATATTTGTGTAGGTCTGTTTCTGGGCTCTCAATTGTAGTCCACTGATCTTTAAATATTTCACTCTCTTCTTGTTTTTATGAATTCTGGTGGGAGGCCTACTAAAATTCTTATTTATTTTCTCTGGATAAGGTGTCTTTTCCTTTGGCTTCTTTGTCCTCCATTTATTGCAGTTTGGATATGGTATGTCTAGCTAGGTTGTCTAACTAGGATTTTTTTTTTTTTTTGCTTTGTTTTAATTTGTGGTTTAAGATCTGTCATTAATCTTTTAAAAATATTTTATTGATTTTTTACAAAGAGAAAGAGAGAAGGATAGAGAGTTAGAAACATCAATGAGAGAGAGACATTGATCAGCTGCTTCTTGCACACCCCCTACAGGTCCCCACAACCAAGGTACATGCCCTTGACAGAATTGAACCTGGGACCTTTCAGTCCACAGCCTGACGCTCTATCCACTGAGCCAAACCGGTTTTGGCTCTGTCATTATCCTTGGTAATTCTATTTTAAATATTTCTCCTGCTTTAATATTTCTTTTTCTTTAGTGCTATTCCATTTAGGTATTTGTTATATCTTTTGAAATTGTCCCACATTCTTGTATGTTTTGTTTGTTTTCATTCATTTTTCTTTTTGCACTTGTTTTTTAAAATATATTTTTATTTATTTTAGAGAGGAAGGGAAAGGGAAATAGAAATATCAGTGATAAAAGAGAATCATTGATTCGCTGCCTCCTGCATGCCCCACACTGGGTACTGAGCCTGCAACCCAGGCATGTGCCCTGACCGGGAACTGAACCATGACCTCCTAGTTCACAGGTTGACTCTCAACCATTGAGCTACACAGGCCGGGTTCTTTTTGCATTTCAGTTTGGGAAGTTTCTAGTGACCTAGGTTCTTTACTTGGCATATCTGGTCTACCCATCAGTCCATTGAAGGAATGCTTTATTTCTGTTACTATGTTTCTAATTCTAGCATTTCTTTTGAATTTTGAGTTTTCATCTCTCTACTTACATAAATTATCTTTTCTTGCATGCTGTTTTCTTTTCCCATTAAAGCTTTTAACATTTTAACCATAGTTATTTTAAATTATCTGATAATTCCAGCATGTATGTCATTTCTGAGTTTAGTTTGATGATTGCTTCCTCTCTTCAGATTGTATTTCCTTGCCTTTTGTCATGCCTTGTAATTTCTTATTGAGAGCCAGGCATTGCATTGTGTAATAGCAACAGAGGTAAGTAGGCTTAACCTAGTTGGCAAAACTCATATAGAAGCATATAATAGAAGGTTACTAAACATATACAGAAAAACTTTTTAAAAACTTGAGTGTCTTGCAATTGGAGAGCACAAAATCTAGCCAAAAGAGAAGTCCCAGAAATATTCAGAATTGTATACTAACACATATACATTTTGAGTTAGGTATATACTTACCTTTAAACTTCTGTTTTTTTTTGTTTGTTTATTTGTTTTTTACCATAGTGAGAACTATATATATCTAATATTAATAAATATTTGTCAAAGATAACAAACTTCCCTTTCACATTAAACTATACTCCTCTTTGCTCATTGGCTCTGTAAGGTTTCACTGATACTCATTTTTAATTATGCATCAGCAGGTTCACCTCTGCTCTGTTCAATTCACAGACTGACTGGAAACCACAAACTAACATATACTGTATCAGTTAAAGGTTTACCAAATGAGTTCCCATGGTTTCCTTTTCTCACTAAATGCATTCCCGCATGCTGGAAAAGAACTCTGAAGCGGAATGCATCCTGGTCTTTAGGCCTGAGGGTACATTATTTCAAGCATATCAGCTGTCTGGTCTAGTGCCTTTTACATGGGAAACATTTAAAGACCCTGTTCCCTAACAAAGATTTCAATAAAAATCCAAATGAAATTGATTCTCCTTTGGCTTTGTTTTGATTTGGAGATAGAAGCTTTGGCCGGTTTATTCACTTACATTGTTTTAGCTCCCACAACCAAACACAAGGAAATGGAAGGGACCACAAATAGTTTGTTTACACAAATTGACCTTGGCTTTTAAAAATCATATGGCACATTTTAGTATTATTAGAATAAGTGTTATTATAAATCCATTAGTAGGAGTTATTTTTAAGGTCTATTAATTATTAAAAATAAAACAAAATAAAAATAATGCTCTTTGGTGAACATTTAAAGTATCATAACTTCACAGAACTAATTTATTAGTGAGTCTAAATGGAGTGCTCCATAAATCATATAAATGCCATATGCCAATATCTAATGAGTATTTTTTTTAAATCCCACATTTTCTTCTTTTTCCCCCTTAGTTATGAATAAATCTGTGTATTATACTTTACACTTGAAAGGTGGATGTGTTGGTTTATTAATTCTAGTGTGATGTCAGATCATAAAGGTGATTTGCCTCATTTAGGAATGTCATGTGATGTTCTGATTAGTGCATTACCATGAACAAAGTCAACAGATTAACTATAGCATGCACAGGAATACGCTACTTCTTCATCAGAACTCTCAATTGTTGAGTCACATGCAGTTTCCATTATTTTACATGTTTGGCAATCCTTTTTTCCCAATGGAATAGTAAACATTAACTCACTACTTTGAAAGAAGCTTATATGAAAACACGGTTGACATACATTACTCTTATATTAAATTTTTAAATTATATGCCAGTTTCCCCTTTTGCCGCATGATAAAGTTGTATTTTATTTTTAAAATAAGATCATCAAACTTCCCCATAAATATTTCAGATTTGTCATGGACTACTAAAATGTCAGATCTCTGATAGTTCTGTTCATTCATTCATTTTCAAGATGATATGTGAAACACATTGGAGAGGGGATATATGATAATCTGGAATTTAGTAATTGAACAGAGACTTTTTAAGGGCACTAAGATGAGTCTTAAACAATCACAATATCTTTTTTTTTTTTCTAGTTTTGTTTTCAAACATTCCTAAAAACATAAATTATAAAGTCAGTGTCCTTACAACCATGATAGTTTTAATATGGGGAGTTCAGAATACATTTTTCCCTTTTTTCTGAAAATACAGCTGAGATTAGTGGACACTCTCTGCAGGCTTTACGAGGCAAAGCTGTGGTCTGGGAAGGCGTTGGTGGGCGGCCTCCACTGCCCAGGCCCCCTTGTGAAGGAACCTTCTGTCCTGCAGTGGGATTGCAGCTTCTTGGAAAGGAGAGCCATTTATCACAGTCCTAAATGAAAGCATTCTTTAAGCACAAATGTCTTTTTCTCTCTTTGTCTAATTACTGAGAGGAAAAGTGAGAAGGAAATGTCAAAACAGAGAAACAGTGGTGTATAGAGAGAGCAGCTACTCTGGAGCTCAACCGGCTTTTGTGAAGGTCTGGGCGATTTGTCAAATGGCTGTGGCATAAGTCAAGCTCTGAGGTTGAAAGGTCTTGACCTAAGGAGCCCTGGAATCAGACAGTGTAAGCAAGGGGTCTGCTAGAATTTTCAGCTGTAGTGGAGATGAACAATGATGGGAGCTGGACCTAACAAAACCTCATTTGCATAATTCAGGTAAGTAATTTTATTGAAACTGACAAGGATGTGACAGGCTAAGAAAGAGAGGAGAACACACTCTTACTGGGAACCACTAAAGCTCCTCAGTTAGGTATGTGAAAATAAATGACAGCTAATCTCTTCACTAAAAAATCTGTAAACAATACTATTTTACCCAGGACTCACCCATGACCTTTTGTAAAACTGGCTATAGATTCTTTAGTCTACTTTTTCCAGAATATAGCAAACAGAATGGGCTAAATTCAAATTATGTCTTAGACTTTAACTAATAATAATTACTACCCTGAATAAACATTCCTTCCCAGGCAGGTCTACATTAAAAAAGAAAGAGTGGAAACTTTATAAAGTGAATGGAGATCAAAGCTTTGAGAACCATACTATAGAAAACCTTTTTTTCCCTAAGAATACGTTTTTGTGGAGGAAGTTTTAATTTGAGTAGTTTGTACTAAGAATCTAAAAAGTGAAATGGCTCTAGCACTTGCACTTGTTGGAATATAGGGTGGTGTGAAAGTAGTAGGTTTCCAGTTGTTCTTATAGAAAATAACACAATAATTAATAAATAACAATACAAGAATAAACTGGGTTTTGCATACTTAGAACTATAAACCTACTTTTGCACCCTGTATGTTTAAGAGATTATATTAATCATTATAAGTTAATCTTTTCAGGTTTTTTTTTTTATTTCAAAAGGTGTGGATTTAAACAAGGCATGACTTTAATATTGATGCGCACATTTAAAAAATTAAAACACTTAATGCTTAACTAACAAATATTGTTTTTGAACTTTGATAAAATAATATAAAATAAGCAAAAACTACAAATTACATTGTGGGTGGCCTGGATATACCTATCCATAAAAAACTAACCAACAAACAAACAAACAAACAAACAACAAAATGATACAATTATCAGTAAAAGGATTTCCTTATTTTAGATAAGAGAAGCTACTTTTTTTTTAAAGCACCACTCTTGTCCTTCCTATTTGGCTTTGCATTTATGTGTGGATCACCATGAGATAGCTACATATCTTTTGTAATTCAAGCTGCTCACCAGCCATTGGTGACTTTTATAGGCAAGGGAAGTAATAGATGGAAATAGTAATCAGGGTAGAGAAGAATGCTTCTCCTAGTTAGCCAGAAGAGAACCATGTCTGCTGCACCCTTCACACATAAAAAATATAAAACCCACTTAGATGAAAGTTGCATTTCTGGATAGCAAATACTTGTGTTCCAAACACTGCAGTGTATGGAACACAGATACAGTTTGACCAAAATGTGGATCATTCCATTGAATGGGAAGCGGTTGAGAGTTCTGGCTAGATCAAATGTGGATCTCAGTATTATAAGCAGCCTAATGCATAATTCATGAGGCTTAATGAATATTCCAATTCATGACAGCCAACTGGCTCCATAGGTCACACCTCCTAGTCTCATATAAATAAAGAATGAGATACTGGAAAGCATACCAGCTGAACCAAACTGAGTGCCAAAAACATGCATATTAATGAGACGCTATAATAGATACTTGACTCTTTGGAAGTGCCTATATTGGTTTCTAGCTACAGAGGGAAAGGAAGTTCACAATGTACCTTTAAACGCACCATACTGTGTACCGTAAATACGGCTCTCTCTATGAAATATGAAATCAAATTATACTGATGTGATTTCAGATTCAGTCATTAACTCCATAACAACCTCTGACACCTCCATCAACATTGAAACATTCTGGAAAGAACCCCACCCCCTGCTCCCATGCTCCTTTGCAAGTTTCAACTTGGTAACTAGGGAGAGGAAGTCCTTCCACAGTGCTGTTCTTTTATGTGTTCTGTTTAGACCTTGGATCAGGATGAATGGTAGCTCAGATGAATGCATTTGTGCCATTTTTCTTGGCCCCAGACTATGTTTCCTCACTACCATGACATCTGAACAGAAGGAGAAAACATCTCCCTTTTGTAGCAGGCTAATTTAATTTGTACCTTCCACCTAGGGGTAAATATGTTTGTCTGTCTGTCTGAGCTTTTTGCCTACTTTCTTTTCTCATGGGAAACCCTACTGAGTCAAAAGCAGGAAATTGCTTAGTGTTCTAACTTTATTTTAAAGTAATTTAATTTCCAGCCTTCTCACACCCACCCTAAAGTGAAGCAACTGTTGGAACCCCCTCGGGAAACCCTTAATGACTTCTGCATGTCTCCTGTGTCACAGATGTCAAAGACTTGTTGTTTTGGAGGTATTTTATCTTTTGGAATAGATGGTTTAAAAGAAACCGCTTTGGGCTGTTTTACCCACAGAAGATGTGCATTTATTTTAAAATAATGAAGAAGAAACCTTGCAGCCTTTATAATGATCCACAATATTTCAAATTCACATTATAACTCATTGATCTTTATTTGATCTTAAGTTAATCTTGGGCATTATTTGTGGCTTGACCTTGTTTGAAGTAGAGTTTTGTCAAAGATTTAAAGTAGACTAAATAAACACATTTTTTTTTGTAAGTAAAGTGACAGTAATTTAAGTAAAAACCTTAGAAACATATAGGTAATGATAGCTAGATCAAGATATCCTAGATATTAGAGTAAACAACTAAAATTAAAACTATAGCAAAGTGTACTTAATTAAAAAAAGGCTTAAATAGGGGAGAATTTTTTACTTGCATGACATGGACTTACCAAAATGAAATTTTACTTTTTTTAATTGTTGTAATTGTCTTCAAATGCACTTTAAGGGGAAAAAAAGAAAGTATCTTTCTTATGTGTGTGAGAATACATTCTAATTAAATTATCTTTCATAGTACTTACATTTCTCTATCCACTTTTCATAATTAGAGATAAAATAACAATGAATAATTCCATATTACAAGAAATAAGACATCTTTGACATTGTATTATAACTTGTTTAAAATGGAAAAACTGCCCAGCCAGTGTGGTTAAGCATTGATCTATGAACCAGGAGGTCACAGTTCAATTGCTGGGCTGGGCACATGCCTGGGTTGTGGGGTTGATCCCCGGTAGGGGGCCTGCAGGAGACAGCCAATCAATGATTCTCTCTCATCATTGATGTTTCTATTTCTTTCTCTATCTCCCTTCCTCTCTGAAATCAATAAAAAATATATATTAAATAAGTAGAAAAATAACTTTGTTAAAATTATTTTATTCCTATTTGATGTAAAAGACCATTCTATCACATACTCATGGCCAGATGAATCTTAATTTTTAGTGGCATAATATAATAGATTTCCATGAAACTAATTAAAAAAGGATATCAGTTATGGTAATAAGTTTAATGATACAGTTATATTAATTGAGCTTGAATTCTCAACTATATAGTTAATCCACAAGGTAGTTAAGCACACTTAAAGGGTGTTATGTTATTCAATAAATGCAATTGAAAATTTGTTAGATTCAAATACTTAGTATCTTTATGTGAAATTGCATATTCAAAAACATGGAGAGATGTAATGTTTTCTGAAGAATTCATTGGAAAGAATATTTTAGTTGGGTATAAGAATTTTTCAGTGCTTTCAAAAGGTCTGTGTTTTGGATCTCAGATCCATGTTTTTTCAAAATATGTTAAAAAAATTGCTCAATTTAAAAATTATCATAGGACAACTTTATTCCTAAAGCATGATATGCTTGATATGGAAGTCAATTCTAGTTAGAGTGATTTAAATTAATAAGAAATTTGGACATTTGATTTATTCTAGGGAAATTTTCCATCTGTTCTAGTTCTAAAATGCCACAGATTCATTGCTGCAGAATAGAAGTGTCTTTGGTATAGTAATGCGAATTTCCAACTGAATTCAAAATTGCACATTAAGACTGGTCACTAGTACATAAGAATCTAAAGTATTTCTAACAAAGCATTTATGTAGATGTCCAAATAGTAAATATTTTTAGCTTGGGGAGTTACCTATGGTCTCTGTCATATATTTCTCTTTGTTTTGTTTTAAATCATTTAAAATTTTAAAACCACCCTTAGCTTGAGGATAAAAAAGGCCACGGACTGGATTTGAATCACTGACCCTAGTTTATTAACTCCTAATCTCAGTTTTTAAGACTTTGTTTAATGTAGCAAAACATTTGCTTATTCTCAGACACATTGTTGTACAGATATTATTTCAAGCTCAGGATTTCTTTCTTATATAGTTTCTCTAATCTGTAGACTAATAATGGTGCAGATTCCAATAACATACCCAAAATAAGATGTCGGAAAAGGCAAAACTTTCCTCTTGGTAAGAATGGGTTTCTTGAACTAAAAATATTTGGATAAAGAGAGGATTAGCTTTAAAATATCAAAATGCATTATTTAGTTCACCTTTCCTAACTTCATCAGTGTATATTTAGTGATTGTGCTTTTGGGTCAAATCTTTCTTTGACCCAACATACAGCCTGTTCCTGCACTGCCTGTCTCTCTCAGTTTCTGCACTCATTACTTCTTACATTTCTCCCTCACAGTGTCTGGGGATGGGACTCACTGAACAAAGGCAGAATGTGAAATAGAAATTACAGTGTGATGAGGGAAAGAAAATGTTGCCTTTAGGCAGGTTGTTATTTTAAATGCAGTGCCAAGGATATTATTTCATTTTACAGCAATACTTAAGCTCTAATATTTTGTCTTAAAACAAAAGAGATCATGGTCTAATGGCCATAGGGTTGATCCCTAACCACAGTAAAAATGCAAAGGCTACCCAGACCCTGCTAGAGGCAGTTGGGGATGAAAGGGGGTGAATCTAATGGGGACTCTTTACCTCAGAAGTATTATAAGAACTATTAGGTATCAGGCAGAGAACTGTAAGAATGAATATTTTGTTGTTGGCTTATCCATGACCTTTGCTTTTTCAATAGAGGTTATTTTACACCTACTACTTATATATGTGCCAGAGATTGCTTTTGGCTCCAGGGATATAACATAAAAAAGACTGTCTTTGCCCTTCAGTATCTCAGAATCTTTCCTTCCTTCTTGGTTGGCTTTTTTTTTTTTAAAAAAAAAACACATTTTCAAATTATATCTACAGTTTCCACAAAGTGATCCAAAATCACAAAGTATGCACAGTTTACTTCAAGTCCTGTAAATATCATGGTCTTGCAAGTAAAAGCATTTATTGTAACTATTTGTGAACTTGATTGTTTTCTCTACTATCTGGAACTGGAATTTAAAAAATTCCCCTAATCTATATAAAAATACTTTGTGTGTAAATCCGTACATGCACTATTCTGTAGAAGGACTCATATTTTTTTTTTCTGTGTCTCAGAATTCCATAATCCAAAAGAGAACAAGAAATGCTGAGTTAGATTCTACATTTTTAAAGGCAAGGATTCCTTTGCAAAAATTGAAATGACAGTTAACTTATTTGCCATCAGAAATATAAGCATAGGAAAGATAGGTTCTTGAGTTCATAGTTTACTGTATTCTTGTACTGTAGGTGTATCAATCAAAAAAGTCTAATTATAATCATCCTCTCTATAAACTTTTATGTCCTCAACAATCTCATTTTTATGTCTTCTTCTAATGACTTAGATGAGAATGCTGATGTTTTGCAGGTCCATCTCAAGTTGTATTTTACTAGCAGAAGGGAAAAATAGTATAAAATTCAAATTATCTTTGAAAGGTGATCCTTTTTTAATGCCCAAGAAATATTTGCCAGTAATGATGAGAATGGAATAAAATAAAAACCTTCATTATCTACCAAAAATTTTTAACATAAGACAGAAGATAGTTTTAGACAATGCTTTAGGAAGCGATGTTTATGAGCTCAATATACATTAGAAAGTAAGACAACAAGCCCGCTCCCCCAGAAATAAGTTTTCTGAGGGGAAGGACAGTGCTTCAGTTTGTGAGCTCAGTGTCTAGCACTGTTTTTTGCACACAGTAGAAACAAAGTAAAATTCTTTTGATTTAATGAGTGAAAGAAAAAAATAAAGATCTTTTAGTTAAAGTAGGGATGGGGAGTTTGGGTGAATTTTAGGTTTCTACAGTGAAATTTGTTATTCACTTGAAGGGGAATACTTCTGAGATTCTTTATCTTCTTTAAACTCTATATTCATATGTTAATATAAAACAAGCAAAATGAGATAAATCAAAATAAAATGTAAAAAAGCTCAAATCCCACCTGGCTGGTGGGACTCAGAACCAGGAGGTCAAGATTTGATTCCTAGTCAAGGCACATTCCAAAGGTTGTGGGCTCCGTGCCCAGTAGGGGAATGCAGGAGGCAGCCCAGAAGTGATACTCTCTCTTTTAATAGCCCCTAACATTATAATCTATCTGAGAGTATTTTTGTTACTTGCCATGTTATTTTTAACTGTGAATGTAGCTGGGCCAACTGAAGCCTCCTGGCTTATTAGCCAACTTGGTAAATTTGACTAAAACCCAAAATCCCCAGCCTATGATTGGTCAAATAAATCCAACTTTTATAGATTTCTGAAGGTTTTCTTCCACATCTTCTGTCATAAGATATGAAATACTACCTCCTCTGTTATCTTTATGTGGTATTACTTAGTAGTACCTTAACCCACACTGGACCAGAAATTTAGTGTTTTCACTGGTTTCTACAAAAATCCACATACATGAGGGTTTTAGAACCTGAAAAATTTTTGCTGAAAAAAGTGAAGATAACAGAAAGGTAACTTTATGCCATTATTTTATTTTTTAAATCTTGAACTTTACCTTGAATCTTTGCTCTTCCTTCCCCTACTCAGGATTTTCTCCTCTCAGAGTTTTAGATTTTTTTTTTTAAATATAATTTTAAAAAAAAAATTTTATTGATTTTTAGAGAAAGGAAGGGAGAAGGATTGGGATAGAGAGATAGGAACATTAGTGAGAGAGGAACATCATCAATTGGCCACACACCAGCCGGGCTAGATTCTTTTTAATATATTATATAGAGCAGCTTCTTCTTCCTTCTAGTCCTTTTGCCTACTATCCCTCAAAATCAGAACACTCAGTGCATTTTTCCAGAAAAATAGTTTTATCCTTCAAAAGTATTCAGGGTCAGTTGTTCAAATTATTGTACTTTGTACATGCTGCTCATAAACTTTACCCCTTATTTGCATTTCTTACTGCAGCTTTCTCAGGGTTATAGGAACCTCTCAACAACACCTCACAAGGATATGGTGTGGTTCATCTAGAATTTTATATTTACTGCTTCATTTGATCCTTCAAAATAACCAGGTAATTGACAAGAGAGGTTAAAGCAACAATAACTCGTTTAAAGAGGTTAAGTGATTTTTTTTTTTTAAATAAGGTCATATGATTTAACAGCAGAGAGAAGATTGGAACCCAGGTTTTAGGCTACCAAGTACAGTGCTTTCTCTTTCATCAGCAATAATTAATAGCTAGATAAATAAATATCTAAATAGTCACCAGAAAACACCTACAGTTAAATGGATGTGGAATTGACAGTAAGAATTTGATGACTCTCCTATGAAATGGGGTGGAGCGGTAGTGGGGAGAGGCAAGATCAAATATTACGCAGACAATATAAATTCCCCCAAAAAACAAAAAGAAAAAAGTATTTCTTGGATTGTCACACCTAACAAACTAAAATTTATTATTGAGTGTTATCTCATGCTGGATCCACTGTTAATTCCAAAATATATCCAAACTATGCTTTGCAATGTCTAAACTGTCCCTCAATATCTTCTTGGTAATATTCTGACTTGCTAGTCTTCTACTACTAGGAATTTCCCACATTGGTGGGGAATATTGTATTCCCCTGAGTCCTTGTGTAAAAAGAGCAATGGAGGATAATGAAATGATTTTTTAATAGCAGGGTCAACCAACCTTTTTTTTTTTTTTGTCAGATAAGGCCACAAATTCACCTGTAATAGGAGTGGGGAACTGGACAAAACAGAACTTGGGATTTCAATGCCACCCATCCTGAATTCTTACATTTTTTTCCTGCAATGTGGCCAATGATGGAGTTTGGAGACTTCCTTGAAATTATAAAAAAGGATATGAGACTGTTTTTGTTCTTTTTTTCTAATGCTTATTTCATATTTGGCAGATATTTGTTTAAACTTGCATTCACTTGGTCGAGAGGCTATAAAGAAAACAAATATTTGATTTATTCATTCTCTATCTTTTTTTAGTACAGATAATAAATATTTGACTAAATCAACACCAAAATTCATACACATGGCACAAAACAAAACAAAACAAAACAAAAGAACAAACCCTCTTAATGAGTGAATAACAAATTAATTTCAGTTTTGTTTATTTTCAGTACCAACCAGTACCAGAATATTTCTGGTACAGTCAGACTAATCAAGCCTTTACAAATAGTGTGTAGAGATCGATAGACTTTAAGGTATTGGCACATGTACATTTATAGCTATTGACAAAGCTTAACTCTCTTCAAGAACATTCCAACAAATATTGGCATTCTGTTTTATCCATTGACAGTCAACATGATGTACTGTGGAAGACTTTAAGACTTTCAGTGTTTGACTAAGCTTTACAGTCATTAATGTTTAATCACTTACAATTCAGTAAGCATTGTGCTTTCATTTTGTATATGCCTTGATTATCTTGTATATAAAGTAACTCAACTGTGCCTTTCTGATAGTCTCCCAGTACATTTATAATCAGTGCCATTTAGTGATTTGTGATGAATATGAATACAACTGCTATTTGGAATTACTTTATCACTTTATACAGATCCTGAATTCAATTTTTGCTTCACAACAATTATATATTAAAAGTAAATTCCAGCAGAACACTCTGAAACTGTGAGCATATTGGAAGGGAGGCGGGGAGGGGTAGAAGCAAAGGTAATATTATCTTCTTTTTTTTTTCCTAATGTGGTATTTAAAATATGTTGTATGTCCATGAATTACTTCCATACTATGTATAAGAAAAATGGTTATCTTAAAAAAATTTTGGAGATGAAAGAGATTTTTAGTCACTGAGAGGGTCAAAATTCTGTAGCGCCCATCCTTAAGGACAAGTAGCATTCACTCATGGAATGGTTACTCGAGGAAACAATAAAGGGACCTTGAACCATAGTTCTGCATATGCCCCTGCAATGAATGTGCGCCATTGTTCCATCATTCTCAGGGCACTAGTGAGACACAAAATGCACTTGGCTGAGGCTGGGAGACATAGGGGCACAAAGAACCTAATTCAAGCAAAACATAGTGGGTAAGGACACATTTGTCGAATTTTAACAGACTCCTGGCATTTGTATCTACTTTGTTTACATATGGGATTTTACGAAATGCTGATGATTTTGCCAAGTCCTCTTTCTACTCTGAAAAACTGAAAGTGTAGATTAAAGCATAATTTTATTTTTACTTAAGAACATTTATTAACATCCTCAGAAATATTTTTAAAAAACTGGTTTCAAGGAAACATAGAAATGATCGAAAACTATTCATATGGCAAATAAAAATGTCATTTCCTTTTTATATAGCTCTACAAATGAAAAATATATATATATAATTCTATTTTTCCCCTCTCATGAAACTGGCCCAGAGTGTGAACAAACAAGCTGCACGCAGGTCGGCAGATCCTCAGTTTTACTTTATTGCTGTCAGAGCCCCACTGTCATGTCAGGCATCAGGTTTTCCATTCACCTTTCGCTATCTGTAAGAAAAAGGATGTTGATGTCTAGCTTTTTAAAGAAAAGTCTGCATTCATTCTTTATTCTCTACTGTAGATTTTGAATACGTACTCATCTTTTATTTACATGCAATTCATAGTCACAGGATGACAGAAAGATATAGCAATAAGCAGAGGTTCAGAAAATTGGATCCATTGTAATGTCAAGAGAATAAGGCAGAAGTCTGAGGCCAAAGTGTCTAAAGGGTGGCCGTAGCTGACATGCTCATAGGGGAAAGGCACCGCTGGTCTCCTTCTGTCCTTACTAAGTGTGGCTGGTGGCTAATTCTACCCCTGCAGCTGCCCTTTGTATCTACTTCAGCCTCAGTGCATAGGACTGTGTGGGAAGTCAACTCCCAAGGTCAATCCAAAGATACACTGGACTTCGGACTGATTTTCCAAGGGTCTTTGTGATAATGCCTCAATTTATGTGCTTACTGCTTTGAAGGTGTATGTTTCTGAGGCACATTCTTTACTTCTCATGTGTGCCAGTATAGATTAATTTTTCTGATTGATTCCTCCATGCCAGTGAGTCTCAAACTTGTGTGCATCAGCAACTGCTGGGAGTCCTTCACACATTCAGATTTCAAAGCTCATATATATCTCGATAGGATCCAGGTCATCACTGGGCCTCAGTTTAAGAAATTAACTATGTTAGCTAGTGTGTTAAAGAAAGAGAGATTTCTTTTAGATTTCTCTTTTCAAGTGAGTTTGTTAAAAGTATCAGTTAGCTTATATAATAAAAGCCTAATATACAAATTGACCAAATGGCAGAATGACCGGTGGTGCAAAGACTGGTCACCATGATGCACAATGACCACCAGGGGGCAGATGCTCAATGCAGAAGCTGCCCCCACCAGGCCAGCCAAAGCAGGTGTCAGCAGGGGTCCCCCAATTGCCCCGCAGGTTGCCCCAGCCCCACCAGTTGCCCCATAGCTCTGCCCTGATCTCTGGCCAGGCCTAGGGTTCCTATCTCTAGTTTGAGATATTGAAAAATAACCCAGATAATAATTTGGCAGTTTTTGGATACATAAAACAAAGTTAATCAAGGGTAGTCATAAAAATAAAATCCTGAATTTCAAAACTGAGAACAGAATTTCAATTAAGTGACTAGACCTCTCTGTGCCTCTAGACATATTGGCCTTCTTGCTCTTCTTAAATAACCCGAATCTACTTCAGCATTAAGGTGCTTGCACCCTAGCGCTTTCTCCTAAAATGATCTTACCCTACGCATCATATGCATGGTTCACTGGTCTCTGACCAAATTTGATCTCCTTAAAGAGCTTTAAAGAGAATCTCTGTTCATGTAGTGTTCAGCTTCATCTTTCTTAACACCACTTTCATTACTTAACAATTCTTATATAATATATAATTTATAATTATATGCACTAATTTATTTATATTTCATGTGTTATATGCACAGTGGTATCCCCAGCCCTGAAGACATTTGTTGAAGTAATAAATGTATAAATAAATCTAAAGTAGTAAAATTAAACTCTCTCTATATATAAGTACCTTAAAATAGTTTTTACTTTCAAATCTAACCAATATGAGATAATAGCAAAACAGAGGATTGGATAATAAGTCTGGACATTCTGACTATAAATTTATCTTTGACCCCTGCAGCTCAACCAAGTTATGTATACTAATAAAAAATAATAATCAATATTATCTTTATAAGTCCACTTGATATGATTACCAAATGATTATTAGCCAATGATTCTTTCATTTATCTTATACATAAAATCTTCAATTCATTTCTCTGGGCACTTGTCCATGCACCAGCTAAAAGATGCTATTGATTATACGATTATAGACCAATTGTACTTTTGTTTAAAAAGAGCTCCATTTCCCTCATTTCTTATTGATTTCTGGCCCAATTAATTTCTCACAAGCTAACTGAAATGTAATGCTTGACATTGGGCTTCTGAGGCTACTCAAATTCTTGCTTTTACTAACTTTCTTTTTTATGATTGGCTTTTTTTTTTAGATCATCAGATAGAAATTGATTTCCTAGAATTACTTAATATTTAGATAATGGTTAAATAGCTTTTGTTTTTGCCAAATTATTTATCTTAAGTATGGATTGAGAAGTTGTGGATAAAAATATTGAAGCAATCTCTCTCTCTCTTTAAAAATGTGTGTATACATATTATATCCTAGATCTGCATTTTTTTTTACCAGATAATGAATGGTATTACTTATTCCATTCTATGAACTCTATATCCTCTAACTAATCCCCTATTATTATTACTATCATCTTTATTGTTCATTTGATACTTAATTGTCATATGGTAAATATATTTCTCATGCATCATTTAACTACCTGTTTCCCCGAAAATAAAACATCCTCTGAAAATAAGAGCTACTTACAGGTTTCCTTCTGAGTGAAATATAAGGCATCACCCGGAAATAAGCCCCCCCCCCAAGGCTCTGTTTCAGAATGAAAATTAATTTACCGTAAACTGGTCGCTAGGGCTGCCCCGACAACCAGTGACTTTACGTGGAGTCCTGACTTCACGCTGTGTGGTGGCGGAGCGGAGGTAGGAGTGAGCAATGAGAGCGGGGTGGGAGAGAGGAAATTCAGGAATTGGATTGTTATCATGATGTTCCAGAAGATGATGACATGATTGTCAGTGAATAAATGAGTAAATTCTTAATACTGTAGGAATCACAGTTTGTCTGGTTTGTGTTGACAACTACCGTACTACTGTACCGTATACAGGTAATAAATTTCCTTTATTTTCATTTAACAATAAATGTGTACCGTATTCTTCTTCATGGAAAAATAAGACATCCCCTGAAATAAGACCTAGTGCATCTTTGAGAGCAAAAGTTAATGTAAGACACTGTCTTATTTTTGGGGAAACAGGGTAGCGAGTTTTTAAGGCAGACACCATATATTATTTTTCTTAATTGAGACCCTCAGTGCCTACTACATTATGTAGGCAGGAAGTATTTTTCTTAAAAGTGTGACTTGCTTGAGTTTAGTTTATAATCTTGTGTCCCACGACTGTACCATTACTGCTACTGACATATTACTGTTTGTAATATTGAGGACTTTTTTTTGAATGCTCACTATGTTCCAGAATTGTGCTAAATGCCTTCAAAATACTTTTTCTTCAACCAGAGTCACACTGACTTGAAGATGTGGTGTCATTTTACAGGGAAAGAAACTGAGTTTTAAACCAGTCCTGATCATTTAGCCTGCCAACTTGGTTAAACTCTGATTTGAATTCAAAGGCTAACTGACTTCACTGGACTAAACATTCAGGTCATCTTCCTGAGCACTTGAAGCCTGTGCCTTTATTTTATTTTATTTTATTTTTATTTGAGCCCTGTGTCTTTAAAAGAGAATAGACCAATAAAGATGGATTTTGATATGTCCCTTCCTTTCATGGTGACCATAGACTATTTCTCTGTCTTCTTTCTTATCTTTCACGTGAAACAGAAAAAATATCATTTCACATCTTGAGAATGATATGATATATAAATTTAAAAAAGAAACAAGAAGTCGAGATATATATAATAGTGCAATAATGAACATTAATAAAAGTTCACTTGAAAATTAAGTATTTTCCCCAAATTCTGAGTGGTTGAAAAATAAAGAATAAGAGATTAGATTATGATGATCAGGTTAAAAATTGCTTTAAAAGGATTTTTATTAAAGTTATACTGTGTTGGCCTTTTTAGTGGAAATAACCACAAAATAAAACAAAAACAACATCAACCATAAACAAAACAATTAGGCATGTATCAGTAAACTTATTTAAAATGCTCCTTTTATTGTTGAATGCAGTGAAATATCTTTGCATCATTCCAACTGTGCTTTTCTTACCCCAAGGGAAAATCACTTTGAAGAATGCCCAAATTATTTGGTGTATTACATCCCAGGCTACTGAGCCAGAAGAGTAAGGACATACTGCCTGCAAGTTCAGCTGGATTACTAGCTCAGCCCTGAGATTTGCTCGTGTGCTGGACACTGAAAGAAAAGCATTAAGCTGCCATTTTGTACCATGGATATTTAAAAGCCCAATGTATCCAAGAGACATTTTTTAATAAGACAGAAAGCAACTTACCTATAAAATATTTGAGTATATGAGCACACAACATACAGAGACTATGAAATGTACTTGGCATGTCGTGTAGGAAAGTCTTCCTTTCTGTCCTATATTACTCAAGAGAAATTACACACACACATACCTCATACATAGAAATATATTTATATCAATAGGATGCCTCTGTTCCAAAGTCCTCAAAGCACTCCATAAACATGATCAAAACCGTTCTTATATCTCCGTGAATAAAAAGTGAGTGGTTGTGGTTCCTTACTTTTCCTCCTGGAGAGCATTACACAGCTGTCCAAGCAGGCCCAGAAGCTAGCTTTCCCCATCTCTCCCTTTATCTGCTGCAGTCCTCACCACTGTAGGCTCTCTGGTTACGTAATGTGTGTGCGATTTGATTAGCCATCAAATCAGTGTTCTGGCAAAGATTTCTTCCTATCTCCTTTCCTACATTCTTAGTTTTTTTTCCCTTGTTTTTTTTTTTTTTTTTTTTTTTTTTTTCTTAGTAAGCATTTCTCTAGGTCCTCCTATCATAGCAGCAAGATATTCAAGCAGGCCTATTGGATAGGAGGAAAGCGACAAGAGGTGTTAGAGCCAGGCTTTCATGCTTAGCTTGAGATCTCTGTGGGACATGCCTCTTCTGAGCACAAAAGATTCTCCAAAGTGGTGTTAAAAAACTGCCAGGAGAAAAGGGACAATAGAAACAAAGCAATTAAAAATGGAACAATGAAAGTCAGTCAGCTAAAAAATAGGCATGACAAAAAGTTTCTGGCAGTTGGCTGTATTTATTATTCTTTCCCTCTGGTCCATACTCAGAGTGCTAGTAGAAATGTGGAATCCAGAATGATAGGATAAGTGCAAGTTCCCAACATCTCATTCAAGCCCAGTTGAGGTCCTGAAGATGCAGGAGTGTTTTTCTGGCATGGGGCCCAGCCAGGATCTGCAAGAGGAGAACTACCACTTGAATCTCTTTGTCCCTGAAAAGTTGCTCTTGCCTGTGGCATTTCCCTTGAATTCAGCTTCTGCTGCAAACACTGGTGCATGACTAAACTGATGAAAATAATGAAAAAGATAAGTGCAAACATTTTTTGTAAGATAACTCCTGTCACTGTAGTAAAAAGGAATATTCTGCTTTGCTTTCATACTACCTGCTCATTTGACTCAGGACTTTGAATCTGAACATCAACCAAGGAAGTGAAAGGTATTTCCTTTCCCTTCCTTTTGCTTACTTTCTCTCCTCCTCCCCTCCCCTCTCATTACTTCCACTGCTTTTCCCTCTCTCTTCCAAAAATGGTTCCTTGATACTTTTTAGGGAAGTGTCAAAGATTAGTGATATGCTATACCTGTGCTGAGAAAGCGATCATAGTCACATAACTATCAACCTCTCTCTCTACTCAAAAAATATTTTTAAGAAGTACACACAAGTAGCTTAGATGTAGCTTAACCAAATCATTAATGTAGGACAATCTCTGCAATCAATAAAAAAATGAGTCCAAATTCCTGCTTAATCTGTTAAATAGCATGACCTTGTGTAAAATATGTAATGTCTCCAGGCTTCAAATTTCTCCTCAATAAATTATCAGTAATAATGTCTATGTCATAGGTTGTGGTAAAGATTAAATTAGATACTGTCTATTTAGTGCCAGGTATTAAGTAAGCCAATTATGAATAGTGTGTGATTGGTATTTCTTGATGGTCCAAATTTTTATTTTCCTACCAGCAATAAAAACTTACAAATACTGGATTATAATTTTTTTTTTTTTGCTTATAGCAAGGGCACATTAATTTATATTATATATATATATATATATATATATATATATATATATATATATATGAAACACAGCTACTTATAAGGATTTCTTCTCACAATTACAATTTACATTGGGTATTGCATGCTAATTATAAATAGTAAAGTTTATCTTGATGGGAGCAAAAAAAAAAAAAAAAATACAAAGAAACAAACCAAAAGTGAAGTGGAAAGTACCAAATTGGGAAAAATGACTAGAGAAGAGGAAGGCCAAAGTGTAGTGGAGAAGCCAGTTCTATATAGAAGCACATGGGTTGTTTTCCCATGAAGTTTCAGAATAAGAGGAACTTTGGGATAGATTTGGTGGGAGAAAGAAATGAGATACAAGGAGTTTGGCTTTGTTTCTGCAGAAGTTGAAGTTACTGTGGAAGGATCTGGGGGAAGTGTACATAATTAAATATGTAAAGCTGGAGTTTTGTACATTTAAAGTTTTTAAAAGTTGCATAAGTGGCATACCAAGGATGAACTGTGGGAGCAGTCCATCCTGGGTGGAGGCAATAAAAGGGGCATTGTTTGTGTAATTAAAAATGAAAACAAAACTAACTAAAAATCAGCCTGCACTGACAGTTCAGAATACCAATGAAAAAAGTGTAGCTCTTGTTATCCTATATAACATCTTTTGTTTGTCTAAACTCTAAGCACGTGCACCAACAAGTCTACAATATTGCCTTCAGTTTTGGTAGGGGGAATTCAAGACAGAGAATAAGATGTTTGATATTGGCAATTAAAACAATCAATGATATTAGGACAGTTTAACAGCATTAGAACGTGAATCTGAGGTGAATGCTGAAATGAGATATAATGGAAATACCATATTTTTCCATGTATAAGATGCTATTTTTTTTTTTTCTAAAATCATTAGACTGAAAATCGTGGGGCATCTTATACATGGAAATCATCTGAGGAGGAAGCCATGTGAGTGCATGAGCCTTATTGTTATTGATGTCAGCTGATGCCAGAATTAGAGGTGGAGAATGTGCAGATGCAATAGGGACAGGAGAGTTCTGGCCCATAAAGATGTAAAAAAATAAAAAAAAAGATAAATACCAGGAAGCGATTTTCTTACTCTGCAAACTGAATATAATTAGCTATATAAACAGAGCTGATGGAAATAAAGCTGCAGAGAGACAATTTGGACCTCCTCCCACTGAGTGTATGATCAGACAGGGGAGAAAACAGGAAGAACAACTCTTTAAGATGCAAAAAAAGAAGAAGGCCTTAAGAGGAAAACCAACAAAATAGGCAAACTTGAAGCAGAGGCTTGGATTATGGAGAAACCCAGTTTTTATTGGCTCATAGACACAGAGTAGTTACACAATAAATGTTTATTGATTAAATAGAGTAAGTGTATTCTTGGTTTGTGAAAGTAGTTTAATAACAAATAAAATATAAACTAATATAATAAAAACTAGAGGTCCGGTGCATGAAATTCGTGTATGGAGGGGGGGTCCCCTCAGTCCAGACTGCACCATCTCCAATCTGGGATCCCTTGGGGAATGTCTGACTGTCACTTTAGGCCCGATCCTGGGAACATCCCTCTCATAATCCTGGACTGCTGGCTTCTAATCGCTCACCTGCCTGCCTGCCTGGTTGCCCCTAACTGCCCTCCTCTGCCAGCTTGGTCACCTCCAACTGCCCCCCCCCACCCCCAACCAGCTTGGCCACCCCAAACTGCTCCCCCAGCCAGCATAGTTGCCCCTCAGTGCCCCCTCTACCAGCCTAATCACCCCAACTACACCCCTTCAGCCTAATCACCCCCAACTGCCCCCTGCTGCCAGCCAGGTTGCCCCCAATTGTCCCCTCCCTGCTGACCTGGTGATCCCCAACTGCCCTCCTCTGCTGGTCTGGTCACCCCTAACTGCCTCTCCCCCTGCCAGCCTTGTTGTCCACAACTGCCCCCCCTCCTGGCCTGATCGCCCCCAACTGCCACCCCCCCCCCCCACCACCACCACCACCAGTCTGTTGCCACACATAGCCTGCTGTTCAGTCATTTGGTGATCCCTCACTAACCCTCCTTCCCTGGCCTGGTCATAAGCAGCCATCTTGTGAGGGTATGAGGGTCAATTTGCATATTATCTCTTTGTTATATAGGATAATAATAATAATAGAATCTCTCCTTTTGGAAGGGCTCATGTCAATTACTTTCATGGGTCTACTTCAGTTTCTGCACAACAAAATGCTCAATAAATAGGTTGACTATATGTCCTACTTTACTCCTGTGGTCTCAGCATTAATTATGAATGACACTTTCTCTAATTTTTATAGGGGTCTCAGGACAATAATATAATGTTCTGATGAGCTCCTGATATGATCTTCTAAAAATGTGCATAAATATGTAGCATTGACAACAATTTAAGATGTTATGCTTTATTTTCTAAATTTAACCATCATCTTTACTAAACTGGGTATTATTTCTATTTTCTCTTCTGATATAAGAGAGGGAATAAAAAATTTTGATGAACAGATAGAAGACCAATAATTACCATAAGGTATATACTAATTTTTAATATCTATTGGCATGGTAATGTTATTTAGTGGCCTGGTAGTATAATTTAGATTTCACTTAAAATTAGAGCCAAATCTTACTTCTGGTTAGTATTTGCTAGAATTTTAATTTTATATAAATTTTGTAATCTCTCTGATCCTTAGTTTTGCTAAGATAGATATAATTCCCACTTCATAAGATTTCCACAGGCTAATTATTGTAAAATTCCTAGCAGAGCACCTGCACTTAATAAATACAAAATATTATAGTTATTATTAAGAAAAAGGAAATTAGGCTAGGAGGGGGAAGGCTGTATCTTTGTTGTTTTTACCTGATGCTTTAAATATTTAAGTGTTTTTCCTATATGTTGACTAATTATAATTATACATCCCTATGATATCAATTCAGGACTCTTCAATTATATGTAAGAGAAACCATTGCAAAGTAATTTTAAGAAAATTACAACCATTGACTCATGTAATGAGTTAGATCATGGGTGGACTTGGGTTTGGCTTTTATGTGGATTTGGAAACTCAAACGATGTGGTCAGGTCTCTCTTGTCCTCTTGCTCTAGCTTTTGCTCACACTGGTTCTCCTCTGCTCCTTGTAAAGTAGTCTCATTCTCTCCTATGCAGGCTAAGGAACACACTCACCTGTGGTTCCAGGGTTCCTCATTCCAACCCAACACAGTGGAAAGAGAGCTGCTATCTCCCCACATCCGTGATTGACTCTTCTGGGATCTACCCTCTAACCTCAGTTGCAATCTGGCCTGCTTTATTCATGAGAAGCACTAAACTCTAAAGCAGTGGTCGGCAAACTCATTAGTTAAAAAAGCCAAATATCAACAGTACAACGATTGAAATTTCTTTTGAGAGCCGAAAATTGACTTCTGCACATGGGCCACGAAGTTTCAATCACAGTGTAAGTGCATGCCCGCAGGTGGTGTTTTGTGGAAGAGCCACACTGAAGGGTCGAAAGAGCTGCATGTGGCTCTTGAGCCTCAGTTTGCTGACCACTGCCCTAAAGCATACAGGTATATGGTGAATAAACCCGTTTCTTTTGCTTCTAGAAGGGCCTTAATTTTGTAGCTTGAATTATTGTATGAGTTTTCTGGCTCCAAAGAGGAACTTTGGTTGACAAAGTCTTAAGGTAAATGTTTTGAATGCCCAGGCCAAGATCAGAGAAGTGAGCAGAAATTAGAGTTTGGGAAATCTTGGGTATCCAAAAAAAAAATGATAACTTCCATCTAGGCTTAGCTGGTGACAGTACAGAGAATATTGTTTGCATGCCTGCAAGAATAGTGGTATGCTGGTTTCCCTGGTGAAGATTCACTTCCCAAGGCACTCTCCTCAGGAGCTGAAGTGAAGCTGCTATCATTGCCACCTTCTGGGGCCCAGAAGATGCAGGGATGTGCCAAGTGTATTCTTCTGGCTGGCTTCCCATGTCCTCTTCTTGAGATCTTTATTGAAGTGCCTCATAAAGGCGGGGGCTGAGGGGAGAACTCTCTGAGCAATATTCTTTGGGTTGCTGGAGTAGCATTTATGCTCCGTCACAGGATGTCCCTTGGTGCCCCTGTCAGAATCATAATAAAGCTCATTTGTTAGTTCCAATGTGACATTTCTTATGTTTCTGTAGAGTGCTTCTTAGATTACAATCCTTAGACAATAATCATTGTCAGCGGGATCTTCTTGGAAAACAAAGGAAAACATGCGCATCCAACCCCCACATCTGAACTGTTCCCTTTGCTGTAAGCACCCTATGCCTGCAGAGGTGTGACCCGCCTGCCATCAGTGTCATTTCAATGAGTAACCTCACTGACTTTCCTTCTGCTAAGAACAGGACCCACATTTTCATTCCACTTCTAGGGCTGTGTTACTGGCTTGCATTTCCTTTCATACGTGTGTATGTATGTGTGGCAAGTTCTTGCTTAGAAAGCTAGCACATCTTTGATTTTGTTTGGAATGTTACAAGTCACAGTAGGCCAGAACTGTGAGGATTTCGCTGAGCCCTTGGAAAAAAGCAATCATTGCTAATAAGTTTCCTTCACTGATACATACATACATTTTGACAAATGATATGCTTCAGCCCAAATTATGTCGTTCTGTTTACATCATCTCATTCTAAAAATCTCACTTTTAAAGATATGGAAATCCAAGTGGAAGGTGAAGTGCTTGATGTCAGTGAGCAGGTAGGGTTTTCTAGACTGCTTTATTTTTAAATAACCTGCTATAAATTGAACAGGGTCAATCATCTGTAACCTGTCTGTGTAAACTGAGAAAAGAAAAAAAAAATCTAATAGTAGATTTTCTCATTTATAACAGAGCCTCTTTTTGTGTAAAATTTCCAGCTAATTTGGAAAGCCTTTGTGTGCATATTTAATTATGCAGATAGTTACCTTAATTGGCCAATGGAAATACAACTATACCTAAATGGAGTTAAAGTTGGGAATGTAGCCCAGTGCTTGTGATTTTGTTTTGTTACTTTACTTAGAATATTGATTTCTTCAATCCTCCATTGTTCTCCATAGACTTTTATTTTGAGATAATTTGTTTTTACAATCCCAAATTGTACCTCTCTGTGGATAAAGTCTAAACTATGAAAGAAAAAAAAACAACAACAAAAAAAACACAACTCAATTCTGTCTTCTCGAACTATCTATCCCTACCTTTCTAGGTGCCTGCTGGACATTTCCATTTGACTCATCACAATCCCAAATTCCATCCACTTAAAATCAAGCTGTTAATCTAACATCACATTTTGGATTAGTCATCCAGCTTTCCTGCATCTCTCTCTGGCAACAACCTCTACTTTCTTTTCCAGCCACTTGCTCTTCCATTCCTTATAGCTAAATTCTTCTTAGAGGTGTTTATGCTTGTAGTTTCTAAGCTCTCTCCTCTCTTGAATCCAATCAAAGCAGACTTTTATAAAACCTCACCTCTCCATGGAAACAGCGCTTACCACTAATGACCTCCATGTTGTTAAATTCAGTGCTCAAATCCCAGCACTTGATTTACTTGATCTATCACTCGCATTTTCCTGATACATGTTCTTTCTTCGGTTTCTAGTACAGCACAGTCTTCTAAGTATCCTGATGTCTTTGTGTCTGATCCTGCTCAGTCACCTTTGCTGATGCCTCATCAACTGCTTTGTGGCTCAGTGCTTAGACTTCTCTTTATATTTATACTCCTTATGCAGATGTTCTCTTTCAACTTAATAGCTTTAAATACCACCCAAATGTTGGTCACTCCAGGCATATATCCATCGTGAAATATTGCTGTGAACTTCAGACATCACTACTTGAATACTTAATGAAAATCCCAAATTGTATGTGTCTAAAACTGAACTTCTGATCCCTTCTCATAATTCTATGCTTCCACAGTCATTTCCATTTCACTAAATTCACTCTTTCAAATATTAAGGCCCATCACCTCAAGGTAATTATTGTCTCCTCCCACCCACCCTCAGACCCCAAACTCCAACACATCAATCAATTCTGTCATTTTTATATTTACAATCAAGACAGCTTACATAATTTGTGGGGCCTAGTACAAAATGAAATTGTGGAGCCATTTATTTAAAAAAAAAATTAAGAATTTCAAGACTATAGCAGTAGAACATTAAACCAAGGGTAGAGTCCTGTGTGATAGCCTAAAACACTTGCCTAAGAAGCTTGTTCACAATATATTCATTCTAACTACTCACCTCTTCTACAGTCACATGAAATTAAAACTATCATCATTTTCCCCCCAGAACTATTTATTTATTTATTTATTTATTTATTTATTTATTTATTTTTAAATTTTTATTTTATTGTTTAAAGTATTACAAATAGTAATATGTATGCCTCCTTTTCCCCCCCAATGACCTTCCCCCAGCCTCCCCTACCATGCCCTCATCCCATCACCCCAGTGTCTTGCATCCATTGGTTATGCTTATATGCATGCATACAAGTCCTTTGGTTGATCTCTTATCTCCCCCACCTTTCCCAGCCTTCCCGCTGTAATTGGACAGTCTATTTGATGCTTCTCTGCCTCTGTTCGTGGGTTTGCAGCTGGTTCCTGGGTGTTGTGGTTGTAAGGTCTTGGGAGGTATCCAAGTTCTTCCCGGTTGAAGGTAAAACTAGGCTTCTGATCCCAACCACTCTCCCCTTCAAGATGGTGCAAGAGCTGGCTGCTCTGGGAGATATTTCAGCAACACTAGGGGCTTCCCAGTCAGGGGAGCCTACTCCGGCAGTCCCCAACAGTCCCCTGAAATATAGCTGTCCCTTACTCACAAATAGACACTCCTTGCATATCCATTCACTCTTCTTTCATTCTCTCACTCACACAAAATCTTGCAGCCTGCCTTCCCGTCGGCAGCCATCTTCCCCAACTGTTTTCCAAAACTATTTAAATGGGGTTCTATCAGGTCTACCCTGCTCTCCCTCTGGACCCTCTCAATGTATTCTCAACTGAGCAGAGAGACCTATTAAAAAACAAATCAGATAATATCACTCTTTGCTCAAAACCCTCCATGACTGTCATTTCACTTACAATAAAACTTCCATTTCTCTTTCTTAAACCTAAGTTAGTACATCATCATGTCATACCTACATGACTGCAGTATCCTCCAAATATCCTTATACTACACTCTCCTCACTCTCCTGATTTTGATCTGCTGGCATATCTTAACAAGGCCAAATTTTATGAAACGTTGTTTCTATCACCTCACTTTATAAAACATAATCTTTACCTCATAATATTTCAAGTAAAAACTCCTCAGGCTCTTAAGGCCTTCTACAGTTTATCCCAACTCTACAAAAAATCCCATTTCCCATTTTGTCTCCAAAAATCTCCATTCACTTTAGTCAAGCTAGTCTCAAATACACTCCAAATTCATCCATAATCCTGCTAACATCATTTCCTTTAGTAGGAAGCACATTTTTTCCCTCTATGTCTGTCTCTATTACACACATCTCTCATGGCTTACTTTATTTTCTACTTCCTCCAAAGCCTTCTACAATTACCCCCATTCTCACTGATTTACCCTGCATTTTAGCATCTGATGAACCTCGGTCTTTCTTCTAGCCACTTTAAGACAAAGGTGTACTCTCTGGAATTAGTCACACATTAATTCACTGAATAAGCACCTTTTGGGCAGGGTCCAACTGCAATGTTTACTCCAGGAAAAGTGCCTAATAGAGGTTATCTAATAATTACTTATTTACTAGTCATAGTATATGTGTTAACAGCAGGCACTCAATATGAAAGAAACCAAAGCAGACCTTTTGGAGTATTCTATAGAGGGCATGCATGATACACCGAATAATGAGAGAGATTTTTTGAGCACTGGGCAAGCACTCTACTAAGGGTTTTGTATATTTTAACTTATCTAATCTTCACAACAATCCTGTGAGTTAGTAGGTACCATTATTCTCATTTCAGTTATCAGTAACCTGAGGTTCAACGAGGTGAAGGACATAACTAAGGACTTAACTAGGAAGTGGCAGAATGAGTTTCAAATACAGGTAATCTGCAAGGTGAGCCCATCCCAGGAGCTGCATTGCCTCTCAAAGTCAACATTTGTGTACTGTAAAATTTTAAAGCTTTCGACTACTATCATAATTTTAGTATAAAGTTTATTATATACTTTGCTAAGATACAAACCATATTTTCCTTTTTGCTGTACCAGAGAACCATGGAGGTTTTGTACTTTGTTTCAGTCAGACATCAGAGAAAAATATCCAATTATTCACTTATTTTCTCAGTTATGCCCACTTTATAAACAGCTCTTAGCAAACATGGAGCCCACATGGTGAGTGCATAGTGCTATCTTGCAGTCATTTCACCACTGAGACCAATTAATTTCGGAAAGGCTTGTTTTCAATAGCTGAATTTAAAAACATTACATTTACTATAGTTTGTTTTAAAGCTTTTTTTCTGGCCTATCTTTTGGAGTTGCAGTTTAATTTTTCACTGTCTTATTTTAATTTCTCTCTTTCTTTATAGATCTCATCCTCTCATTTATTATTCTTTGTCTCCTCTCTGTTTCTGGCTTTTCTTCCCGCAGCTGGGCTTTGGTTAGAAGGGATGGATGCAGCTGCCCAACCATTTTCACATTCTTCACTGATGTGATTTTCTTGAGGTAAAACATCATTTAAGAAGTATTACCCAACAATTAAATGTTTCTGTCCTTCTCAAATTCGGGTCTGAGAGTCTGCCAGTAAGACCCTTTGCAGTTGTTTGTATTGGTTTGGATCCCTTCCTGTTATGCATTATTTTATTTGTTCTGTGCTGGTTTGGCTTTTATGTAATATTTTGTTATAGTTGTAATTTCCTCTTTGTATCTAATCTCAACCACTGGCTTGGTTTCACTGTTATCTTTCCCTCCCCACCCCACCCCAGTTGGAAACAGTTCATTGACTACTTCCCTTTACTAGTTTGACTGCTTTTTAAACTAAATATTTTATCTATTTGATGGGCCAGATTTTCATAGGATTAAGGGACAATTTTGGAGGCTGGAATTGGATTCTTGTTCAACCTTTGAAGCTTTTTAGTTGTCTACTGTGCTTTTGGATTAAAGCAGGGGCACAAAGTTGCACCCAGATTGGTAGTGGAAACCTTAGCATATCTGGTTTGAGTGTTGTGCTACATGGAAGTGTCTTTTCATCTTTCAACAGTTATCCAGAGTAGCATTTCAGCTGACTTTTTAATGGAACCATTATATATTTAGACATTTGGTTCTGGTTAATTAATTGAATAAGTTTTATTCATGATGCTTAGTTTATCTTTAGACAAAAGAGAGATATTAGAGCACCTGAAGTGAATATTGCTATTAAGCATTAATAGAAGAGAAACGAAGGAGATAGATCCAGGGATAATATGAAGATATTTGGCAACCACGAATACCAGTGCTCACAATGGAAGCCAGCCTTAGACTTGGGTCTGGGAGACTCCTGTCATAGTAATACTTAACACCTTTGTTGCTGACTTATTGGAAGACTGGGGTACTGGGGAAGGTGGGGGCACCAGTGTGTGAACCTGGGAAACTTAAGTTAGTATGGAATTATTTTAATATTTTAATAGGTGGATACACATTAGTCTTAGGTGAGAGGGGGCTCACAGTTAATACTTTTTTATTTTATTCAGATGTAGTCATCCTTTTATAGTTTACACAATGTGACCCACTGAGAATACTGGAAGGGCATATGATTTCCTATACTGGCTTTTAGCAAAAAGTGTCCAGGATAAGTTTAGATCTTTTTAAATTGAGCTTCTCAAGTTTTTGGAAGTCAAAGCTACTTTTGTCTAGAGAAGGAAGTTTTTTATTTTAATATTTCAAAATGAATTGAATTTTGGATTGAGTTTTGGTTGTAGCAATTATTAACTGTAATATTGGGGAAATCACTCAACAACTTTACTTTTCACAATCCTTCCTTATCGGTAAAAAGGAAGAAACTGAATCAGATGAGCTCAAAGTTCCCTTTCAGATCTAATATTCTCTAACTAGAGGCCTTATGCATGAAGACTCGTGCAAGAATGGGCCTTCCTTCCCCTGGCTGCTGGCACCGCCTTTGCTCTGGCCAGAGCTGCCTTTCATTTTTCCGCCTTCTCATGCTGCCCAGAGGCCCAGAGGAGCTGGGGTGGTGTGGAACACCTGCATCATCGCCATGGTGATGACACAAGCATCCCACCCTGCCCCTAGCCTCTCAAAGCTTGCAAATTAACCCACCATCTTTGTTGGGTTAATTTGCATACTCCTGATTGGCTGGTGGACATCTCAAAGGTACGGTCAATTTGTATCTTACTCTTTTATTAGTGTATAGTCTATTTAAATACCAACATGAAAACTTCTTTTGCCTGCCATTTAATAAAATCAATTCTTCTTTTAGGACATGTAGGAAAAGACAGTATGACCAGTTTTGGGCATATGAACCACCCTTGATAATTACTTATACATTTCTTTTCACACAGTTTCAATATTCCCCTTAAAGATTATCTGACTAAAATATTTTTTCTTTGGTTTGATTACAAAAATCGAACAATAACTTTATAAAATAACTTGCCTTTTTGCCATATATTCAGCATTCAACTTCATTATAGCCTTTCTTCAGTGAGGGTGTAGTCACACTTTTTTCTGCCTTATATGGAAGACAAAACTTTCAGTGTTTATTTCAATTGTTAAACGGATTGAACTATGTAAAAGTTCATTGTTGACTTAGCATTTGTCAGTTTCAAGACCATGCAAAATGTCCATTAATGACACCTATGTAGTAAATCAGAACTGTTTTTTAAAAATATATTTTTATTGATTTTAGAGAGAGAGAAAGGGAGAAGGAGAGAGAGAGAAAGATCAATCATTGGTCAGCTGCCTCCTGCACACCCCACACTGGGGATGGAGCCTGTAACCCAGGAATGGGCCTTGACCAGAATCAAGCCATGACTTCCTAGTTCATAGGTCAATGCTCAACCAATGAGCCACACTGGTCAGGTTGTAAGAGAGGAGAGGAGAGGAGAGGAGAGGAAACCACATAAGAAAGGCACTTCTCAGAGGAATACATGTGATGATGATAAAACTAGTATTTTGTGGTTTTTTTCTTTTGATTTACAACTTTATCAATGACTATATACATTTACTTTTTTTTGTATTTGAACAATTCAATATTTGTTTAGTTTGTGGTTTAAAGTAAAATTGAACCTTTTTTTTTTTTAACAGCTACTTCTGAGTATAGGAGCAGAAAAAGAACAAAATATTAAAGGGTAACTAGCTTTGCAAATTTATTGAAATCAAAAACAGAAAAGCAGGTTAGCTGGGAGTGCTACAAGGGGGCAATGGTGGTCTGGCCAGTTAGGACACTGAAGCATTAACCAATGTGCAATTAAAAAATAAAACCTGTGAGGAAGCAAAGTAGGAGAATAAAAGCCTATTAAAGCACTTCTAAGAGTTAAGGCTCTTGCTAGCAGAGCCATCTGTCAAGAGATTGTGGAGAAGGAGATTTCTGTAAGCATTTTCCCTTGGGACCAAATGAAGTGCCAAGAAAAGGTGTGTGGCATCAGGAGTGAGGACAAACTCTGGGTCTTCTGCTGTGTTTATCACAGACAGAGAGGGAACCGCCAACCACTGGGTCTCACAGACGAGGAAGAGAAGAGAGGGAAGTCTCTATATTGCTTTTGACCAGAGAACCAAGGCTGTAATAAGACTTTATGAAAACAAATCTCTTTTAAGGTAAGTTAAGCTTTATTGCAATGAATTCTTAAAATATTCCACAATTCAAAGACAATGATTTATTAAACTTTGCATACTAAGGGTAGTAATTAAAAATTGAACCTTAAGTTTCTGAGTCAAATTATAGAAGGAGATCAAAAATACATGAGCAAAAGTGGGAATGTCATCTTTTTTGAAAACTTAAATCTTTGGAGTTTTTGAAAATACCCAAGATATCTATTTATATGAAATGTTATATTAATATGATATTTTCACTGATTTCTTCTGAGTAAATGCTGGCTAAAAAGTAATCAACATGGACTCATGAGTATTTGCCTCTAGAGAATTAAGTTCATGCCATGCTGTGAAATAATTAAAAACCATGCAACCATGAAAGTTACAAGGGTTTATAATAAGGACAAATATTTCATGAGGTTTCTAGAATTATGTCAGGAAATGATACTTGAATTGTTAAGATTTTAAATAGATCTTAGTCCACTTCTTCACCTATGCTCCAATATAGTACTATTTTGTGTTTTAAAACAGCATTTATTCCCTATTTTCTTTGTGACTGATTTTATCTTTCTTTCTTTAGATACAAACAAATGCTGATTATAAACTTAGAATAAAAATATCATAGATAAACATTATGCATTGTTTTCAAAAATTTTTTTTTTAAATATATATTTTTTATTGATTTTGTACAGAGAGGAAGGGAGAGAGACAGAGAGCTAGAAACATCAATGAGAGAGAGTCATCGACCAGCTGCCTCTTGCACACCCCCCACTGGGGACATGCCCACAACCAAGGTACGTGCCCTTGACCGGAATCGAACCCAGGACCTTTCAGTCCCCAAGCCGACGCTCTATCCATTGAGCCAAACCGGTCTTGGCTGTTTTCAAAATTTTTTAAGGAAGAAGGAGATTTATCTCTCTAATGTCAGGGAAATAAATATGCAATTTAGCAAATTTTAAAAAGCAGACCAGAAGTTATTCATCAGAAATCAGGCCTAAACATAGTTTAATACAATTTTATTTTGTCCTGATCAAAATAGAAACATTGGTTTAAAATATTTGTTACTTAGAGAAGTAGAGATGAGCAGACATAAATATAATTCTAAATAGTGGTAAGAAATAATCTTATCTTATGGGAAAGAATACCAAGTCCAATAAAACAGGGCTAATTCTGAGTGATCTCAGTGATCCAGTGTTCATGCTGGCACTGTGCCCACATCAGATTATTGTGTCTGTAATTGGAGAGAAATTATCTAGTGAATTTAAGTCAAGTTATCTTATGAATTCAATTATAATGGATAATTAATTTTAATAACCCAGTCTTTTAAATCGTCCTTTCATTCCTACAAAGGGACAGTTGTGCCTGGATTATCAGGATATTGTTTAAATTCTTGTGGTTTTGTTTTGTTTTGTTTTGTTTTTAATTCATTCTCCCATTCACTTGTTCTTTTAAACAATAGTTAGTGAGCAATATTCAGGTAGAGGGTATTATTGGCCTGGACATGAGATAATGAATGGACATAGTCCCTGCTCTCAAAGAGCTTACAGTTCATTACATGGCAAGTGAGTTCTCCCTTGTGTTTCAAAATAATTTGAAAAATTAAACTTGACTGTTACTTTAGCAATAAGAATTTAAAGCTAAAATAATTTAAGCGCTAGCAATAGGATATTGTGCGTTAATAATATAATTTAAGATGTTCCGTACGTTGATTTTATTGGTTCTTCAATATTTTAAAAATTTGTTTAAATTAGCAAGGACTGAAATGAGCATTATTTGCTCTGCTCTTGGTTTTTCATTAAATATGGTTTGTGGTACTTTAAAAAAAAACATGGAATAGATGAATTTTATATGTAGACAAGGACAAAAGAAGAAGTTTTGTGCAATGAAAAGTAGACAAATTCTACTAAAGATTTACCAATACTGCATTTTGTTTGTGGTCAAAGTCTGATTTCTGAATATGTGGATACATCTCCGAATATGAAGCCTATTTGAAATTGGGAATTAGATACTTACCTGCTATAACCATTGTTGTTGCTAAGATTGATTTGGGGGTATGTGCATTTTTGGCATTTTTGGCTGTAGTACAAGGGTTGGTTCTGAACCAAAGTAATATGTAAGTTTTTGAGTTATGGAGATCCTTTCTGGGATCCTTGCCAGAAATAATGAAGTTCTTGCTTGGATGAGAGAGTCTGGAAACTGTCACCTCAAATTAAGTGCATTTATAATAGCATACTATCATCATATCTTTTTAAAATAATGAAATGCATATTTTGAATAAGCAAATGTATGAGACTCTATGATCCCTGTCTCTTTCCCACCAATTGTGGGATACTTCTAGGAGCTTCAATCTTGACTATTCTGCACTTTGAAAATCACTGTTTTCAAATTATAGCAAGGGACTATATCTCTATGTTCTTTCCTGCCTGTTGCCTTAGCACGTAGTGGGTTCTGCTCTTGCTGATATAACTAGAACAGCAGAAGAGGGAAAACATCTCCATACAGGCATGTACTCACTGCTTCATTGCTCTCTGCTGCCAGCTTCAGCTCATTGGCCCCTGCTTTCTCTTGCCAGCCACATGTACATGACCCTGCTTGAGGCCTCACTTTTGTTGTCCTTTATCCTCACAGTGCAGTGAACAAGAGTGAACACTAGTTAATTGCATAGGGCTTGTTCTAGCACTAAACTTGTCAGGCAGCTGTACTATCTCCAGGGAATTGTTGTTGTTCTTGGTCCTTTAGTTAACCTGAAAAGCAATTGTGGCACAAGCCAGTTTGGAATGAAAATATCACTACCTCATGCTATGCCAATGAGTTATACCAGAATAATAATGTGTTAGAATAAAGCGACACTACCTTCTGATATATGGGTATTTAGTTTTCCTTCTATTCTTTATTTTTTAGGATCTACTCAGACAGGTGCCAAGGACTGCTTTTTATTTTTTTCTTTCAACTATATTGACTGATGCTCTACTATGTACCAATATTTGTAATTCAAATATTGACTGATGCTCTACTATGTACCAAAATTTGTAATTCAAATTATATTCATTGGGTAAATGAATCTACATGTTGAATTCCCTAATTGCTTCTTTGTGGTTCCAGGATCTGGCATAATCCTTGGCATAGAGTAGATACTTAATTGTCATGAATACTTGAATGCACTTATCAGAGTTGGACTACCTGGCATATGGAGGCAACTGGGAGAAACTGTAGATCCTATTTCATTTTTAGGAATAAAGATGAATTAGCCTTAGAAAATAATGGAGAGACTAGCTCTAGACTAGTTGGGGTTCTCTGAGATGTTTTCACAGGAAGAAGCCTTTCAGTCCCTCTCTGGGACCTCCCAAACTGTCACTTTTAAAGCCTACTTCTGAGGTTATTCAGGAACGCAACTGTAAGAGAGGAACACAAAATTTAATTTAGGTACATGGAACGCAAGTCAACAGTACCTACGAAAAATATCTCAATATTTATAAAATAAAGCACCGATTTTAAAACTGTTTTATGAAATTGAGAATAACAATTCATTAAAGTGGGAAACTAAGTCATTTGACAAATTTCATCTATGTATATAATTAAATCTCTATTTTTTGTTTGATTCAGTAACAGTTTCCTTGCTGTCCCTTTTCATAAAATTGCTAAGATTAACACCTTACATAAATTAGATACAACATAATTTTTGGTGCATGTATGCATGGAATTACTTCATTATTATTATTACTAACAATGAAGTCATTAGAAGTTTACATTTATATACCATTTTATGTTATATTAGTCACAAATGTTAGCAATGTAAGGGGCCTTAGCAGCACTCCAAACAAATTCCCTCATTTCACAGATGAGAGAACTGTGTAGTATAGAGGTTAACTTTTTTTTTTTCAAGGGGAAAATTAACCAACATTGTCATTCAAAGTTATGTTTTCTGTTATATGAAAAGTGGTTGTCAATGAGACACTCAAGGTCAGGGTTGATACCTGGCTTTATCTTCTTTTAAAAAAAGAATTACTGGCTTCATTAAAATCTAGGGATATATAAAAGGCAGCAATACTATCACTCAGTTAACAGAGATTTACTTCTGAGAATTTCAAACAAGGAACTCATCAGGCTACAAATTCTTTTCAAGGGATAGAACTGCCCTATAGTCGAAGAACTTGAGTGCCATATCTCCCATCACGCTCTTGATGAAAATTCTGACCATGTGTTCTAGTATGGGCTGAAAGAGGGCTGCTTTCTGTCTCAGCTAGCTCAGGGTATGGAAGTCAACCAAGAGAAAGAGAGTTAAGGATTTTCTCTTCTTTAAAGAGCCAATATGCTCAGAGCATCTTGGCATGTCTATTCTGAATCGTGTTTTCATATTCCCAAGTTATTCTATCTAGGTGTCCTTAAGGCTGTTTATCCTTCTAGGTGTCCTTAAGGCTGAGAGCTGGCCTTTAGAGTAGAGTCAACTCCCATAGAGGCTTGAGACCCCAGGCAATCCCAGAGAAAAAGCAGAAACAAGTACAAGACAGTGACAAAGACATTGACAGACAGCCACTGAAGGAAACACACACACACACACACACACACACACACACACACACACACAAGCACACACATATCATTTATGGAGAGACACAGATATATCATGTCAGGACTTCTTTATCTGTAATAAAAAATTAAGTTCTTTAAAGAAAAATAACATAATTAGAGTAAAACTATCTTGAAGCAAAGAATAAGTGCTTGAAAGTATTTTCTTTCTCTGAAAACAGTTTAAGAAAGCATTTCTGAATATTGTGTTCTATGGGAACACCATCTCCATGGAATGTCCTCCCATCATGTTCCCTAAACCCCATTCTAAATAATTTGTTGATTGTATTTTGGGGAATATTGGATTGAACAAAGTTAAATAGCCATCTTTATCACAAATTTTCAAAAGCACTGTAAATCCCTAAGGGATGTATTAAGATGCAGTTTTCATAAATTTATCTGAATACTGAAAATTTTTGGTTTGGAGTTGCTCATGATATGAGTATTCTGTTCAATGTACATAAGAAGTAGTGACTTTCATTATTTAACAGTGCATTGGGCATTGTGAACTACCAAGACATTTTTTTTTTTCATCTTGTGTGGTGTTCTATGAAAGGGAGTCCTAACTGGATAAATTTTATGATTGGCTAAGTAGTATAATGGTACCATTGGCCATGATTTTTACTAACAACAGACTACCAGAGGTCTAATGAGTTTTTCATATCTGAGATGATCCAGGTTGCTAGTTTTTTAACTATTGAAAAGTGGAACAGAGCTTTTTTAAAAATGTATTCTTCCATAGACATACAATATGTAAAATAGACAAAAAGGCAATCCAGTTTGGTTGATTTGGGGTAGGGTTATAAAGTCTTTTCTCTTTGGCCTCCTGAAGAAAGTTATATAAAGTCACCCTTAAGCGTGAACTCCTGGTGCTGCAGTATTCTGGATATTATTTATTTTGTTCAATAAAGCACCAGAAAACAAGGATTTATCTTCATAAAACACTTGATTTGTTAACAAATAAGCATATTGTGTTATAACAAGAATGCAAAATTATAAAATGGTTAATCTTAAGTTTCTTGAATTTTTGAAGATCACAACTAAAATTAGTTTTTCAAATATTATTTCCTTAGATTTCTTTAAAAAGTAAAGACTATTTAAAGTGCATGATAAAAAGAGCAAAGCCTGAATATCACCAATTTTTCCTATATTTATATGGGTTTTCTATTGCTATTGCAATTTAAAACAATAAAAATTATTATCATTCTAGAAACCCGGTGAACAAAATTCATGCACGGTTGGGGGTGGGTGGTGGTGGTGGTGGTGCTCAGCCGGCCTGTACCCTCTCCAATCCCAGACATCCCTCTTGCAATCTGGGACCTCTGATTCCTAACCATTCACCTGCCTGCCTGCCTGATCTCCCCTAACCCCTTTGCCTGCCTGCCTGATCACCCCTGACCACCTCTGCCTTCGCCTCTGCCACCAAGGCTTTGTCCAGGATGTCTGGAAGGACATATAGAAGATGTCTGATCTATCTGGTCTAATTAGCATATTACCCTTTTATTATGGATAGTTCTATAGATCAGAAATCTGACATGGATCTCACTGGATTAATTTTTAGGTTTTTCAAGGCTGCTTTCCTCTCTGGAAAATAATTAATTTCCCTGTTTTCTCCAGCTTTTAGAGGTCATCTGTGCTACTTAATGTACGTATGCCTTCCTCCATGTTCAAAGCCAGCAATTTAGCATCTCTTTGACCTTGCTCCCATCATTCCATATCTCTCTCTGACCACAACTAGGAAAGAATCTCCAATTTTAAAAACTCATAAAATTACATTAGATCTACATGTATAATCCAGGATAATCTCACCCCAAGGTCCATATTCTTAAAGTTTCCTTTACATATTTATAAATTCTTGGGATTAGGATGTGAACAATTGGAGATCGATTATTCTGCCTATCAGAGTATTTTAAGCCTCTCTCTCAAATGCCAAATCACTAAATATATTAGCCTCATCATACTAAATAAATCATGAGTAATTTTTCCTCTTTGCAGTGATCAGGAAAATACTGCTTGTCTTCAGAGTCCTGGGCTACTGATTGCTACTTTCTCTCCTGTATTTTTTATAAGTAGTTGCTTCTGTGTCCACCTCCATCTGTGTCCTCTTGGACTTCTGCCAATAATGTGAGTTCCTAAAAGCAAGGACTCAATCCAATTTAGCTTATTTTTCTTTAAAATCAGCTAACTTTCTCTAGGTGATATTCCTGGTTACACTTCTTTGGTGACACTCTTACATTTTGGACAGTCATCCATGTACCAATGACTCAAATCATTATTGTCAGATTTGATTCCTCCTGTAATTTTCAACTTACTTAGCCAACAGCCTATAAGACATCTCCTCTCTGATGCCCAGTCAATATACATCTGAGTTAGAGTCCCCAAGACGACTCTCAGCTTCAGTGATTTGCAAGAAGGGCTGTCAGGACTCAGAAAGCCCTTATATTCACGGTGACACTTTAATAAACGAAAATACACAGATTAAATTCAGCAAGTTACAAAAGAAGACTAGGAGAAATCAGGCACTAGCCTCCATTTGTTCTCTGCTAGAGCAGTTCTAGGACCACACTTAATTCTCCTGGCAACAATGTGTGATAAAATATATGAGGTCCTGCCAATCTGGGAAGCTCATCTGAGCCTTGGTGTCCAGGATTTTGGTTGGGGGGTTAGTCACATAAACATGGAGTGCCTGTGTGACTAAATTTAGCTCCTCAGTCCACAGCCCCGACAGAAGTCAAACCCAGGGCCCCAGTGAGCAAAAACAGGTGTTCATCATAAATCACCTTGTTAGCATAAACTAGCATTGCCCAAGGCTACAGGTATACAAAGATATTGTTAACAGATAGGTTGTTCCAGGAGCTTACAGGTTTTCTCCCAGGAGCTGGTCAAGGGCCAGTCTTTTCTAAGGGTTGTGCTGAATTTTAACTCTCCAAGTTTTTGAGGTAATTCTTTACTGCACAGCATCTCAAATTTAACATGGCTAAATCAGAACACTTTATGTCCCCCAAAACCTACTCTTACTTGCGTCTTTCCAATTTAGGTAAATGGTATTACTATCAACCCAGTGGCTCAAAGAAACAACCAAATCTAAGAATAAGTCTTCATTTCTTCTCCTTATCCTCTACATCAGTTTTATGAACAAGTGCTAACAGCCAGCTTTCAAAACATTTCTAAACCTTTCCTGAATCTTCCCACTTCTCTGTGTCTCTGCTACTTTGACCATAGCCCAAACCACCTGGATTTGGGCAATAGTCTCCTAAATGGTTTCCGTCTTGCTTCCCTTCCATCCAGAATATTTTAAAAAATAATTCAGGTTATGGCATAACTCTGCTGAAATCCTCCAGGGGCTTTTCATCATCAGATCGAAATTCTTTTCTGAGTTTAAGTTTTGGCCCTAGCCAGTTTGGTTCAGTAAATAGAGCATTGACCTGAGGGTTAAAAGATCCTGGGTTCAATTCTGGTTCAGAGCATATGCTCAGGTTGCAGGCTCGATCCCCAGTGTGTGGCATGCAGGGGGCAACTGATCAATGATTCTCTTTTATCATTGACATTTTTCCATCTCTCTCTCCTTCTTCCTTCTTCTCTGAAATAAATAAAAAATATATTTGAAAACAAATTTTAATTAATCTAGCCCCTACTTTATCTCAATAATCACATCTCAATCACTCTTTGTTTCCCCAATAGTTCTGTCAAAGTGCCCTTCTTTTTGTTCCTTAAACTTCCAAACTTGTCTTTGTCTCAAGACCTTTGCACCAATGATTCTGATACTTGAGATGCTTTTCCTTTGTTTTCATGTAACTGCCTTGTCATCATTTATAATTTTAAATTCAAATATCAATCTCTTCAGAGAGGCTTTTTCTGACCATTCTGGAAAAAAGCATTTATTCCTCGTTTGACATCACTCTGTTTGTATTGCATTATACTCATCACAATATAATATTTTTTAATGTTTGTGTTTTAAAAAAATGAGTCTTTTATCTTGCAACTTACCCTGGCATAAATAATATAACACCATATGAGTACAGAATCTTGCTTGTCCCCTTTATATCCTTTGGTTGACAATAAAAGATATCCAAATAATATTTACTCAATATATAGATAATTTTTAATCACTAAAGTTTAAAAAGTGTTTGGATTATAATTGATGTTTAATAAAAAGTTGTTTTAACTAAACTTGAGGACAAATGGTAATCTAGGAATTCCAATAAAGTTATCCCTTTTTAACTCTCTATTTTCTTGAACATTTTCCTTCTATTACTAATGTAGTATAAAATGGCCTTGATTTTTTAAAATCTTAGCTATTTAAAAATCAAAATGAGTCATACAAGTTTGGGTGGAGTTTAGCATTTTATTTAAATTTCCTTTTAAGGCGAACATGATTTCTACGTATTTCACTTTTGATTAAACAACCAACAAGAAATATTTTGGAGGATCACGTTTATGGGATTCCTCTACTTTTTATTTGATTTGTCTAGGCTTTTAGATAAGAAATATCATGTTTAGACTAAAAATGTCATGCTGTCTACTTAATTGTGTTGTGCTGCATATATCTCTTGCTTTTTCTCGTTAGTTTTGTTACTTCTGTTGCTTACCTCTACTGAATAACAATGATAGAGGAATGTCAACAAAGTTTAATAGAGTTTAGTTATCATGGTTTTGTGATGATAAGCACAATCAATTGAAGTTATTTCCCTGGTAAAGTAAATTATAAACTGAATTTGTAATTATAAACTGAATTATAATGGCCACATATTTATTTATATTTTGGCAAATCTAGTAATTTTATTCTAAAATAACTTCAGTTTGACAAACTTCTATTATCACCAAGAACATGATAACAACTGGATTCCAAAAAGTACTTTAATATGTGTCAGCAATTTATAAAAACATTGGATGCAGGTGAAAGTCCAATAAATGAAAGGAGCATATCCGGGTAACTATCACACCATCATCAAACCTGAGGTTGAGATTGGCATATGTTAAACAGTGTTGCTAAATCTCATTCTACCACACATCAGCATGTTTCAAAAAACGCCATAACTAACCACTAGCTCCTGAAAAATATACTTATACGCTCCTTTTCTGCAATAGCCTGTCTGTGATTTGGTCCTGATGCTATGGTTCTTGCTTGAGCATGACAAAAATCTGCAGGAGTTGTTCCTGTCCTTCACTGCATCCTGGGCCCTCTGTGGTGCCAGATTTTGCTGACATTAAACAAAGACTTTACGGTTCAGGAAGCCTGGGCAGGTGCATTGGACACATCAGAGGCAAATGTGTAGCAGTGTGGAGCATTTCTGCTTGGCCTGTTGGGTTGGACATGCCAAAATCCCCCAGAAGGGATAGCAGTGTCTTTTGAAGTCACTGAGATGCTTTCCTAATGTCACTTCTTTGAGTTTTAGATCAATGCCTGGGAGATGAATCAAAACATGTGAGGAGAGTCACCGAGGGGAAATGTGTTGGAAAGGTTGCAGGAGTGAAGCACCCAAGCCCAGGGAAAAGGTGGGGTGAAATGTGCAAGCAGGAAAAAACAAAGGGCTGAGTCATTGGAGGCCTAATTGACAATGGCACAGCTGTGACAACAATTTGCCGGCGGTCTGACCTATCTGATGAAAGGACCTCTGCTTTCTTTGGAACCTCAGAGTTGCAGTGGTTCGCACTGCACCACTCTTGTTTCCAGCTGGCTCAGCCTCATAAATACCTAAACTCACAAGATGACATTTTTAATGCTCCGCAATTGCTATTCTGCATTTATATTTATTGCAATTCAACATATCCATTAGTGCATCTATCATTGATGTTTGTCAGTGCTTCAGGAATACAGTCCATCATGCTGCATCAATTTCACTTTACAAGCTATTAATGTACTATAATGGGGCTTACAATATAATGTGGATATATTTGATTAGAGAGGTGTCAGAGTCAGTCAGATTGAACTGAGGATTGCAAGAGGACCCAAAATCTTAATTTATTTGTTGTAAAGATGAGCAGCTTTGATGTGAAGTGAATATGTTAATAAAACAGGTGTATCTTTTTTACTTTCTCAAACAGGCACAGAAAAGAACAAATTTAAGCATTCTATTTTGACTCAATTTGAAGCACAGCAAACACACAATATTTTGTTGACACTTGGCATGTTTATTCTTTTAGCAGCATCATAATCATGTTTCAGTATTTTCTGCATGCAATTAGCAGTTTTATTCAGGAGACAATGATGGCATTTGAGTCCAGGAGATAGAATCAACTGTGGTTTTCTGAAATAGGGTAAATAAAAATATTAAAACTTTGTAAATAAAATACAAATCTTTTAAACCCGGATTTTTAATACCTGATATGAGACATTCTGATTGTTGTGACACTTTCTATTAAAAATAAATAAAACAAAAGGTGCCTACCCAACAAACATTTGAAATTGTATAGAAGTTTACAATGCTCCTGAATATGGGCTATATTATTTCATTCCGTAATTAGAATCTTGGAAATTACTGTTGATATCCATAGATTCCAGAGGCTGAACTGGGTCATGGGAATCTGAGCAATTTGAACATTTATGGTAATAATAAAATGCTAAAGCCCCTTTTAAGATCTTATTGTACCAGCTGTAAAATATAAAGCAAGAACCATTATGCACTTAAAAAATCTGTGAAGTATTATGAAATCCACCCCTGAAAATTATTTTTCTAGAGAGCTTAGGAATAGTTGGCATAGATAAATGCTAGAGTTAGCAAATATGCACTCGAACTCTTCCTGAGTTATTGTTTAAATGTATGGTTCTGGGCAAGGTGATGATTTCTTTAAACCTTTTTTTTTGTATATTTAATAAAGGTAATGAGACCCAATGTATAGGATTGTCCTTAGAATGAAAGGAGATGCAAATTGTGGTGCATTCACACAACAAAATAGATGTAGCTCTTAGAAAGATTCAGATGGCTGTGTGTGTGATGTTACGAATGATTTCCCAGAACTAGTTAGAATGAAAATATCTTAGATCAGAGTATTATACATATTATGTAAAAATATGAAATATGACATATATGCACAGACAAAATTTGGTAGGATGTACAAAATATGGAAGCTGTGACAAGTTGAGATATGGACAAGATTTAGTTTTTCATATGTCCTTTTCTACTACTTGATGACTTGTTATTTGTTCATATTATTTTTATGATAAAATACATAGTGCAATTTTGAAAAGGTTGTAATTCATGAAAAAGATGAACATTATCTGGCACCTACAAGAGCTCAGTAGCTGCTGGCAATTTGTATAATGCCAATAATAAATGCTCCTTTCCCCCATGAAATGTGATAGACATCTTTGCTGCTGTTCTAATAAGTACTATAGTTTGAAGTTAAATAAGAAGGAGTTGCACAGGAACAGATGGATTTACAGAGTCTATGTGATAACTGTCTGCAAGTGTGGGTACACTGCAAACCCAGGAAGTACCACTAGGAAGAAGGGCTGCTTAAAAAGACTCCTAGAAATTCCAGGGAGCTTTCACAGAGTGCAGGATGAAGAAGCAGCAGTTCCTGGCTGCTCTCCCAGGCACATCCCCTGGACACTGGCTTCCTGGGCAGGTTTCCTGTCTTGGGAAAGAGGACAAACAGAGTATGTGCAGAGGAAGGTAACCAGGACGACATAGGGAGCAGAGTCCATGTCCATACGGATAGCTCAAAGAGCTGGGGACCCGAGGAAGTTGCGCTATGTCAAGGGCTGCTGCACAGAAGAGGGATGCAACTTAATCTGTGTTAGTTCCTGAGGGCAGAACTGGGACCACTGAGTAGAAGTTAAAAGGAGACATATTTCAGCTTACAGCTGCAACTAAAACCCAGCATGCCGTGATTTATAGCAGCAAATGCCACCCTAGGCAAGGATAGAGTTTTCTGTTAAATTCTGAAGACAAAATGCACCGAAGCATCTGGATTCTCATAAGGATAATGCCCCAAACCTAAACTAAATAAATAATCCCTGCAGATAGAGCTTTACAAAGGTTAGAGACATCTAGTGGGTGAACTTGGTGGCTGCTGAAGTCCATGCCATCATTGGTTCCATGCCCCCACCTCTGTTCAACAGAGCACTTCCATCTTCTTGATTCTGCCTCTTTCCATGCTTTTACGAGTAGTCCTCATGGCTTCATTCTGTTACCATGGCCTGCAGGGTACAGATACTGGGTACCAGTATCCACTGATGCTGGACTTACCTCTCTGCCTCCAAATCACCCCCTTTCCCCCTTTCCCTCCTTTGTGCCCTCATGACCATGCATTTATACTTTTGCTTTTGTATTTAGCGTCTGCCTTGCACCAGCATTACTTGGGTAATATTTGTTTCTTCTCACTAAAATGTAAATTGCCTGAGGATTTAAGAGAAATATATTTTTGTTTTCTAGTATCCCAGAAAAGAGTACACCTCGGTGGAGTGACTCATATTCCTTATGGTGGCAATTACAGATTTAAATGTTTATTAGCAAGCCATACACCACCTTTTCCTGACCCTTAGTTTTGCCAGAGATCATCTATCTCTGATGGTCATAAGCCATAAGGAAATACAAAGCACAGAATTGGAAGATCATTTTTAGGTAATGATGCATACGTAAGCCTGTGTCCCTTACTAATGGAACCTATAATAAATATGTATATTATTTTTCAAAGTTTTTAGGATTGGGTTTATAGATACTTTTAGATTTGTTTATGAATAATCCAAATAATTTGCAATCATTATTGCATAGGGACTGAGCCATACTGTCTTGAGGGCTGGGGCAGAGTTTGAGTCCCCTGCTGTGCTAGGCATTAACTCTTTGTAGGGACTCATGATCAGCCCTGGAAATACCAATGAACAGAGGCAAACCTCAGGAAGGCATACCAGTAAGAGATACAGTACTCAGCTTAAATTCTGTAGGCCAACTATTTCCCAAAAGTAACAGAGCCTTTTTAAAAATATGTTTTTATTGATTTCAGAGAAAGAGGAAGGGAGAAGGATAGAAAGATAGAAAAGTCAATGGGCTGCCTCCTGCACGCTCCTTCCTGGGAATCAAGCTTGCAACCCAGGCATGTGCTCTGACCAGGACTCCAACCGTGAACTCTTGGTTCACAGATTGATGCTCAATCACTGAGCCTCACCAGTCAGACTCAAGAGTAACAGAATCTTATATACATCACTCACTCTTTCAGAACAGTTGAATCTATAAATGTCAGGGCTTTTCAACAGGCAGCTTCATTTTTCTCTTTGCCCGCCTATGCTCTGTTCAAAAGTATATCTGAGAGTTTTAAATAACCAATGCAGGCTTGATAAGCACCTCACCTAAAATAAGAGAAGCAGGATAGAATTTTAGCCTATGCATCAAAAAGAGTGGGACCTCTGAGTCAGGGTCAAATGTTACAGTGGATTACAGCAAACGTTTGCCCTAGATTTCCAAAAATATAGCTCATATCTGAAAATCTAGCACATTAAAAATAGTCTGTATCTTTTAGAAATAGTTTCCTTTTTTTAAAAAAAAACATTCAAATACTATATAAGGAATAAAAAGCAAAATAATGATGGGAGGGAAAAGACATTACTTATAAAATTTCATAAATTAAATTGTTCTTACCATCTTACAATAAATGTTTCTTACACTCATTAGCTCAATTTAATAAAATATTTTTATTAAGCATCTACTCTGTGCCAGGCACCATTTGCTACTGGACATAGACTTGATAAGTCAGTCTAGACAAAGGGACTTTAATCTAGGCAATTGTCCTTTCTTCATATCTATGACTTGTAATTTTTATAATAATTTGTTAAATTTTTAAAATTTCCATCATCCTAAGCTGTAACTTCATAAAGGTAGTAACCTTTTCTGTCTTGTTCATTGACAAGACACTACCTAGACAGGTGTTCAAAAAATGTTTTCTGAGTGGATGAATTACAGTAGGAGTTAATCAAGTTACTGTATTTCAAATGTAAGCATGATGAGAGAAGTACCTACAAAGCACTGGGATTCAGACACAGGCATCTTATATATTCGGGTGAGAATTAATGAATGTATCACTTGAAATATCCACTAAATGCTTGTTACAGGTATAAAGATTTAATCAGATTAAGATACTACCCCCACTTTCATCCCAATCTATAAATATATAAACCTAAGTGACCATTACAACTGGAAAACTGGACGTCTGGACAACAGGCAGGTAGCTATGACGCACTGCCCTCCAGGGGGCAGATACTCAATGCAGGAGCTGCCCCCTGGTGATCATTACACTCCCACAGCCAACCTCCTGTAACCAACCAACCTCCTAACATCTCCCCACCCCCTCACCCAACTGGTCAGCCCCAATAGCCCCGAATCCCTGGCCAGGTCCAGGGATCCCAGCCATGCACAAATTCATGTACTGGGCCTCTAGTATATTATAAAATGAAGGTATTGCATTTCGGTCCCAAAAATGTCTCATGGGGTGAAGGAGGGATATATCGTATAAAAGACAATGCTAAATTACTGCCCTAACACTTACCTACCTGCAGAGCCTGTGCAGTCATTGTCATCATCCTATCTAATAACAAGGAGAAGGAGCAATCTTTGCTTACATTTACAGGTGACTGAGATGAAGGTATTTCAAGCCACGTGCATGAGTGCAGACCACAGGATCAAGGGAGCCCTACAGAGAGTTCCACAGACAGTTTGAAGGACTTAGTCCTTTTCCTAGCCTAGGAGCTGCTGGTGGGGAATCCTTTTGCTGTTAGCAGTTCCACTTGTGTGCTCACTCTTGGACAGTGTGACATTATTTCTCTAGTGTGAGCCACCCTAGTCTGATTGCTGCATGCCAGCATGTACTCCTGTTGTGACCCAGAAAATGACAGCTTTTCCACATTGCCCCTGGTGGTGTCTCACAGCATTCTCATCACTTATGATCATCAGCTTTAGCTTCCCTTTCCACTGTTTCTTTAGCATCTGTCTCTGCTGGTCTTCCTCGCACTCCCAGCTCCACAGTACTTGGTGGCAATGGATTTGGCTTTGATGACAGTTGGCTTGTAGAGTAGGAACTCAGTACTGATGACTCCTTCTTTCATTTGATGTTACACACAGTTGTTACTGGGAAAAGGAACCCAAGAGATCCTGAACGGGGGTGTAACTTGGAAGTTCCATTCTCTGCAGAGGTGGTTCAATCAAGAAATTAGGGGTGATTCCATTTGATAAGAGTTAGGAATTTGTACCCTGTGTATAAATCAATCCTTTAAAAACAATCTCATTAGCTCTAAATTGCCTTATACGAATTCTGAATATATGCTGCTCCTCTAATACAGGTAGATTACATAAATATATTTCCTTTGGAGTTATGATGAACAATATTGTGTAGACCTCACAAATAATCCATAATTACTGACTGATTCAGAGGCTAATCAATACATATTGATGACCATAGAATTTTAGAAATTTACCACCCAATGAAAGATCATCTGATGAATTTTCAAGAGGCAGTTCCATATTCTTTAGTATATCCTCTAGCATAGTCAACTAAAATCATACTTCACATTCTTGTATCATTTTGATAACAAATTTAGGGTCACACAAAATCTAAGTCAGAAATACAATAAAACAAATAGCAAGAGTGTCCAGTAATATTGTCTGAAGTAATATATATATATTATATATATAATTAAAATCACATTTTATAATTATTTTTTAACAGTTACATTATAAAAAATCAATAATGAGAGAAAATCATTTATCAGCTGCCTCCTGCACACCCCCTACTGGGGATAGAGCCCACAAGAGGGGCATGTTTGGGAATTGAACTGCAACTTCCTGGTTCATAGGACAATGCTCAAATGGTGAGCCACAGCACTGGTTGGGCTCATTTTGTAATTGTTAATGACCCCTTATTGATTAAAGTTATTTTTAGCCATAATAAGAAATAGATAATAATTATTGTTGAAAAGTGCAGACTTCATTATAAATATCACCACTACACATTTTTTTCTTCAGAGAATCTAAAAGATTTGTTAAAACTCCTTTTGCCTGAATTTAATGAAGTAGATGAAGTATGTAGTTGTTCGGTTATTGACAAATGTAGTTGTTTTGTCTGTTAAGATATGTTCAACTTGGGTAAATGTAACTGTTAAACCCAAATGCCAGCTTATGATTTATTTCAATGAGCCATGTTGTCTCTTTAGTATCAAACTATTAACATATGTAAAATTGTGAAAAAGGGTAAATTTTCAGGATTTTCATTTACTTAACTTTTCCCCTTTGACTTGTACTGAATATCTTACTCATGTTGACTAGGTCTTTTCTGGATTTTAGGCCTAATGGATATTCATCTAATCTAACTCCACTTAACTAGTTCTCTAGATTGATAGGTGTCCTCTATTTCCCCTGTAAAATGCACTAATACCCACAGCATACCAAATGCTAGTGTTAGATGGTTATTCTTTATCATTTGTAGCACATTTCCTCCTACCAGTGAGCTGAATGCTTAATAAGAGTAAGCTATGTTTCTCTCCAAACCTATTTATGCCTGTTGTGGTATTATAATTATATAACTTAATGCCTATTTCCTGGTGAATTAATGTAAAATAAGAGTTGTGTGTATTAAAACTAAATAAAAGCTTCTGCACAGCAAAAGAAACCACCAACAAACAAAAAGGCAACCAATATAACAGGAGAACATATTTGCAAACAACAGCTCTGACAAGTGGTTAATAATAAAAATATATAAAGAACACATACAACTCAACACCAAACAAACAATCCAATTAAAAATTGTGCAGAGAGGAATTGACCAGACACCTTTCCCAAGAAGACATATAAATGGCCAATAGATATGTGAAAAGATGTTTAACTTCACTAGCTATTAGGGAAATGCAAATCAAAACTACAAGGAGATACCACCTCATACTTGTTAGGATGGCTATTATAAGCAAGACACATAATAACAAGTGTTGGAGAAGTTGTGAGAAAGGAACCCTCATTCACTGCTAGTGTGAATGTAAACTGGTACAGTCACTATGGAAACAATATGGTAGTTGCTCAAGAAATTAAGAATAGAGCTACCATATGACCCAACAATGCCTCTTCTGGGTATCTACCTGAGAAACTGGGGAAAATTTATCCACAATGATATGTGCACCCCTATGTTCATTGAAGCATTATTCATGGTAGCCAAGACATAGAGACAGCCAAAGTGTCCATTGATAGGGGATTGGATAAAGAAGATGTGGCTACCTCTATACAATGGAATACTTCTCAGCCATAAGAAAAGAATAAATACTGCCATTTGTGATAACATGGATTAACCTTGGGAATATTATGCCAAGCAAAATAAGTCAGAAAAGCTGAGGAACATATGATTTCACTCATGTGTGGGATATAAAACTAAAGTTCATAGACCCAGACAACATTATTGTTTACCAGAGGGAAGTAGGTGAAGATGTAGTAAATGGTAAAGGGGTCCGAATATATGGTGATGGAAGATAGTTTGACTTTGGGTAGTGTGCTTACAGTGCAGTGTACAGATCATGTATCATAGAGGTGTACACTTAAAACCTATATGATCATATTAATCAATTGACCATAATATTTTAATAAAAAATAAAAAATAATAATAAAAAATAAAGGATGAGACTTCAAACTAAAAAACAACGACAACACAAAATGAAATACTTGAGAAACTTGGTAAAGACAAATGATTAAAACAATATTGGTCGAGAATCATGTGTGGATAAAACAATAATGAATCATTAACATTTGGAAGGATTATGTACCCAGATTGCTTTACAATTAGCTTTAAAGCTACCATTTTACTTTGAAGAAGGTTAAACTAGAAATTATGATAACTGTGTTTTGGCTGTGGTTTGTATAAGAATAACAGTGCAAACTTCAATTAGAAGATATAAAAATAATTGGTAAATATGTGTATGTTTTTATATTTTAAGTTAAAATAAAGGGTTTGATGTATTCAACACTTTTATGATTTCCCACTTGAAGAGACTTTTCAATTAACTAGCCATCTCCTGGTCTAGATCATTTTAAAAAATGGCTTTATACAAGTAACAAAAATTAACTCTTGTTAGGAATTTACTTTAATAACATGGGGTATTTCATTGGAATCACAGGATGAAGTGAAATAAGACCCTGGAAGGGAAGGAAGCAGGAAATCTCGGGAGGGCTCAGAAGCTGTTCAGTTTGTGACTCTTCTCATTTCATCTCCGCTTGTGTGAGCCCGGGCATCTCTCAGGCTGTGACTCTAGTTTTTAAGTTTCAAGTTTCTGGGAAACATGAAGCTGATTCTACTAGCTTGGATCAGCTGTCTTTAATTCAATCACCTATCTTGAATCAATAATCTGTATTTCAGAGGAAGAGCATCCTTTTATAGTCACGAATCAAGAAGCCATCTTTGGGAAAGAAGAACAATTGTGAATTAGGTGCCTGCCCCCAAGAAGGAATATTTGAGATTTAGGAAAAATGGAATGAAGTTTAGAGATCAATATATAAAAAGTATGAGGAATTTTATCCACTAGCATTTGGGGAGCTACTCCCAGAGCTAAGAGGTTAGAGTGGAGGGTCAGGATATTATTTCTGAAGATATGAGAAATAGAGAGGGTCACATATATGAAAAGTGGGGCTTTTTGGAGAGGTAGAGTGTGAGCAGAGAGAGAGAGAGAGAGAGAGAGAGAGAGAGAGAAGTCATGTTTGGTCATGTTTGGGGCATTTGGGGAGAGGAAAGATCTAGAGGAGTTTTTATTTATTTATTTATTTTTTATTTATTTTAAAAAATATATATTTTATTGATTTTACACAGAGAGAAATTGAGAGGGACAGAGAGTTAGAAACATTGATGAGAGAGAATCATCGATCAGCTGCCTCTTGCACACCCCCCACTGGGGATGTGCCCGCAACCAAGATAGATGCCCTTGACTGGAATCGAACCCGGGACCTTTCAGTCCGAAGGCCGATGCTCTATCCACTGAGCCAAACCGGTCCCGGCAAGAGGAGTTTTTAGATTAGCGGGGGGGGGGGGGGGGGGGAAGGGGGGGAGGACTGAATAAATACCTGCTTCTCTACTTCAAGAAAACTAAAATGAAATGATAATAATTTTTAAGGATTTAGTTGTTGAGTTAGATGAGCAAAAGCATGTCTCAATAAGGCAGCCAGTAATTATTCATGCTGAAATATCCATAATGTAATACATATTGACTACGATATATTTTTTATTATTGAAAATATTACATATCTCCCCTTTATTTCCCCATTTACCCCTTCTAGCCACAATATTTTAGATTTAGTATTATTGCTATTGGAATCATTCTTGTTCTTCTTTACTCAAAGGGAAAAAACACACACACATCTAAACTCATTTATTTAATTAAAAACAAAATAGAGAATGAGAAACTCAAGTTCTAGTTTATTTCTCCAACTAATAGATCTAAAAACTAGTATTTCTAAGCCTCATTTTTCTGACATAAAATGTGGTTGATGAATATGAATATCAACTAAGCTGATGTATAAATGTGTACAGGACAAAAGCAAAATATTATTCCAGCTTGAAATTATTTATGGCTTGTTGTCCATATACATATGTATTATGAAACCTAGACTCTGAGAAAAGTAGAAATAGGATAAAATACATGTAAATAAATAGTATTGACAAAGGGACAGTATTTTATTTGTGACCTTTTACTATCATCCTCTTTATTATTTCTTTTGCAAGATCAAAAAATTACTCAATTTTCCTTTCTCCCACTTTGCCTGCACATTTAGATCTTTTGGAATTGCTCCCCATCCATCTCCAGAACGTGACACATACCCCCTGGTCCTCTTCCTGCAAGACCCTGAAATAAATTTGTTTCTTAATATCCATCAATATATTTCAGCACATTTGCCTCTATACTACATGGAAGTGCATGTGTGGCTAGCCCTTCATGATTTCCCATTGTCTTCTTCCCAAGTTTATAATGTCTAAGGTATGTTATTATAATTTTAGTATTCATTCCTTTGTCTCTGAGTAGAAACTCCTAAGATCTCAGTAAAAGTTCTCTAGCTCTTCAAGCAAGAGCTTGGTTTGAGAAAGCTGCCTGCTGTCCTCTCCCTATGCCCACACACCTTTCAACGATGGTGCAGAAACCCTATTTAAATGGAAGATGATCTGAAAAGCCTATTAAGGACAAACTAAGACATCCCAGTGTACTCAGCCTCAAGCAGGTCATTTGTAAATTTAGGAAACTCCAGTGTCAGAATTTTAATGTTCCCTTCTTTCACGCAGAAAAAAAATCACCTTACGTTATTTTGACAGATATAATTTGAGTCTTTTGTGTACCCTGGATGAAAAGGGACATGTAAGAATTAGTTTTTACTGCACTCTATATTGCAAAAAGATTATAGTTGTTCATAAGCTTAATTCATAAAATGACATCCAATATAAGTTAGCTCTTTCCAGGGATATTCCCATGGAATGCCTGTAGTTTTAAAATAGTACTCATTGTTTATTGAACTACTTAAAAGAAATCAAAAGTGATTATGCTTATGTTTTTTTAAAGAAGAAAAAGTTAGATTTTAATCTATGCATGTTCCCTCTATGAGAATATGTTCCAACTGAGAAATGGGACAAAACAGGAAATACTTTATGATTTTTTTTTTTATGTGAAAGGGGGACCATAACCATCACTTCTGTTTAGTTTATAATTTTTCAAGTTTTGCCAGCCTTTCATCCCCTCCTGATGGGGCACTTCTTAACTTTCATCATACATAGTTATATAAATGGGTATTAAAAGAGGAAAAAATTACATGAATTATGGAGGAAAGCCAAATGCTTTAAGCATTGCTATGATAAGTAATATTTTAATATTATTCCTGCCATCCTTTGTATGTAAAATGCCAGCATTTACTTACTCTGAGTTAAATGAAGTACATTCTTATGCCAAAGTTATTTTTAAAAGTTTTTATATATAACAGTAAATTTAATCTATAATATGTTATATATAATATACCATGTATAGTGAATAAAGTACTTTTTCTGAAAATGTAGTGTCTTTAAATGTATGTATGGGTGGTATTTATGTTCAATTTATTTAATTCCTCCATAGTCATTCTAATTCCTTTCATATAATATAAATCATTTGAACCATAATCATTAAAGTGCTTTTAAACAGTAAAGTTCTATACCATTAGGCAGTATTGTTATTACTCCTGTGCTTTATTTATATCTCTGTACACTGCTTTCTGCATTTTATGTATTCTTTTATTTGTGAAAATCATTGACAACACAATGAACTTTCCAAATACCACAAACTAAGCTGTTCACAAGCACTCTAAAAGAATCATTTAGACTTTTTGAATAATAAAAAATGAAATCAATCCCTATTTGTGCAAGTTCCTAGTGTGTTATGAATGCAATGTGATCTTGGTATTTGCTTATCAGAGGAATGTACTAAAATATTGCAGAAAAGGCCATGGGGCATGACGAACTCCATTTTATTATTTTATTTTCCTTTGACTATTCCACATTCCTCTCTCTTCTGTTGGTTGTATTAATGTATTTTAGTAATGAGCTAAAAGTCTTCAGTGTAGTATTTAGCAAAAAATTGTAGAATTTCAACACAAATAAGGCTTCATTTTATAGATATTGTGATTAGTGAATAGTCTGTATTTTTATGTTTTCAGATATTATTGAACAAGTGTAATCAATGAGTAGTTTCTCACTTGATGATTACTTTCTTATTTACTCTTCTCATGGAAAATTAATTCAGCAAATATTGATTAAATTCCCATGTATGCTTCTGAGGTGGTCCTTCAAAACAACTCTGTCTACCTATTTTTTTTTTCTTTTCAGTTTTGTATTCTGCCTTATATTACTCTGCTCAAGATCCAAAGTCCTAGTAAAGAGGTTCCAGTTGTCCAAAGTTAAATTAAGCTGTAAGAGGAAAGTTTTGGCAGAAAGAGCCAAACTCCTTCTATCTCTTAGAGGAAAAAAAATACGCACCTGGGTTTCTCCCCCTAGGACTGCATTCTTTAGGGAAAATGTACTGCCCCAAAGACATGGTAGTCTAAGCAAGAGGTAATGAATGGCATCTTTAGTCAGGAAGCCTACATGCTATAGGTGGAAATTTAGCACAGCTTTCAACCAAGTGTGGGTTTCCGATGGGCATAGAAAGGAAGCGAAAAGCATTTCAAGAATGATTCAATTTGAATTATTAATATTCAGTTATTTATCTTCTTAACAATCTATTGAGATAGCCATAAATTAATCAATCACAGAGACACTAGAATTACAAAAGAAGGCATGTTTGGGTCCCATAAGTGAAGCCACTTTGTAACGTGAAACTTGGTTGAGCTTCTTAATTTGCTTTCTCTACCTTAATTTCACTTGGTCATTACTAGCCTTATTGTGAAATACTAACATATGTCTAACTTTTCATTTCCCTCACAGGAGAATTGAGATTATTGTGAGTTTTATTAATGACTCTGATGCCCTCAGAAGAAGATTCAAAATATTGTAAGTAAACAATGTAAAAAAATTATTTTCCTCATTCATTTTGCAACTTAAATTTTAGTTTTGTCCTTATTATGTAACCTAGAGCAAATGTTTTAAATGCTCTGACTCTTCCATTATTCATGTGAATATGTGATATTTATATCACTGATTGCTTAATACATTAAATATGATAGATTAAAATTACTTATAGAATTAAATATATTGATAATCACACCTCTTACATTAAAATAAATAAATGCATTCTGAAATTTAAAAACACCAACCAATTGAAAATAAATTTTATGCCATTTTCTAGGGAAAAAATAACCAAACAATTCAAAATGAAATATACATGCACAGTACACAAATGAGTTTAAAGCTCTAATGTCTCAAAAATAGCTTCCTATAGTCTTCTTTTAAGAGCTAAAATTATATTCTTAGAAATTTTGTATAAATGCTGTCTCTACTTTTCATATTATTTTGTAGGCCAATAAAAAGACAACTCATTTTCTATAAATTATACCAGATTTCAAGTTTAAAAAAAAAATAAGAGCAAAAAAATTTTAGTTCATTCTAGTTGTCTGTATCATGCAAGCTATGATATGAATACTCTAAAATAGCAGATAATGTAATCAATGCTTATGCCATTGGCTTGGCAAGTCTTGGGGAATTATTAGTCAGGGTCAGCTTAAAACTGGATCTGTAGCTGATAACTTGGTTATGTGATATGATTTGAGAGGGAAAATCCAAAAGTACCTACCTTTTTAGGGTTCATAGTACCTGAGAAATCTCTCTAAACTTATTGAAAGACCTGTTTAAGAGTTATAGTTTATCTGGGAAAAGCAGAAAATTAATTAACAAAGGCCCAGAATCATGTATAATCCTCCCCTTTTCTGGATCTAATCCCATATTCTTTTGCTCCTCTCTCTCTAAAAAAAACAAAAAACAAAAACAAAACAAAAAAAAAAGCAAAAAGCTTCATTGATTCTTTTTTAAATACTACCTGACTTCCATTACTTTGTATTCTGGAACTGGCACCCCATTTCTCTCCATTTGTTCTAATTCTATATTAGCCTTTAAGGTCCAGCTTAAACCCTGTCTTCCGCAAACCGTCATTACTAACTGAAGTTGAAAGGCTTTATCCTTTCTCTGAACACTTATAAGCTTTGTGGTCTGTATGACTTATTTAGTACTTAATCATTTGGTTTTGCCTTGTGACATCTCATCTATTGTGTGCTTAGTTTAAAATTTTTTTTTTCTTTGTCTTTTAAATCGCCCCCCCCCCCCCAACTTTTCTTGTTCAATTCATTCTTCACACAGTATCTAGAAGGGTCCTTGGAAATGTCGTTCTCCTGTTTAAAACCCACTGCACAATTAATTAGGTCTAAATTCTTTAACTTAACTTATGAAGCCACATGGTTTTTCTTTCAAATCTCTTAACATAAAGAGCCCTTTCCTGCCCTACATCTATTGTCAATACTGTTCTTTCTGTTTAGAATTCACTCTGCCTATCTCTTTGTGTGGTTGGCTCCCTCTTATTCTTTAGGGCTCCATCTATATGCTACCTCCTCCATAATCTTGCTCTGACTATATTATCAAAATATGATTAACTCTGGATTATCTATTTCAGGGCCTTACTTTTTTCATACCTATATTGTTATTTTCCATTTATCTCTCATAATCTATTCTTCATCATTCTTCACCCTGCCTCTGTCCTGGAGACTTGCCCTCTGAAGTACATCAGTGGGCTCCCTCACCTCTTGATTCAGGTTAGATTTAACCAATGAAAGGGAGATTCAGAAAGTGCGGAGTGAAGGCTATATATTATTCTTGTGACTCCCTTCCGTGTCACTCAGGATTGGCTGTTTTTTTTGTTTTTTGTTTTTTTGTGTTTTTTTTTTATAAAGTAGATATCGTGTATTTCTGTGTTATAGATGATGAAACAACCCAGATTGGTTAAGAGATTCACACATAGGTAAATTTAAGCATTTTTCCCACATCATCCTGCCTCATTTAATAATGGAAACAACCACACTTTACTCAACTTTTATTTCTCAGTCTAGTAGAAAGCACTAGTCTGAACTTCATTTCTCCATCTCTTTGTTTCTAAAGTCACTGTCTCTTTGACTTAAACTCAAAACACATGGTGGGGATCAGTTACCATAGTATTTATACACTGTGTGTTGACCTCTAGAACCATTTCAGAATTTGTTATCAAATGTATTAAAAGTTATTTAGACCTACGACAAATAACCAAGAGTGAGTAAATTTTTAAAAATTAGGATAATAACCATCTTGATATATATCCTAAAAAAAGTATAATAAGACATCATAATAGTAATAACTTCTGAGATTGCTTGAACTTAATTTTTAAGTTGATTAAAAAATAATGCTATTGAGCTAAATATGTTATCTTCCACAACAATATTGACCAGATGTTCAATGAGAGATTTTTTTTGAAATCGTGTGACAATCCCTTTAAAAGCAGTATTTCTATATTTTATTTTAATAACTTAAAAAATTTGCTACCTGAACTTCAATAATTAAGAGAGCAAATACAAAAGCTAGACTATAAATTTAGGCGGGATGTAAAATCCTTACAGGTTTCAAATCTTAGACATCGTCTTGTGGGGAATAATTGTTTAGGCCTTGAAAGTTTGAATGTTTTACTAAAACCTTATAGGTCCAATACCTCCACTCTTCCGTCAAACATGATGAGCTGTATAAAAAGGCTTTCATTCTCACAAGGAGATCTATTAATCTCCTTAAACACAGAAAAGGCAAAAAAACATGAAGGATGAGAGTGAACTCTAATGTAAATACAGATAAATATGGCGACAGCTGTAGCTGAACAGTTATAGAACTGGCTTGAGAAACGAAACCTCTGTAGTACACACACGTACACACACACGCACTTTGGATTTATTTATGAAACAGAGTCTTCTAAACACAGAACCTTGCATTGCAGAGAAGGCAATTAAATAGAACAGCATGAGGTTGTCAATCACTTCAACAACTAACAAAAGCATCTACTATCAAAGCAAATAATGTAAATGTGCAAAAAGGCACCTTGCTATCAAAGCAAATACTGTAAACATGCAAAGGCAAATAATTCTCTGCATCAAATGTCACCATTTTAATGTTCATCATTTTGGAATATTTTTGCATAAGCTTGATACTACATCAGTTATTCTGAACTTTGATATTGGATTGACCATTGTTATTTCTTAGAGAATTTGGACATCCTGTGAAGCTTTTGAAAGAGGTTCAGATTTTCCTTTTCCTTATTTTTTTTCTTGCTAGTGTTGTACAAACAAATGGACAGTCACAGCTTATCATCACTTAAAGATGCATGTGCATGCTGCAGTTTACTGAAACATGATTGGCTGCTACATAAATCAATCTGACAGAGATCGGTTCCATGAAGAAGAGATAAATCATTAGCCAGAGCTTTTGGAATGTAATTCATTTTAGATAGTGATTATTGATGATTTAATTTTAGCAGTACATGTACATGTCTAGACCATGATTTTATATAAAATGTTAATGTGGAAGAATATATTCATTTTAAAAATGAGAATAAAGAAACCAATTAGAAGTTTACATGCAAAACATGTTAATGGAATGACAGGATTGAAATGTTCAAAGTTTTACTTCCTGAGTTAGAAAGTAGCGCATTTCTCAGGAAAATTTCTAAATACTTCTGAAGACATAGCAGCAAAAAAGAGGTGGCCCCAAACCTCGTTTGACTCATCACACCCAGATGACTGAGGTTCAGGACCATTTTGGATATAGATCTTCTGTATGTTGACCTCCATTTCCACTGCTCTTTGTGCCCTAGACCCACCACTTTTATCCATTTCAATTCAAGAGCTTTTAGTGGGGTCCTTATGAGAAAAGATCTTGTGCTCTGAATGCACTGTTTGTTTTCTAGCACGTAGGTAAGTAGAGAACAAGGCATGTTTCATGGTGCTGCCACTAGTAACACCAGGTGGTAGTGGCATGAGGCTGGCAAAGTTATGTTGAAAGGTAAAGAGCTAGACGATGCCAGGGCCCTTGACTCTGGGGGACACTGAGGCATCATTGAAAAATTAGCAGGATGGAAATTAAATTTATTGCAAAATTTCCAAGGCAAGTTCAATATCCTGTTGGGAAAAATGCTTAGAAAGACTACTTGGCATGGGGATGAGCAGGTCAGATAACAATAGCTGGTCACCAGAATGTCTTCTCCGAAATGTGTTTGATTTACTGAAGGAAGTATTCAAGTTTGGGTCAGAGGTAAAAGCTGCTACCAACAGGACACTTCCTTCTTAGTTTTTCCCTCATGAGGCCCTGCTTCGAATACATGTGAACAGATATTTTAACTATACTGGTTCGCAGGGACACCAAACTCTTGCCCTTCCTAAACGCCTGATTGAAGTTCCTGGGTAACAGGACATACAAAAGCACAATGTCAGACCTCAGAGAACTTTGTATTTCACGTCTCTGGTCTTGGCCCCTGACTAACCCAGAGTTTTATCCTGACTTTTTTTTTCTAATCAATCTCTAGCCTTTAACAAGGAAATCCATTTCACTGCAGAGATGCAGTATATTAAAAACCTAGTTTGAGATCAGCTTTGCAACTTCTTTTCCATCTCCTACCTCTCCATACACAATCCCTCTAATCTTTCCTTCTCCTCCAGAAGTCTCACCATCTTTCTAATTCCTAACAGTTCCTCGGTGTACAATGCCTGGGGTCTGACCCGATTAACCTGTCAGCCTCCACAATCTAGTTCTTGCCTTATCCTTTTATACTTGTGTCTCTGCCCATCACTTATTTCTTTTCTTTCTACATGATCTCAAGACACCCTGGGTGCTTCACTTTAGTCATTAACTTTCAAGTGGAATAGGGTGCCCCTGTGGATGCCAGTATTTGTTTGGAAATGAATGACAGAATACAGAAACATCCTGCCTTTTAAATCACACAGCTTACTCCACCCCCCATCTTGATTAAAATAAGATAATGCAAATATTGTATTAGGAGAAAGAGTGAGGCATTGGGGAGAGAAGCTGGCGTGTGTGATAATATAAAGGGTTATATTCTTTGTGTCTCATATCACGTTTCCTTTTAGGAAAACAAATTTTCCCATCTGTGGCAGTCACCAAGGATTTGAGGGTCTTGATTCCAGATGAGAGAGAAGCAAGCTGGCCTGTGGAACATGAACTAAGAAGGGTGGCGTGTGTATGTGTGTGTGTGTGTGTGTGTGTGTGTGTGTGTGTGTGTAAAAGAGAGGCATTTAGTAGGGAATGCCTGTGGAAGTGTACACACTCTGGGGGAGAGTCAGAAAAATCAAGTATCCTGTCCTATTTTTCTATTTAAAAAAATTTTTTTTCCTTGCAATTTCTTTCCTTCTGTTTTCCTTATGCCTGCAGCCAAGTTTTGCTAACTGTCTCATCCTGCTATTGATTGTGCTGTAGGGAATGAGGAGATAAACCCATGTCTACATTTAGTACAAACTGGCAAGAGGGGAGCAGAAAAGGCTTTAGGGAAGTCAGATTTGGGCAGCAAGAGGTTGCCCGCAGTGGGTGTGGCAGCAGACAGACAGATGGCTGTCTGAGGGAGAAAGTGACAAGCAGCACACGTTCTTGAACATAAAAGCAGTCTCTGGGATTCTCAGAATTACTAGGGCACAAGAAATTGCTTAAAAGACCAAAGTCCCAGAGGGTGGGGTCTCAGACTATTGTTGTAGAGTCATTAAAGGGAAGGGTGACCCCTGGAGGCCAGAGCAGCCTACAGCGAGAGCTTCCTTCCTTCACCAATTCCAAGATGCATTCCTGGGTAAAAGTTAAAAAATGCCCACCCCTCCCAAAATGCCAGCTAAGCATTTTGAAAAATGCATTATTTTATTAGATCACCTTATTGAATTAATGTGCAGTTAGAGCTAAAGAAATAAATGCAGACTTAGCAATGTTTATCCTCCCAGGCATCACCTGCTCCTTAATTCTCCTGAGCCAGAGATTCTGGCCTCCCTCCTCTTCTTGAAGAAACCACAAAACATTCCCAACGAGAGAGACACGTGTGTTCTCTCTTCCCACTCCAGCCCTCATCTCCACCAAAAAGACATCTATGCGTTAATGCAGCGTATTCTGAACCAGCAGTATGTTTGCTAGAGTTAAATGTTTTCTTCTCACAGTCCCACGAATACAACAGCTCTTCTTAACAAAATTTGAAGGTATTCCATGCTTTGGCTTCACCGTCAAGCTCAGTGGAGAGGCATTCTGAGTGTCACGGAGACATGTTCTGTACTGAAACTTCACAGCTAGAAGTGATGCTTTTAGCTTGGTCCCCAGGGCGGTGGGGATCTGATGTGTTCATGCTGAAGCAGAAGCATTTGCCATAGCCCTAGTGAACATAAAACTGTAGCCAGGCCTGGTGGATTATCTTTGAGTCTTTGACAAATATGTTAGTCTCTTTTCAAATAACATTCTCAATTCCTACAGTTCTGAAACAGCTTTTGTCCCCCTAAGCATAAGTTATAATCCCCAGCTGCCTCACAATATATGTTCTGATCGAAAGTAGATTTTTTTTCTCCCTATGGCTTGACTGCTGAAGGTATTTCTTTCTCCCCATTTATAAATTAAAATATAAATAATATGATGCATTATGTAATAGCTAATGGAAATATATTCTGAAGGGTAAAACATAAGAATCATTTGATTAGTTTTTATTGAAGTTAGCAGAGTATCCTACAGAAGTGAAAGTAATTATTTTTAAATCATTTAGATTATTTTAAATGTATAATTTCATTAAAAAAATTTTGGATTAATGTAGCTGCTTAGGTACCAAATACTCAGGTAGAGATGATTGTTTCAGAGTTCAAAAATCAGAGCAAGACGTTGTCATTTATTGTGATGCGACTTTATGGAAGACTCTATGAATGCTACAAACTTTTTCCAAGTGATGTTTTACAGAATTGTTTTAAAAAGCGCCAGAGGGTAAATAGTATTCTCAGAATAAACAGAAAGATGCTGACCTTGACAGATTTAGCTGCTGAAAGCCAAGCTGTTTTAAAACTTGGAATATCAAGGGTCATGATTATAAACAAGGAGAGATAGAGAGAGAGAGAGAGAGAGAGAGAGAGAGAGAGAGAGAGAGAGAGAGAGAGAGAGAGAGAGAGAAAGAGAGAGAAAGTATAGCTTTATTAAGAATATAAGTAGTAAATATATTCACCTTGACAAGAAGGGAATGAGATATTTATGTAAAAACACAGAATAAAAATAAGGCAAAAGAACAACCCAGAACAAAACAAAATAAAAACCCTTGGCCCTACACTACTTGAAAACTTTTTCTTAGAGCATATTTAGAGCCGGAAATGAGTCAATTTAACTTCATCTGTTTTTGGTTTCAGAAGGGGAGAAAGGTCAAAGCTTCTTTGTTTTAAGTAAGCTGGTCACTACTTCTGAAGTGTAACATGATAAGGTTCAGGGGCCTTAATGAAACAGGCATTTCCCAGACACCCAGAGCTGTATGTGAATCTTCGGCCAGGCAGGCCAAAGCTGGGCTTCAAGAAGGTGTCTTAAACAAAGGCAAGGCGGAGCATGACCCTTTCTTGACTTCCATATCTGGGTGGATATTCCCATCCTCAGCTCTAGAGAGAATAGGGTACAGAATTCAGCCATGCCTTTCTATATTTTTATACATTTTTACACATTGGAATCCTCCAAGTAAATCACTACAATTTCATTTATACTTAGGCACTAGACACAGAACTCTGTGTTTTATATGTTGCCCTGATACAAGTGCTATTTTATTGTTAAGCCTTAGACTAAGTAAAGAAATGATAGGAAACAATTCTCATTGCTGAGCACACAGGTACCAACTTCTAAAAATTTCTACAGTCCTAACACCCACTGGGTTCAGCATCCTTCTATTTGGAATGTGAAAGTATAAATGCCTAAAGCAGTGGAGAGGCAGGGGCTGACTGAGCAGGTGAATTTCAAGAAGTGAGCACAGTCTCTATGCTGAATTGGGGAGGCAAAAAGCAAACTGCCTTTTTTTTTTTTCAGCAGGAAAGCGAAAAAATATATATTTTCCCTGTCTTTCCCAAATTTGCTGAGGCGAGGAGGTGTAGGCTGAGAGGAAGAAGGAGTTTTGGAGCACAGAAACACAACTTGTAAGTGCTGTTAGAGCGAGGGTGTCCATTGCAGTTTCTCTCTGGTGGTGGCTGGCCTCTCCTTTGCTGAACTCTCCTACTCCACCTGGAACTCACTGTTTCACACACATCTCTGGACTGTAGGCTGGTTGTTCCTCACTGGACTCGGCGGCCTTTTTCAGGCCTGCTGTATTCCTGACCTTGCTTCCCACGAGCAATATATTCACTCTGGGTCATCACTACCATGGCTGTCACCATTTTGCTTAATGGTTGGGGTTTGATGTTTTTGACCTTGGCTTGAACCCAGTAATGAATAATTTCTCTCTACCGGCTCAGCGGCTGAATTATCATGTTTTCAATGATTAGAAATGCAGCCTCCAAGGAAAGGGGGTGATATTTAGTTGCAGGTTCTGGACCTGGAGATATTCCAGCCTGTTCACAGAAATGCTCCAAACTTGTGCTTAGTATAAGAACAGATTCTGTCTAAAACCCTATACTACTTTCCACTCTGCACCATTATAAAGAGAGAAAAGTTCCCAAATACTATATGAATATTTTCATACATATTACCTCATTGGATTTACCATAACTTTGAGATTCATTATTAGAAGTTATTATTATTTCCAAAGTTACACCATTAGAAGGTGAGAGGTCTGGACCCCAAATCTATTTTTGTTTGATACCAGCGTTATTTCTACCATTCCATGCCTCTATGCCTCTCTCCCATTATTATTATAAGAATAGTCAAACCATAGTTGCAGAGTTTTATTTAGAGCCTTATTAAAACTTAAATATTATCTAATATAACATTATTATTATTATTATTATTATTATTATTATTATTGAAAAGGAAAAAAATTGGCTTGAAGTAAAGAAGTGGCTTGCACAGAATTATTTGAAGAAAACACCATATCTTCTGACTTTAAATCACACACACGTGTGCGTGAAAATTAAAAAAGAAAAGAAATTAAGATAGGAACTAACAAGGCTTAGAAGTCAGGAGTAAGGAAATGTTTAATATGGCCACTGGTTTCATGGTACTAAAATTTAGTGATGGTTAGATTCTGGTACTGAAAAACCTTTCTAATAATTAGTTTTATTTTTATTAACTATGGAGAATATGAATAAAACTAGGTTTATAATCATTTTTTTAAAGCTTATGACTTATGGTTCTTTTAAAAATTTATTTTTTAAATATCTCATTATCTGCAAGGCATTGTTAGTGAAATAAATATGACCAAGACATAGTGTCTACTCTCAAAGGATTCTGTCATAGGGGATTATGGCAACTTTAAACCATGGCTATACGTTCTTTAACACTCCTTCCATCAAAAGGTGGGATCTGTGTCCCCTTCCCCATGAATATGGGTAAGCTTGTGACTGCTTCAACAAATAATGATGGTGCCGTAAGACTTCTTAGTTGTAAAAGATCATGTTGACCTGAGCTGACATATAAGAAGCTCAACAAAGATCATGAGGCACCATGTTAGAGAGAGCATGCACTCCACATGCAGGCATTAGTATGTTCACAGTCTCAGCTAAACCTCATCTTCCCACTACCCCTACCAAGGTACCAGAACGTGAGCAAAGTAATCTTTCTCACCCAACCCATCCACCATTAAGTGACTATTTTAGTACCCCCATAAGATAGAAGAACCACCTGTCCAAACCCTGTTCAAATTCCTGACCCATAAAAAATATGAGACATAAAAGATGGGTTGTTGTTTTAAGCTACAGAACTTTGTGGTTTATTATGTAAAACTAGAGGCCCAGTGCACAAAATTCATGTACGTGGCGGGAGGGTGGGGAGGGTTGAGGGTGTCCCTCAGCCCAGCCTGCACCATCTCCAATTGGGAGTCCTGAGGGATGCCTGACTGCCCTCTCATAATTTAGAACTACTGGCTCCCAACCGCTTGCCTGCCTACCTCTAACTGCTTCTGCCTGCCAGCCTGATCACTCCCTTACCACTCCCTTGACAGCCTGATTGACACCTAACTGCTTCCCTGCCAGCCTGGTTGCCCTTAACTACCCTCCCCTGCTGGCCTTGTTACCCCTAACTGACCTCCCCTGCCGGCCTGGTTGCCCTTAACTGTCCTCACCTACAGGCCTGGTTGTCCCCAGCTGCCCTCCCCTGCTGGCCCAGTCACCCCTAACTGCCCTCTCCTGCTGGCCCGGTTGCCCCAAACTTCCCTTTTTTGCTGGCCCAATCATCCCAAACTGCCCTGCCCTGCAGGCCTGATTGTCCCCAACTGCCCTCCCCTGTAGGCCTGATTGCCTCCCCTGCTGGCCATCTTGTGGTGGCCATATTGTATCCACATAGGGGCAGCCATCTTTGACCACATGGGGGTGGCCATCTTGTGTGTTGGAGTGATGGTCAATTTGCATATTACTCTTTTATTAGATAGGATAAATAGCAAGATCGGGGATATCTATATATATAAAAGCCTAAAAGACTGAACAACCGGTTGGCCAGTCGCTATGATGTGCATTGATTAGGAGGGGGCAGCTGCTCAACACAGGAGCTGCCCCCCTAGTGACCAGTGCTTTCTCAGCAGGAGTGCTGCTCAGCTGACAGACCCATACCTGCAGCCCAGCAGCCCAACGGCAGCCACTTACTCCCTCAGTGGTCCTGCAGGTCCAATCTCTGGAGAACAGTCCAGGCATGGATGGACTGGCACCACTAGCACAATCATGACAATGACACCAGACCCCTGGAAGTTGGCCTTGGGTACCATGGCTGCTTCTTCTCCCTATATGCTTCACAAGGAAGAAACGATATTAAAATGGCCACCAGGTGGCTCCCAACAACTAACACGAACATCAGTGGGATGGATCTGGATCCCAGGCCTTTAAGGGTTTCCCATCACCTACCTGGAGGGCTGATCACATCCCGGCCTCCGCCCCTTGGGATGGGCGCCAGACACAGAGCTCATGATTGGCAAGTGCTTGAGCCTCTCCCAATCGGGACTGACTGGGTGTGAGCATGCCGGATGAGTGGGAGTGGCAGGCAGAAGCAGCAGGTGGCACTGGACTGCCAGTTTCAGCTCAATCTCCGAAGGCCATGCCCAGGAACCCCACCCCTGCATGAATTCATGCTCTGGGCCTCTAGTAATAAATAAATTTCAAGGAATTCAGAAATAATAGAAGGCATTTCAGTTTCAAGGAGTTTACAGTTCATTTGGGCTAAGGGGTAAGAATTTTTCAAGAAGCAATTAGAGATCAACATAAACCAGAAAAGTAAAGGGTATTTTAGGAGAATGTCGAAATTAAAATGGCTTTAGAGAGGCGGAATAACTGAGTGAGAGGACAATTTAGATGAGAACAATGTGACATTTAGTGAGCATTAAAATGAGTGTAATTAGTAATAATAATGACAACCGCCACTTATTTAGTGCTTATTTTGAGCCAAGAACTCTACAGAGGGCTTTATATATTATTTATTTTATCTTTTAATGAACTTTCAAGATACGGATTATTATGCCTTTTGTACCTGGAAGGAAATAGAAGTTTGCCTATGGTAACACAGGGAGTGGGTGGTAGGACCACAGCTCAAATGGGTTATGATTGACTCTGAAGTTCATGATCTTACCTACTGTTCTACACTGCTCCTTACACCAAGGTGAGAAACATAATTGTATCATACTTACAGTTTAGATAGATCAGTCATTTAATAAAAATTTTTAAATGTTTTTAATTTTCTAGATCTTTATGCTAAATCAATGTACAATTTATTTTACCTCCTCTTTAGTTTACAATATAAACATGATGATTAAAATTATTTCATCAATATTTTTGAAATACGATATAAAGATGTGATTTTTAATCGATCTTTAAAAATCTCCAATATTTCAGTATTAGCCTTTTTTCAAGAACCACTTTTTAGCCTAAAAAAATCCCTTTTTCCAATTGAGACATTTCCATCATTCTTAAAAGGTCCCCTTTTGGATATTTTTTTTCTCAAGTTCTAAGAAAATACCCTCTGTTATGTAGTTGAATGCAGTTTGGTTAATACCATTGGAGATATTTTAACCCCTATAAACTATTAACAAAACTGAAATATGATGAAGGAGCTCAAGCTTTAACACACTAAAATAAATGTATAATCAAAATCGTATTCTTAGTATTGACTAAAAGAAAACACATGTGAGAGGGTGCAAAGATCTGCAGAAAGATAGGGTTTAAGTGGTCATCTGGTATAGAAAAGGTATCGGCAGATTGGGCAATGTTGTTCCCTGAGATTTAAATTGTCATTAAAAACAGACACAGTCTTGAAGTGATAATCACAAGCTTTAAATCACCTACTCCGAATGCCTCAGAAAGCAGAACCCTCTTTTCTCAGGATAAAAAAGTAAAGCAGTACAATGTGCCCACCAAAGAAGGCCGCTCCGTGAGGGTGGCAGCGAGGTTCCTGCCCTCATCCTAGGGTGGGGTCAAGTCTATGGCCTTGCTAGTGAGGAAACTTCCATGACTGGAAATAACACTGTGTCCAGAAATGAAGGGGGCGTGCAGTCTAGCCAGCACAGGACTGCTTCAAAAGTACGAACTTATAATACGCACCCACACAGGCCTGTTCCTCATTAAATGACTGAATTAAGAGTATTTGAAAATAGATTAGTCTGTCGGTCTATAGAAGTAAAATGGTTGTAGTTATGTTATTGTTAGAAAACCTGTATATTATCAACTTTTTCCTGTCATTAATTATTCTATTATACTGGTTTATGGAAATACCAATGTTTACTAATTTAATTCTCTATAGTTGGACATCAGATTATTTTCTTTTCTTCCACTAGATAAAAAACTTACTTGAATATAAACCTTTGTATGCATTTATAATAACTTTCTTGAAATGCATTCTTATGACTTAACTTACTAGGTCAAAGAGTATAACATGCTTTCCAGTCACTTCTTACATATCACCACCAATTTGCCCAAGAGAAAAAATCATGACAATTTATACTCTCATAGCCTAGGAGAGTGTTTCTTTACTTTCACTGAGTAGAAGAATTTAAGGTTCCCTACCCCCACCCCCATCGAATTCTAGGTCGAACTCCAGGTCGAGGGGATAATTTTCATATTAGGCTTTTATTATATAGGATATAGTTTTATTGATTTCAGAGAGGAAGAGAGAGAGAGAAACATCAATGATGAGAGAGAATTATTGATTGGCTGCCTCCTGCATGCCCCCAACTGGGGGTCAAGCCCGCAACCTGGTATTCTTCAGTCCAGAGGCCAATGCTCTATTCACTGAGCCAAACTGGCTAGGACTAAGGTGTTTTATACTTAAAAGAAATGTGGTGTTATTAAACCTCTTTATCCATTTCTTTTCACTTTCTAAATGCATCTTTTCTGTTGTTTTATTTTTTTAACCATTGATTATATCAATATGTTCTTTTGTTTTGTTTTGCTTTTTTTCCCCTCACCTGAGGATATTTTTTTCCCTTTAATATTTAGAGAGAGCAGAAGAGAGAGAGAGAGAGAGAGAGAGAGAGAGAGAGAGAGAGAGAGAGAGAGGTGAGACACATCAATTGGATACCTCCTGCACTCACTCTGACCAGGGCCAGGGATAGAAACTGCAACCCAGGTACCTGCCCTTATTTAGAATCAAACCTTGACCCTTCAGTGCTCAAGCTGACACTCTACCCACTGAGGAACAGCTACCAGGGCTCAATATGTTCTTTAAAGTTTCTCATTTTGTTATGATGTCAGCTAATCATCTGTAATTTCTTCTAAAATCTATAGTTAAATTTAAAAAGAATATTTTTAATTCATCTAGAATTCATTTTGGTGGGAATAAAACTTTCTACTTAAAACAAAGTACATTAAAAGCTATATACCCAAATGTAATTTTTCTTCAAAATCATTAGCTAATCACATATTCTAATGACACTCAGATTTTTATCTGAAATTTTCTTTAATGCCAGTAGAAATGTATCAAGCCACATAAACACACCATTCTAGGGTTTGTAAGCATGCTTTGATTTTGATCAGAAGTGGAACAACTCAGCTTGATCAAGTGTCTAATCGAGCAGCCTTAGCTTTGATTGGCTTCTTGCTCTCTCTAAAAATAAAATCTGACCTCGATCAGATTCACATCACTTAGAATATTTCAAATGGTTTGTACCAAAGGTACCCAAAATTTCCAAAAGAGAACTTCCTGAAGTGACTAATTTGAAATTGACAATACAAAAATTTTATGGTAGGTATTTATTCTTGTTTGGTTGATTAAATTTTGGTTATATTATTTAATAATTGTATCCTTCATATTTTCTCTAAGAATCAACTTGCTAAGTGACCAGTTTTATACATTAAACCAGTGTTTTTCAACCTTTTTTGGGCAAAGGCACACTTGTTTCATGAAAAAAATCACGAGGCACACCACCATTAGAAAATGTTAAAAAATTTAACTCTGTGCCTATATTGACTATAAAGTAATTCTCTTGAATAGGAATCAAATAAACACAAAGAAAGTATTTTATAATTACTTTATTATGAAATATTAAGTAAACAAAATAGTGAAAAATTATAAAATTCTTGTCTTGTCTGCACCTACGGCACACCAGGCAACATCTCGCGGCACACTAAGTTGAAAAACGCTGCATTAAACATCTCTTATATGATTTCAAAATGTTTATGTACTTGTGGATAAAAACCACTTACATCAAAGCAAGGATTTGTGTGTGTTTTAACCAGCTAAATTCTGGATATATATATATATATATATATATATATATATATATATTATACTATCTCACAGATAGTCATAGGATTATGAACATTAGTATTAAACATATATTTTTTTCTTCTAGTACATTTAGTAATGAGAAGCAAAGCAAACTACGAACACAAATAATATGTAATGCAAATTAATAAAAATGTATTTTTCTAATAACACACTTTTTTTTTCCACAGAAACTTCATTTCCAGAAATACCAAAGCATAGGGATATATTCTAGGAAGTCATAAGGTAAGGAAGTTTTATTTAAAGATGGCAAACTAGTGGATCTAAATTCTTTCAATTCACTTAATCCCCCCCCCCCCCAATGTAAATGCCATTGCTTGCATCCTGAAGCTATCACAGACTCTTCCCACTCCTGAGCCCCAGGTATTTGTTTTCACAATCCCTAAAGTAGAGTTTAAAAAAAAATTAAGCATCAATTAAATTTACACTTGAAAATATAAATGCTTTAATTATAAACATACATAATTTAATGTTTAATAATGATTGTATGTAAAAACTGACTCACAAAAATCCTGAAAACTTAGCAGTTGGCTCTCACAAACCAGTGCAGGCTGATTCCAAGTGAGCATGGCTTGTCATTCACCTAGCCTGTGTGATGGTTTCCTAAGTTGTCTCTTTTCTTCCCATTCTATGAAGCCATGTCAGATATAGTTTCAGACTACTTGTGGATGCAGGACTACTATTCACACACTCAGAATATTTCCCATTATTAAAAGAACTTTATAGTGATTGTCCTTAAGGAATCCAGATCTGGAACTTCCAAATATCTCTCACCAGTCAACTTTATCTTATAATTTACCCTAATCTCACTCAAATTTTTACTGTTTACAAGATACCTTTTATATTCTTTTAAATATATATATATATATATATATATATATATATATATATATATATATATATAATTGATTTCAGAGGAAGGGAGAGGGAGAAGGAGAGAGAGATAGAAACATCAATGATGAGAGAGAATCATTGATCGGCTGCCTCCTGCAAGCCCCAATCTGGGGATCAAGCTTGCAATCCGGGCAAGTGGCCTTGACCAGAATCAAACCTGGGAGCCTTCAGTCTGCAGGCTGATACTCTATCCACTGAGCCAAACCAGCTAGGGCACTTTATGTATTTTTATGCTGATTTTTTTTTGTCTTGGATTTCTTTCTCTTCGTTCCTGCATTCCCAAATTCTATATATACCCCAAGATCATTAAAAAATTTAAATTCCCTTTGTTCCTTCTCATTTAACACACTATGTGTGCCTCATATACAGCCCTCACTTTCTACCTTGTATGCAATACATTTTTATTGCATGTCTATGATGTATAAGGGACTGTTTTCAAAGTCACTTAAAAAGTATAAAAGAGAAAAAACATCCTAAAAAAAGATCTTTGAGAGGAAACCTAACCTCAGGGTAAAGAAAAAAGGAAAATGTAGTGATGGAATCAGAGAACTAGGAAGAAAGTTGTGAAACTTTAGGGGTCCAAGAAACCTGGTAAAGAGAGAATATCAAATAGGATCTTATCAATAGAAATGGAGAAGTTGCAATCAAACTCTTTGAGTATTTTGTTTGAAACCAGCCATCTAAATAGTATTTAGATGGACCTAGGTCATGACAAATCACAGTAAAAAATAGAGCAAATGATGTAAATGTCCTCATAAAGAAGCAGGTGTTTATTTTACCTTCCAGAATATTGTAGGTTTGGTCAGTATTACCAATACCTAATCATTTTAGAGGTTTACATTTAGAATGTCTTGAAAGAATCACAAATGTAGACTGTAAATTTTGAGAATAGAGGAATCCTTGAAAGAATTTGTAGTGCCAAATAATTAAAAATCAATTCCAGGAAACGTTATAGTGGTTGGCAACCTCTGGAATTAGCTGATGTCAGTTGTTCACATGAAACAAACACTGGGGCAAGGTGAAATTTGGGAACTTGTGCTTTATGTATTTTGGAGATATTAAAACCTTGAAAATCTACTCTGAAGAGATTTTTCCTCTACAAAATTAGCTCTGTAGATTGACTTGCATTTTATTAATATTTTATTTTATACTTGTTCCTCTTCACTTATCAAGGTTACTTGATATGTAAAATAATATATTTAATATATATTTTTGGATCAAACTTAAAGTGGAATTACTTACCCATGAGGAAGGATAAGCTCTCCCCTGCAGTGGAGCTTTATGGGAATGCAAGGTGACAGGTAAGCTGATGAACTCTTTCTAAACATTTGACCCACAAAAATAGCCAGACATTTAAAAATAAAATCTGTGTTTCCTAGCAGTGTGGTTATATTAATATCAGACAAAGTAGACCTCAAGACAAGGAGTATTGCTAGAAATAAAGAGGGCATTTCATTATGATAAAAGAGCCAATTCATCAGGAAGACATAACTTAAATGTTTATTCACCTAATAAAGGAGGGTCAAAATCCATGGATTTTTGGTATTTTTAATATTCCATGCTTAACAATTGATAGAATATATAGACAAAAATATCAATAAGAATATAAAAAATGTGAACAGCATAATTGACACTCTTGGCCTAAATTGCATTTTAGAACACTCCTCCAAAAACTGCAGAATAGCCATTCTTTTCCTAAGGGGGGTTCACCAAGGTAGACAACAGGATAGGCCAAAAAATATCAACAGTAAAAAACTGAAGGAAATATTACAAAGCACATTCTTTAACCACAAAAGAAATACATGAGAAATCAATGACATATAAAAAAAACCTCCACATATTTTAAAATAAAAAGAGATATTCTTTCTTCTTGCAACTATTAAAAGAATGTCAGTAAAAACAACTTCTTCAACTCTATGAATCCCAGGTGGGAAAAGAAAAATTTCTACTGAATTGGTCAAAAAATTTAATACTAAAACCAAATAAACCTTTGAAATTTATGTGTTATCAGGTTCTTCTTCTTCTTCTTCTTCTTCTTCTTCTTCTTCTTCTTCTTCTTCTTCTTCTTCTTCTTTTTAATAATAAGTCTTTATTGTTCAGATTATTACAGGTGTTCCCTTATCCCCCCCTCAATAGCTCCCCTCCACCTGATTACCAACCCCACCCCATGCCCTTACCCCCGCCACAGTCTTTATCAATAGGTGTAAGATTTTTGTCCAATCTCTTCCCGAGCCCCTCAGACCCCCTTCCCCATGAGAATTGTTAGTCCAATCTCTTTCTATGTCCCTGATTCTATTATATTCACCAGTTCATTTTGTTCTTCTGATTTTTTATTAACTTGATTTTTAGATTCACTTGTTGGTAGGTATGTATTTGATGTCTTTTTGTTGTTCATAATTTTTTACCTTTACCTTTTTCTTCTTCTTCCTCTTCTTAAAGAATACCTTTCAACATTTCATGTAATCCTGCTTTGGTGTTCATAAACTCCTTTAACTTTTTCTTGTCTGTGAAGCTCTTTATCTGACCTTCAATTCTGAATGATAGCTTTGTGGGTAGAGTAATCAGGTTCTTTAAAGTTATCTAATATATTGCTGTTAAATACTGGCTGAATCAGCAATAGCAATAATTCTTTTAGATATCCTAAAATTATTGACATAGATACCCTATAATACTTTTTATGGTTCTATCTTTAAAAAACTTCTAAGGCCGAAACCGGTTTGGCTCGGTGGATAGAGCGTCAATCTGCTGACTGAAAGGTCTCAGGTTCGATTCTGGTCAAGGGCTTATAGCTTGGTTGTGGGCACATCCCCAGTAGGGGGTGTGCAAAAGGCAACTGATCGATGATTCTTTCTCATCGATGTTTCTAACTCTCTATCCGTCTCTCTTCTTCTCTGTAAAAAGTCAATAAAATATATTTTTAAAAAAACACAAAAAATTTCTAAGATTTCAGTCTTCCTGGAATAGGAGAGGGACTTGCCAATTCTTGAAAATTTTAAACAAACACTTTTTATACATATGTTAATGCCATTGTTTATTGACTCAGCTCTGATGTAATTGTGATCATTAGCAAAACAGAAACAGCTCAGATTCTGTCCTTTGAAATAGTGGGTACCTTCTGTGTCACTGGATATCAAGTCACATATTCCCTAAGAGGTATCATAGCTGTTCTTGCAGTGCAAGTAGAAGCAGAGGTGCTATTTTTTATTTTATTTATTTATTTTTTTTGTGGTTGTGGTGGTGGAGGGAATCATCTGCTGTAGACATAGTGTTTCAAAAATCAGACAAAATATATTTCATGAAAAATCTATTTTGAGATCGACATTCATTTGAAAAGCTAAATGTAGCATCTGGATAAAAAAAAGGAAGGGATGAGACATCAAACTCAAAATATCCTCCTATATTGTGAAATTTTCTCAAGTGTAAATGAGACCACCTTTAAGTCTGTCACAGGCAAAGAAATCCAACTGGGGTCTTGATGACTAAAGGGATGTTAAAGAATCTCTCATCAGCAGACCATAAAGAATAAAGCAAAAGCTATCAGTACTGCGCAGATGTTATCAGGATGTGACTTCAGCACAACCCCACATCCCGATGGAGAGACAAAACTGCAGATGTTTAATATATTACAGGAACTAACTGCAAAATCTGTTTTGCTTCTCCTACTTTATAATGTTTATTTTTTTTTTAGAGACATGATAATTGCATTTTTGAAGAACTTCCTCCAACCTTAATCACTTTGTAAGTCTAACTGCTTTCTACTAAAATGCAGGGAGCTGTAGGTAAAGTGGCAGATCACATACTAGCTGGCTATGGGCCCTGTGAAAGAAGGAGGGAGATATATGTTTAAGCATTTATGTTAGGAGGTGGAAAGAGAGTTCTCATTGTTGTGAAATAATGGAACCCTACGAGTGAGTAGAGACCTGTGCATTGATTTGACAACACATCTTTAAATCTGTTCAATCCTGGCAAACAAAAAGAAACTCAGATTTGTTAAACTAAGTAGAAAACATTTGGAAACGTGAAGTATTTCTGCTCTGATAATTTGTTTTCCCCTTTTTTTTTAAGTTACAAATGATAGAGTAATTATTTAATAGGTTATATAGTTTCAAAAGGAATTATTTGCTTTGGTGAGAATTATTTTTTTCAGGAACTGCTGTGTTTTTATTTTTGTGTTACTGAAACTAGCTGATTGTAAAGTCATAAATCTATATTTCTTTCATTTTGAGTAGTTAAAACGTAGTCATTTTCGAGACAGTTTTGTTTTCCAATTAAAAGCAGCCCATCTACTCTGTTCAGTGGCTGTTTTGATCCCATCTCTAAGTGGGTGTCTGCAGTTGGGGTGAAATAGGTCAGTTGGCTGGTGCCCTCTTCTGCCAGGCACAGGTCTTGCCCTCCTCTGTTTTTCTTCTTTCTCAGGGAACCTACAGGACCTTGCCTTTGAGGGCCTTACATCAAATAAATCTACATTCTTGAATCACATGCACTGAAGCCTACAGAACCTATCATAGAAAAAGGAATAAAAAACAGGATAACTTCTTTGAAATTAAAAACATAAACCCCACTAATTAGTAGACGGGCTTGTACTTCAGCAAAATGTGATTAAACTCAAAATAGTAAATATTATGAACCATATTAAAGAATAAATTCATCTTTATTTTTAATGTATATTTTTATTGATTTGGGAGAGGAAGGGAGAGGAAGAGAGATAGAAACACCAATACTGAGAGAGAATTATTGAGGGGCCACCTTCTGCACACGCCCCACTGGGGATGAAGCCCACAACTTGGGCATGTGCCCTGACTGGGAATCAATCCACGACCCTTTTGTTCATGGGTCAATGCTCAATCCCTGAGCACACCTGCCAAGTAAAGAATTAGATTCATCTGGAAATTATTATATTCGGTATTTATAAAGATAAAAAAATAAGAGACAGATATTGCCTGAAACTAGGACTGGCTTAGCATGTATTCTTAACATAATCTCTTTAAATATAATGTATATTATCATTATTCTCACATGGATTATTATCAGGAAGGAATAAGTAAAAAAAAAAAAAAAAAGGTTTAATATATTGCACTTGATTCCAAAGGGAAGAGACAAGAGGGAAATAAAACAAAAAGGATAGCCTTGCTTTATCTTGGAAGCCTAGAATAAGCCAACTAATTCTAATTTGATGGTTAGAAACAAGCCAAACCAAAGCCAAGGCAGCCCGAGGGTTTAAAGCACACTCACCTATTTATATCCACAGGGACTGGATGGAGTAGAAAGTGAACACAGGTCATTCATCTTTGGAGTTTGGTTTGTTGTGGGCCTGTGTTCACTTCACTTTCCTACTCCCAGTGCCCAGCACAGTGCCTGGTGCATCACCATGCCCAATGATGCTGCTTTACTCGAATCACCGAGCAATAGCAAAGAACTCTATTCTGGATATTGGGTAAAGTAAAAGTTCAAATATCTGGAAACTCCAATACTCTGTCTAACGCATCACCTGCATTTCTAAGGAAATTCCATGTAATTTTTATGTCACGATAGGCAACCACAGAGGGGATGAAAGAAATTCCTTTGTGTAAGGTGGTTGCACCTTTTGGCAAGATGTGACTGACCAAGAAAACTCAACATATTTTGAGGAGATGCTCTCTGCCAGAGGGATTACCACAATTGCATGTAGGATCAAAGAACATTCCACATTTTACCCTGGTGATTAGCTGTAATTAAATAAAGTAAGTCTTTTTAAACTTCATTAGCAGCAAGACGTTTGCTACAGCAGAGTGGGCACAAATCATCCATTCTTAATTAAAAGATAATCCACAGGATGGCCATAATCTTCTCCTAAAAATACAACATTTCCCCCTGAAAGATTTTTCTCATCAAATAAGGATAAATAACAGTTTCTATGAGTTTAAGCCATGAAGGAAAGGATGCTCCTCCCGTTTGCTTGAGTGAGTGCTGAATGTGGCTGATAACATCACTTTGGCATGCTATTATCTAAAATGGTAGAATACCTCACTTCAGCAAAGTCTGACATAAATCTTTGAAAACAAAGACATTGCATATGTATGAGCTGAAATAGATATGACAGTGTTGGCACATTAATATTCCTGTCACTAGGGGGTTTCAAACTTAAGTTGAGGATGGGAATGAATTCAGACTGTACCTGGTAAAATAGGGTGACATACAGTAGGACAATTAGGCGTTGCCTACCATAATAAAATATGTACAGAGAAAGGGTTCCCTGTTCCCTGCCTTTGGTGAAAAAAAAAAAATGACTGCAGGATTATCTCCTGGGAATGCCAAGAATAATTAATTTGGCTTAGAGATTTGCATGGTTGTTCTAAGCATACTAATAAGAATGTTCCGTGAAGACCAGTCTCAATCAGTGGAAGAGAGAACTGTTTTTTCTTGTGTCGCCACTGTGGTGGTTCATGGGTAACAGATGTTTCCACTTATTCCACAACAACCCTTATTAAAAGTAACTCTGAGGCCTAATTGAATAGTTCTCCACATAGTTGGATTTTTGCAGAAAATAGTTCTATTATTGTATGTTTTACAATTATTTCTCTTCCTGTTTTTGGTGGCCGATAAAAACTTTAACCATAACCTTTTTCCTTCTCAGGAAGACGTAAATGGATGAAAATTAAACTTCTTTGAATTCAATCTTACTCTGTGTGGACTAAGTGTCAGGAATCCTCTGCTTAGAAATGCCAACTATTTTTAGAAGAGCGTTAGAAATGGTGAATTTCTAGAAAATCACCACTTACCAGGAAAGATGACATAACAGTTGCATTAGGTTTTATTCTGTATGCGAGTGGGAAAGAGTTCAACACTTGGTCTTAATGAAAAATTGTCACTAAGTTACAGTTAAGCTGATGTTGAAATGTAAAAACATATGCATTGACCTATGGTGAGTAGAAATGAGGGGCTGCTCAAAAGGTTTTTTTTCCCCCCCAAAAGCATTTTGGACATGATGCTCTAGCCCAGGGAGGTTTGGTCTGAGCCCTGACAGCAGTCACCCAGATGCAGAAAAGGGCTTCAGAACTCTCCTTTGACAAAGAGACATGAAATAATATCTGACAAAAGCATTGCATGCAAACATGATGGCAAATCAGCAATCATACAGGCTGCAAAGGAGAGCACATCTCACTTCCACATGTCTGTTTTTTTCCTCCAAATTTTACTAGTAACATCTCAGAGAGGTGCTTAGGTCAGTATTTTTTAAAACAATTTAATATATGACTGTGCTTTGGGTTTGGTTTAACTCTTTATTACACTAATGCTGTTTGTCATTTTATGCATGTGTCAGCATTGTTTTTGAATGGCAAAAAAAAAAAAAAAAGGTTGGGAATAAACCAAGCACAAAGAAAGACTCTTGCAGCTCACTGTATGTAACTTTGTTTTAGAAAGAAAGAAATATTCCATGAAGATAGGTTATACCCCACTTGCAAACGATTGCTACCTCTTAAATGAAGTAATATGTTGAAAAAAATGGCCTACACTAAATTAAATCATGTTGATGAAAAGAATGGCAGCAGAGTTGACCAGATCCAAGTTGCTTAGCTACTCTCATTGTGTTGTTCTTCATTTCAAAAAGTAAATAAAAATAAGGCTTTTCAAAATGAGTTACAAAATTAAACTTTGTTCTTTCTTTCTTTTTTTCTTTTTCCTTTTTAATTGTCTTTAGAGAGGGGAAAAGAGGGAGGGAGAGAGAGAGAAATATTGATGTGAGAGAAAAACATGAATCATTTGCCTCCTGCATGCACCCTGACTGGAGATCAAACCTGCAACCTAGGTATGTGCCCTGGGTATGTGGGTATGTGCCAAACTCACAGTGTTTTGGTGTATAGCCAACCAATGGAGCCATACCAGCCAGGGCACAAAATTAAATTTAAATATTACAACAGTTACTATGTTTTATCTAATAATATGCCAGGGGAAATTTACATGTACAAATATGAATTTTGATCCCATCCCATATATAGTAAAAAAAGGGTAATATGCTAATTAGACCAGACATCTCCTGGAAGTCATTCTGAACATCCTTCCTGGCGAAGTCGGGGTGGAGGGAACAAAGGGTCCCGGAGGCCAAAGGGGCGCCAGTGCTGGCAGCCAAGGAAGGAAGGCCTTTGCACAGATTTTCATGCATCAGGCCTCTAGTAAATAAGTAATCACTAAATGCATATGTGCCCAATGAAATGAAGCCCAGGTTTCAACCTGGATAAATATGAAGAAAAACAATTACAGCAACAACAATAATACATCAGATGGAATACCTACTTCACAAATAACTGCAACACAAACTTTCTCAAAATCTTTCCTTTTTATTTCATAATCATCAATCTGTTACTGATCAAATATAACTATATATCAAATTAGAAAAATTGTCATAGCTAAAATTATTGATACAAACTGTAAATAAAAACAAAGCTACATAGGCTTTTAAAATGTTCTCTTTTATGTTAATTCATTGCAGAAAAATAATGAATTGCAGCCTCTTCTTCCCCTGACATATTTGGGATAGTTTACATGCCTTTGACATGGCTTAAATATTCTAACACCCACTATACAACATTCAGAAGAGGTGAAAAAACACACACAAAAAACAACACATGCAATTATTTAGTTGGTGGTCATTTTTTAACCTCTCGTTCAGTATTTAAAAATACCAAAAGCATATGGTTTAAGGGGAAGGAAAAAGACAAACTTAGTCAAATTTATTGAAATGCAAGAATATATTTTAAAGGTTCTATTAGAAGAAACTTGATAATTAGCAATCAGTCCGTTTACCACATGGTCTGTAATGTGAAGACAGTGCAAGGTCTCTATCTCTGAGATCTATAATAAGCACATGTGCTAATCAAGTTACCTACAAAATGACTGTAGATAAGGATGCTCCTAAATTTATGTGTATAAACGTTACCATTTTATTATTTTTTTAGTATATATTTTTATTGATTTTAGCGAGAGAAAGAGGGAGAGGGATAGAGAGACAGAAACATAGATTGCCTGCCTTCTGCATGCTTCCTACTGGGGATTGGGCCCACAACCCAAGCATGTGCCCTGACCAGGCATCAAACATGTGATCTCTTGGTTCAGTGGTTGATACTCAACCACTGAGCCATACCAGTCAGGCAAACATTACCATTTTAAATAGCATTTAGGCAGATATATTTTCCCAACCACATTAACATACATAATTTTTAATTTATACCCTCACAATTGCTTTCTTAGGATAATCTCTTTTGTTCTATCAGATGATTCAGGTTAAACTTATTTTGGTATTTATTTTTTCTGATGAAAGTGAGAATTTCAGCATATCACTTATAAAACTATCACATCCCTTTTTTTTATTACAAACTAGTATTTTATTAAAACATTTCAGACATAATTTATTTGGTTTCAAAGATACAATATACTGTTTATTTGGATTAAATGGTGGTCTCACATTTTAGCACAGCACATACACTTCCTTGTTTGCATTGAACAAAAATGGTCATGAGTTTGATTATACACAGGGTTGAAACATTTAGCATAATAAGCACTTCACATGAAATGCAGAAAGCAAATGTCTACAAACAAATGTGAATTTGGTATTACCAATGAAGAATATACCCTAAATCAGTGGTATTGTTTAATCTTACACGGTATGGCATTTCATTATCTAGCAAAACAAATCTTCCATTTTTGCCACCATCTTATATAAAATACATAAAAGACCAACTTTTTTCTTATCCTTACATTGCTCACTCCTTGAAAAAAGATATATTCTATAAAAGAAGTTGTTATATTAAAATGTATGTGTGCTCTCCTTCAGAAGACAGATTAGAGCGCTTTAGCTGCCATTAAAGTTGTCGCTCTTTGTAATAAAATGTAATGCTGCATATATCAAAATGCAAAGTGCAATGTAGAGTCAAATGTCTCTCAGCACAAGAGTTGTTCATTTTAGCACCCATTTTGTTGGTATTTATCAACTTACTAATTATAGACAAATTGCTTCCACCATGAAAACTGTGGTGATTAGCAGTTTTTCTGCTAACTCTAGTCTACTGTAGTTCCAGTAAAGAATGTCAATAATCTAGATTCCTTTCTTTTTCTTTAGAATATGTAAAAATAAATTCATCAGGGCAGCATTTATCCACTTTTAGGAAACATGGTTTGGAAGAATCGGGGTAGAAGGAAGAAAAGGGATGAATTAAATATATGAAATCAAGAAGGTCTGCCTGCTACCTCCCATCAATTAGACAGTCTTGAAGGCTCCCTGGAAATTGGTCTATCACAAAACAGAACTAGATAATAAGAGTTTAATAGAGTAATTGCTCTTGAGCATTTTCACAAGAAACGTGTCAGTGGCTAAAACCCAGCGTAAAAATCTCTATATTAAAGGGAGGAAGAGTCTTCAGAATTAACTCCCATACCATCATTTATACCCAGGAAATGGCTGGCATATACTGTTTAAGCATCTCATATAACTATTCGGCAGAGCTACATGATATTGCTTGGTCAAACATAAAACAGTTTGTAACCTTCAGCCCTCCATTACAACCCTTTAAAGTGAGCTCAAATGAAAATGGGAGTAACATGCCAATCTAGAAAATGTTTTCATAACATGCAATACAATAAAAGGCTGCATTTTCTATCACCATTACTAATTTCACCCATTTGCTTCTCATTACAATAAGTAAACAAGATTAATGGAAAATCTTACAGTTCACAGAGTACATTACACAGCAGAAAATGTCTGTAGCGCATACTGACTTAGTGTCTTAACCAACTTATGTGCCTCTAAGTGACTCTTTCTCCCTGCTATGAAGTTTTTACAATTTTAAAGTTATATTGGCAGGTTCCAGTCAACAACGATGTCTGTGATGGCCCTCTTTCTCCAGTACGTTTGCTTTTAGTCTAATTGCTCATTTGCAGTCTCAGCAAGCAGAGAGAATTTCATCCTCTTTGCCCTGTGTCTGAATACTAACTAGCTGGCCCAGTCGAGGCTCTCTAAACAGAGAAACTGCATGAGAGACACACTGCATTTGACACAGTCAAGAGGTAAAAGAAAGAGCAAAACAAAAGTCTATTCAGGGACTGAATCCTCTGATATTTTTTCCCCCATCCCCCAACTCTTTTAAAAATAAAGCACAAGAGGGGAGAACCCATAAATCCATGCCTGAATGCCTGAGGTTGTCAGAATAAAGGACAATGAATGACAGGTGACTGTCAGTATAATTTCCAGTCTTCGAGTTATCACTTTTTGGCATTGTTAAACAAAAAAACACAAAAAATGTATACATAACAAGGAAATATGTCATAAGCTCTCTGTGAATGCACAGACGAGTTCAATATAGAAGAAGCAACTAAGCATTTCCACATGCGCACATAGGCTTCCTTCCAGTCCCATGCGTTTTTGCTGAAAAACATTATCAAGTTATTTAGTGTTTTTCTAGTGACAACAATGCTAAATAACTGAGTAAACTGCTGAAGGGTTATGAACTTTCTTTGTTTCTGACTTCCTTTTAAAAAAAATGTGAGGAATGGAAGATTTGACTTGATAAATAAAACTCCTTGCACATGTTGCTAAATTTTTAAAAAAGAACTAAGAGACAAGTGATGGGAGTTTTTCTGTTTGATTTTTAAAAGGCTCCTCTCAAGCTATTTTCCCCCAAGATCTCTTTATACTTTCATCTTCACAGACAGCCTTAATCCTCCTGTCTTTGTTGTTCCAATGCCTGATCAGTTTGTTTTAAAGTCCCATCTACCCCACTTTTGCTGGCACTGAAACTTGACTTCAGGCACTTGCAGTTGTAAATCCCTACAAACGCACAGGCTTTCCAGGGGAAGGTGGAAAATGCTGAAGCAGGAAAGGTTTTGATGATTATTTAAAGAATGTATATTAAGTTGTCTGTTGCATGAACTACAGGTACAGTTAGATAACAAACGTGAAGTGACGGAGCAATTTGTAATTAAAATTAGTCTGGCCTCTTCTCAGATTACTGGTGCACTCCAGTCTGTTGACCATCTGTAGTGGGAGGACAAAGATTCTATTCTCAGTTCCGCTGGGCTGGGGAAGGGACACAGTGGCCCAGAGCCCTGCATTTCTACAATAGGTCTGGCCATGGTGGGCATGAGGATGGTTCATTGTGGCCAACCTTCTCATGCCAAGCGTAACCAGGCAATGAACAGCAGAAGAGGGTAGAGACCGTGATCTGTGTCACTCCAAACACTCACAGGGCACCTTTAAGGCAAAGCTCAACTGCTGTTACCACCTCAGCAGGTATTAACTACACATTCTAAATCTTTTAAGAGAAATTAAGAAGGAAGGGAGAGAGCAGAACTGAAATAAAACAAGGAAAACAGGAGGAAGTCAATTTTCTGATTATACCTTTTGTTTATTTGTTTCTGGCTGCTGCAAAGAACAACAACAACAACAAAAAAATCATAAAAGAGTGGACATGAAAGAATGCCCTGTATTTTATTATCAAATATGGATAATAATTTGTTTTAAAACTTGGAGGTTGAAAGTACTTGACAGGAAACGGACATGTAGACTCCAACTTAATCTTCAAGAAATTGATTTACAGAATATTTAACAAACTCATGATATGAAATTTTTCCTTGATTGCATATGAAATATATATTTGCACAAATAAGTGAGCAAGATTGCTAAATTAGGTTTTTATTTTTTCACTCACAGTGGCTATAACTTTAACTGCAACATTTGAGTAATTATTTCAGAAGTCCAAACAGATATGATTATATTCAATATTTGGAATGTTGTCATAAAGAGAGAGAGTCTTTATTTGTAGTAGTTTTATTTTGCTACATTTTAAAAAAATATATTTTATTGATTTTTCACAGAGTGGAAGAGAGACGGATAGAGAGTTAGAAACATCGATGAGAAAGAATCATCGATCAGCTGCCTCCTGCACACCCCCTACTGGGGATGTGCCCACAACCAAGGTACATGCCCTTGCCCGGAATCAAACCCAGAACCTTTCAGTCTGCAGGCCAACGCTCTATCCACTGAGCCAAACCGGTCCTGGCTACATTTTTTATGGTGGTCCACATGAAAAAAAAAACTCCCAAGGAAAATAATAACTTTAAAAAATCTTCTTGTCATAATAGATATTAAAAGTCACAGATAAAATTGTTTTAATGTTCAGGATTAGTTTATATTGATTTTAGTTATTAGCAATACATAGGTATGGAAGTCATATTATACAAAGATTTAACTTGAAAGAAAATAGGAGGCCAAATTTCAACTTTTAACAAACAAAATGAAATGTGTTCACATTTCAAAAAAATTTTTTTCTTTTTTATTGGGGGGTGGGGGGCTCAAATAACTACATATTAAAGATTACTCACTTAGGTGTTCCATAAAAAATATTTTCTTAATGCTAATAGAGTAATTATTATTTTAAACCAGAAGTTTATTTGTGGATTGTATGAGTGTGTATGTGTGTGTATATGTGTGTGTATAATAATAGTGAGAAAATAGAAATAATTATGTTTGAATAATAACTGCTTCATACTAGAACCTTTTAAAAATGAAGATATTAAATTTATTTTCATTTATGTTTAACAAGATATTCACTATACAGTTGAGAAATTCCAATTATTTAAAAATAATGACTTATGGGTTTAGTCATATCTTGACAATTCTTGGTGAGAGTTTAAGAAAAAAAATCAGGATCTTAAAACTATAGAAATCAATGTTGATCATTCTCATCATGAAATAACAGAAATATAAATATATTTTATGAATAAGGTGATTATTTCCTGAACTATTTATTTCTATTAATACTTTTAATCCCCCCCTTCCCATGACAAAGAGCAAGGTGGCCGAGAGAAGAGATAAAATTCCCAGCCTATAATTCGAACATATAAAAACCCAGGGTCTGTAACAACCAAAGGCTCCATCATGCTGCAGTCAGTGCTGGGTTGCCGTGGTGACCCAGTACTGACTGCTGCTGCTGTGGGTGGTGCCACAACCAGCACTGACTGCCAAGGGAGCTGCAGATCAGACCCAGAGAGAGGCCTGGAGAGAGAATCAGGGTCTGATATGTAGCCTCCCTTGCAGTGTTGATCAGCCCTTGCCTCTCTCTTTCTCTCCAGGCCTGGACAGCAGCTACACCTCTCTTTCTCTCTGGGCCTCGAGGGGGCTGCTGATCCCCCTCTCTGATCAGGCCCGGAGATAGGCCTGGAGATGCTGACTGGCATAGAAACTAACCAATCAGAACTTAATCTGGATGAACTGCAAAGGCAGAACCTAAGGTGGGGGCTGAGGAGGGGTTTTAAGGGCAACAACTATTTGGTGTAAGGTGTAAGAAAGCAGTTCAATTTTTAATGACTGGTTTGGCACTGTAGTGCATATGGTTGGCTAGCAGTCCAGATATAGGGATTATATATTTTGTCTGCCAAGAGCATCTCCTCCTGCTGAAAAAGGCTTCCTCTCCCATTTAAGCAATACTATCCTATATAATATATCTATACTAATAAAAAGGTAATATGCTAATTAGACCAGGTCGACCAGCCATCTTCTGGAGGTCTGACTTCCTTCTGGACAAAGCCATGATGGTGGGGCTGAGGCATGGAGGGAAGTTGGGGGTGAGATCAGGCCAGCAGGGAAGGGCAGTTAGGGGGGTGATAAGGCAAGCAAGCAGGTGAGCGGTTAGGAGCCAGCAATCCCAGATTGCGAGAGGAATGTCTGACTGCCAATTTAGACCCTATTCCACAAACCAGCCATCAGACATCCCCAAGGGGTCCCTGATTGGAGAGGGTGCAGACTGGGCTAAGGGAATCTCTCTCCATGCACGAATTTCATGTCACTAGTCATTTATAGATAGTAGGTGATAAATGCTTATCTTATGAAATCTATTCATCCAAAATACAGTAGTAACTGTATTTTAGTCAATATTGATTTTCTAGATTTTGATGATAAAGTGTCAGGGAGTAAAGGATCACTATAAGCTAGGTAGCACAGGAGGTGGCTGGCAGAGTAGGGTATATATTATACTCTAGATTGCAGAAAGCATGTAGAATAGCCCTGGAAGAGGAGAAAGAACTTTTCTGCAAAAGGAGCAAAATGAGCAAAGACACAGGTGTGAGGATGAATATAGTGGAAAATGTCCAAGCCTTGATTTTCCCTTTGCATACATAGATACATATCTACACACATGCATGTACAAATGACAGATAATTATATAGATAAATAGATAGATGCTGAATGGAGAACCTAATGTTGGGAAGTAAAATACTTTGATGATATTTTAGGAAAATTTATTACTTTTTATTTGTATTATTTTTAAAATTCATGAAGGATAAGTTTTATCTTAATAACATAACAAACACTGAGAAATAGAGAGGGGGCAGGATTTGATAACCTGGCAATGTAAACTTTGTTTTACCACTTTCCTGATTGAGAATGGAACTTTGATCAGACATTCATGCAACAACTGGAGTGACCCACCTATGTCCTTCCTCCTCCTGGGCTTAAAATCAAAAGGCAATGTATCAGTGACTTATGCAGTGCAGTTTCAACATAAATTGGTATGATTTTTCTGCAAAAGCAAACAAATGCCCCAAGAGTAAAAAAAAAAAAAAAAAAAAAAGAAAGAAAGAAAAGAAAATGTGTATATACTAATGATTCTACTGCTTGGAATCTATCCAAAATAAATAATCAGATAATCCAGGTAATTAAAATGGAATCAACCTAAATGTGAACTGTAAAAGGTTAATTAAATAAATTAGGTTCTATCTATATGGCTATTATTGCTTAATTCCAACCATGAAAAATCATCACTATTGACAATTGTCCTAAGTTAAGGTCAAATGGAGCGTTATTTTTGATTAGCACCCCTTGGGATTGGGCAAAGGTACTCTACTGTATATGGGTAGTATAATACCTCATACTTCATGAAATGCTTCAATATGTTCTTCTCCTCAACTACATGAGACAGGGAAGCTGTTCCCCTAAGCTGATATGACTGTTTGCCACTCATGTGCCTCCAGTGGGAAGGTTCAATTTGATTATCAAGTAGGAAGTTACTCTTTACACATAATGGAACTTTAAATACCAAGTATAGCAAGATGTAAAAAGAAGGTATAAATAAGATGACCCACAGAAATCATCTGTGCTTTACCTGTGCCCTAAAGAAAAAAAAATTAATTAAGAAACCAGCTAAGAAAGAAGCAGTCTTTGATGACTCAGAATTACATAAAGCAGCTACAATTGTAAAATTAAAATTTCTTCACATATAGTAGGCTATATATTTTTATGAATGCTTTTATACTTAACACCAAATGTTAAAGTGAGAAGCAATTGAAGCTAGAAATTCTCACACTTTTTATGGAGTTCTTTCTACCTTTGAAGGTTTCAAATGTCTGCTCATTACAGTTTTAAATGCACTTATTTAAATCTAGCATTTATTTTCCTTTTTCTACCTGTAAATAATGCATTGGTAACATCATACATTTGCTTTGGAGAAGATGCTGTTTTGTCACAGAATAGCTTTGGAGCAGTAGTCAAAAATGTTTTTATTAACCCACTAGAGGCCTGGTGCATGAAATTTATGCACAGGTGCGGTGCCTAGGCCTGGCTGGCGATCAAAATGTGAGCATCTGGCATGGAAGGGCAGGTCCCAGTAAACTCTGGGCTGTAGGCAGCACCTGGGCCCTGGGCCTCCACATGTTCCCTTCGCCTGAGTCATGGTGCCCAAGTTCCCACATAGAGATACCATAAGTGTGACCAGATGCTGCGGGCTGGGGTGGGGGTGGGGGGAAGTGTGGGCCTCTGGGCCTCCCAGAGGCATCGCAGGAAGATGGGCAGGCAGCACTCTCTCTCCTGGCTAGCCTCACATATTGGTTTCTGTGCAAACCCACAGGGAGCCCTCCCAGCCCCTGAGGTCCCAGTGCTATGCCCAGCTCACCTGGAAGATGCCTCATGGGTGCAGGGTGGGCTCCTCATTGGTGTGTGGCACCTGAATGTGGGGGACTTCCCCAGCATGTAAGCCCTGGCATCCCAGGAGAGGAAAAGTGAGCTTGATGTACATCCCAACTTCTCACTGCACCTCCATCCTCATCACCCCCAGGTAGCTGGCAAGAAGTGGCAGCACACTGCTGATGCCAGCCATATTTTGCACCATAGCAAGCGATCAAACTCCAGTTGAGGGGGAAATTTGCATATTAGGCTTTTATTATATAGGATTCCAAAAGTATCCCTCTGAGCAGGACCTCGTGGAGCAACGGTAGTGCGTCTGACTCCAAAAGTATCCCTCTGTACTTGAGTTGACTGGCCCTTGTGCTCCCCAGCGGCAAGTCTCTGACCTTAATTCTCTCTGTGTCCCAGCATTGCCCAAGAGTAGAAGATACTAAACCAATGTTTGTGGAAGGAAGAACACTCTGAGAACAATCCCTACTCCATCTAAGTTAATCTGTCATTGTCCCTGAGTACATTTTGCCCCTTCTCCCTGCCCATTAGTTGTCATTTATCCTATTACATTTATTAAAATCCTTCTCTTGCCTAAGTGTCACTATTTTTTTCTACTGGGTAGCTGAGGCACCACCAATTCCTCTTTCTTTAAACACATTGGGGTTTTTGTCAGCTCCATTTCCAATATCACATGACATCTTGCATTACAAACTTTCATAATTACACGCATTACATATCAGTAATGGTTCTTTCATATAAGCAATAGACTAATGGAGATGGAGGCTCATATAATTAACAGGAAGCTTGTACTGCAGGCTACAGATCAGGATCCAAGAGAATTCAGGAAGGATAGAATTTAGGAAGTAGGAACCATAGTAACTTTCTAATTGCTAGAACAAGCATATAAGGTGGGATTGGGCACAAGTATTTTATGTGGGTAGTCTTGAAGGGAGGGAACAAAAAGTGGTATTGACTTTACACACATGAAGAGGGAGGAGATTTCCAAAAAGGAAGCTGAAGGATCACTAGGAAGAAGCATGAATGCTGAGCAGCCATCTATTTACTAAACTCTAACTAGATGATTAGCCTTATATTATTTCATCTGTTAAAAGGATGCTTGAGCAATAGATAGTCATATATGTGCTAATATAAAGAAAATATATTACTATTTTTGAGATGATGTTAATAGCTATCAAAATTGTATAACTGGGCTAGATATATCCATGAAAGCAGTCATTATTCTCATGCTCACATGAGTCAAAACTGGTGTGCAGACCCATCTCGAAGGCTATTATCTAAGATCTGTGATCCCCGTGCACTGAGGGTTGTGCACAAATTGGAAAGCCCATACTTAAATAGAGAATATATAATAATGAGTGCAGTATCTATTGAAGGTGTTTAGTCAATTAGCAGTGGTTTATTATTTAAGTTCAGGCTTCTCCACTAGAGCAGAGGATGTTTTACATTTGCCTTTTTTATTTGCCCTTTGCTTATCATTATCATTCAGCTTTGTCCAAAAACTTTGCAGATGAAAGATGAAGCCTTATGTTTAAGTCTCTTTCCATTGTTAAGGTAAGAATATTTGGTGATTCTTAGGTGATCTAAGTGTTCTGTTTTCACCACAGCCATATAATTGGCTTATGGCACTATTTTCTTTTTTAAAAAAATTTATGTATTTATTTTTAGAAAGAGAGAGAAACATCGATTTGTTGTTTATGCACTCATTGGTTTATTCTTGTATGTGTCCTGACAGGGGATTGAACCCCAACCTTGGTGTGTTTGGATGATGTTCTAACCAACTGAGCTAGTAGGCCAGGGCCTGGATCCATTTTTTTTATGTTGAAATCAGCAACAAAAACTCCAGCCTTTCCAAAATTCAGAAAATTTGATGGAAAGTAAATGTATTCCCCAGACTCATTTTGTTCAAGGAATATTTTCAGTGTTCTACGGCATTACTTAGTTATGTCCTCATTTCAGAGTTGAACCATACAAATAAAGGGAAAATGACAGTGCCGGGAAACTTGTATCCATCCCCCTTTCCTATGGCTATGCCAGCTGCCAAAGTGCTGACCAAAGTTGAAAGGTCAGCAGTCATCTGTGGCAGATGTGTTTTGTTATTATAAACACCTAGATGCTGGAAATGGTTCTGTTCAAAGATAGTTTATAATTTAGGTGAGAAATAGAAATGTGTGGGAGTTTCACAGCTGGGAATCTTATTTCATATTTGAGTGCAATTAAACAGCTGATAGACAGTCTTTTGTTTTCCATCTGAATGGCTGGAGTCCATTCATTTGGGATACTACCTTGTCAAATGGGCAACAATAACAATAAAGTTTATGTATCTTGGCTCTCTTGGACTCTAAAGCCTGTAGTAACCTCCTGCATCAAAATCAAGAACCTGAACTAAACATTTAAGATAATTGTCTCCCAGAATCCACCCGAAGGTGAGGCTATGGGAGATTATCTTGTTTTGAACTGGAAATAAGGATAAAATTATCTCTTTCTTTCAATGACTTTATTTTAGTATAATCAGAATATGATTACAAGCCTTAGTAATCTCTATTCCACAAGCTTCTGTAGCTTAAACTTGAAGATATACATTATCACATTTCAAAAGATAATCTAAGTTTTAAAAAGCTTATGACAATGTCTTATTTTCTGAACTGTAGCCATTTTCTAAGCACTTGTTGGCAATCCTGAGGACTTTTTGTCTTCTCTTCACAAACTTTAAATTTTGCATCTTCACTTTATTTTTTCTCCTCACCCATTAATTTTCCAGTGTGCCATTTTTGTCTTTTTTTTTTAAATAATGTCATTTGTTCCTGTTTTTACTTAATGTAATATTTTCATAAATAAAGATGACAAATGACTTTTTTTTTTTTACAGCGATGATTGAAAAGAAAAGCCTTCAATATCCTCCTGCTTAGTTTCCCTTGAAAAGAATGAGCAAAGTGCTCTGTGCAGCCTTCCAACCAGGGAACAGATTTCCTGTGTAGGGCTCACAACTCTGGAAAGGTAATTGTTATTGTCACAGAATTTCTGGTAAAATTTGTGGAAGAAGGGAAATTACATGATTCACATTGACTCAGATATGACTAGGTCAGTTTATGAAGGGAAATCAATGTAGGTTTTTATGTACCCCCCAATAAATATTTATTGAGTACTACTATGTGCTATTTACATGAGGATAGAAAAATGAATAATGTGTAGCTTCAGTTCCCAAGGACTTAATAATCTAGCATGTTTACTGGTAGAGTAGTGGAGAGTAGTGGTAAATAATGATAATGATTGCCAATAATTTTGGTTTTGTTGGAAAATAAATATATTATCTGGGACTTGTACACATATCACCTGAAAAATCCACTCTAGTTCAGTTTCTTAACCTATTTTACCTATTACCATAGATTTGCTTAAATGTGATGCAATAATCATTTATGTCTATCACAAATCTCATTTACATGTAATGAGCATCAAAGTTTTTAAATGAAATAAAAGGCAAGACATAAAATGGTGAGCTCAAACTTTAACCAAATGTAGGAAGCTTTTCTCAGTTCCTACTCTGTCTGGGAAAGTTCTTCACGCTCTATTAGAAATATGCTCATTAGCATAAAGGACAATATTCTTGTGGACATGGGACATGCATATATATCTAAATAACATACCTGGATAGATGACAGTCAATGTGGTATAGACCATGTATCAAAAGTAATACTTTAATTTTAAGTAATAGATGATTGTAGAGCAGGGTTAGTCATAGAGAAAGGTCATTATTAAATTTTACATAAACTGAAGTATTGAACTTGTTTTAGTAATAAAGGAAGAAGATATGCTTGTTCTCAATAATGAAAATAGAGAAAGAGAAGGAAAACAATATTGAGAAATTAATTTGGTGAATAATTTTAGGAAATGTCATACCCACATAGCACTTTCACTCCAACCAAAAAATTGATTTGTGGCACTATTTTCTTTAGGTTGAAATCTTTATGATGAAGAATGTCTACTATTGCAATGAACTGATTTTCCAGTAACAATTACTTTTGCAGTATCAATGATTCTTGCCTTCTCTTGTTTAGCAGTTTAATCGCTTACCTGCTAACTGTACTTGGCAAATAGTTATTATGAACCATGAAGTGTTGGTTGACTTTTACATGACTAACCCTGGGCTGGGTTTTATAGAGCAGAGCAACAATATAAGACATGATCTTTTCCTGCAAGGCTATTCTAATATTATTGGGTAGCCTACTGTCTGGCAGTAGATCTGAAAACAGAATTATTGGTAATATGGAAAGAGCTATGTTGTAACTGTAGGAAGACAGAGCTTATATCTAAGGAATTTTGTGTCATAGGTCACATAGACTCTAGTAAAATGACAAAAATAATTTTTTTCTTTGATCATACTTGAATTTTGTAATCATCAAAGGGTGTTTGCTTTCAAAAGGATTATTGTGCTACCAGCTTGCTTGCCTTGGGGAATGTCAATTAAATACAAATTATTTTATGACAGAGATCTTGCCATTTTTAGAGACAGGTTAAGTGAACTAGAAATGACAAAAATCAAATGAGAAATGAAAAAAATAATGTTTGATATTTACCTGTAAATTGCTTAATTTTCAGTTAACTGTTGGTTTAGCCTTGTCAAATGTCCCCATTTGCAGATTTAAAAAAAAAAAAAAAGGCTGTTTTTATTTCCTGTTAAGCACAGTTTAGTTTCTTTTAATTCACGCTTGTGCCCAGTGCTTTCTGAAGAGCTTTGCGTTATCTCTGGTATCTACTATGTACTTATACAGAATCACTTTCAGTGTGTGTGGCCTGGTTCCTAACAATCTATTGATTCATTGAATTTCCTGAATTTCAGAAAGATACCAATTGATTCTTTATGCTGCCTGGCAGAGCAATTCTTAATTTTTGTCTGTTTCTTTCCAACATCAGTCTTAAGAAGAAAAGGTTTTCCTTACATTGCCTTGAAGGGTTTACTGAATCATACATCACCAAGAACATTTTAAAGCTTTATTTTGTCTGTTATTTAAAGTGGAAAATGCTGTCCCTTAAGACACTGGCACTCTGCCATTTGCCTCCAGAGTATTTCATGGTTCCCTGTCAGGACTGCTGCTTTTTCTAGAAGAACATATGGACCATTTTGGAGAAGTTTTCTGTAATATTCAGATTCTGAATATGCAGTATTATTTACATTTTTCTGAAACTTTAATACCTTCCAGGTTCTTTGGACTTACTGAAAAGTACATTGAAGCATGATGGCACAAAGGGAGGTTTGTGAGTTGGAAATCAAAAGGGATAAATTTAATTGAAGCAGAGTTTAGCATCATTAGAATGTATTCCTGTGGCTTTATTTTTCTTCACTGAAATATTTGTCCACTTCCTCCTTCTCTTTCTTCTTCTTCTTTTGGTGATTTCAAATAATCACTATAAAAAATTTAAAGTGAAGGGAAAATCCTCCTGTACTCTGTGATGTTGATAAATAAGTCATTGAAATGTAGTAGGAGTTAGCACACACCTGAGGATGATTGTGTCATTAAAATTGCATCCAGTCAATCTGGGAATACCTCACCTGTACTGCTATGTAAACACTCTTCTCACTAAAACACCTGTTTGGACTGATGGTACATATTTCAAAGGAATAAAACAAAATGCATGTAAAACAAGCCATTACAATTAAAGTATGACTACATTCTGAATGAAAATGCTAATTGCAACTCTAAAAAAGAATAGTTTCTCCCTTTTGTACAATATATTGTACAAAATATATTGACTAGAACTGGGAAGATCCTAGGGAAAATAAACTAATTTCTTATACTCCTTTCTACTAGATTATCTCTTTGCTGGTCATTTGGTGACAACTCATTGATTCGCTAAGTTCTGAAAGTAGCTGGCTCTCAAATGAGACCTAATCTGCAAATGGTACTATGGTGAGAAAAGAATGGACAAGTAAAAGAAAAGAAGGTAAGAAAATAATAACCATGTTCTAAATCTGGAAACCATTGGTGGCTCCATAGTCAGGGACCTCAGCATTGAAAGATTTTTGCCCAAGCAAACCTGGGGTCTTTCCAGATCTTGAAAAATTGAGGTGTTGGCAGGAGAGAGATGGGGAAGGTCTGAGCAAGATGAAAAAAAGGGAAAATAAAAATAAGTGAAAGAACCTTCATGTCATCACAGAAGGTATAAAATCAGAGATAGATTTGAGAGAATGTGCTCTTTGGAGAAACCAAATGTGAGTACGGCAGTGTCTTAACCACTTCAATTAGTTGATTCTCACTCATGTTGCAAATAAATATATCATCTCATGGTTATCTTGTCCTTACTTAGATTTTCTCAAAGGGAGTTTAGTTTCTAAAAATACTATCAATATATCAAGTATTTTTGGAAACTAACAACAAATAGGGTGAGTTCATCCTCTCTGAACTCACTTGATGGTTAGTGGCACCCACTTGCTCCCTGAAGATTCTTTTAAAGGAGAGGAAGTGGAAACTTGGGAAGAATCCCTACAGGCAAAAGTCTGGAAAATTAGCAGAATCCCAAATCACCCAGACCACATGGGACACAGAAAACAGTCACAGGAACTCATTCAGTCCTGCAGCAGCCTAGCAGATAAGAGAGACAAAGGAGGAAAGGACTAGCTCCCCATCGCTTTCCAGAGGCAAAGTCAAGAGAGAAAAAAGACAATTTGTTGAGAAAGGTTCAAAGTGGTTGTTTATTTGTCTGATTGATGACTGGTTAGTATATTTCTTTTCCCCATAGACCACAATGCTATTTTTTAATATTATCCACATTATGTTAAAAAGGCATCTGTCTTTCAGATCAGTGTATTCTCATTAAAGTTGGGTGAATTAAATGTGTATATTTATGACCTCTCTCTCTCTCTCTCTCTCTCTCTCTCTCTCTCTCTCTCTCTCTCTATATATATATATATATATATATATATATATATATATATATATATATACCATATATATATATACCATGTATATATATATAAAGTGAATATATATATATATATATATATATATATATATATATATATATATATATTCACTTTGGATATTCTGTAGCTATTTCCCGTTATCTACCTTCCTAACCATTACCTTCCCAGTTCTGATTTCTGTGAGTTATCTGATGTTTTCATTTTTACTTTTACTTTCACTGAGACATTATAACTTTGAGCTAGAACTTAGTATAACACATGACAGTGTATCACTAGAATGATATATTATCTGGTAATATATAATGTATATAAAAATATATAATATATAATTATTGATATATTTTTATTCTGGAGACACACTAAATATGTGTTATAAGCAACATGTTCCACATTTACCCAAAGGTTCCCAAATCCTGAAATGTATTAGATAGTAGGACTGAACCAATTTTAAATCCTACTACTCCAGTAAGCCCAAGATATTTAGAAAATCAATACTTGTAACATACACATATATCTGCACCCTCACGCCCAGTGGCAAAAACATCCTCAATGTGTTTTGAGAAAGAATTAGAAGAATGGGGAGGGTAGACACTGCTGTATCCAAGTCAGAAAAGCATATCATTATTTAGATTTTCTCAGAGGGAGTTTAGTTTCCAAAAATACTGTATCAGGTATTTTTGGAAACTAAATAGTGAAATACTATATAGTAAAATTCTTCACTATATCAAGATAAGTCCTTGATATAGTGAAGTCTTATGTATGACATCATCCTTTGGTATTTCTTATGGTTTTATCTTTTACAGTCAAAAGTAATGCTTCTAAGGTGTCAGTGTTTTTGCCATATCTCCATCCATCAATAGGCCTCATGCTTGGCTTGTCTATACAAGCCCTGACTTGTAGGAAATATTGGCAGCCAAAGAACACAGGGAGAAGGCCATGCCAGCTGCAGAGAGAGAATGTCACCGTGCTTTTTACCATGCCCAGGAGATATGTCCTAAGTCCCCAAAGGGAGAGGCTTCCAATGAGGAAAATAACATTCATGAAATCTTTTCTAAGCTATTAAGTCAATACAGACTTTAAAAATCCAGTGAATTGTAAATTTTCATTCTTAAATGAATAGAAATTATAATTGGTTTTTATCTCTAGTGGATACAGGCATTTGATCCTTGACAATCAATTTTTCTTTTTACACACTCTATCATGACATTAGCTGCTTTTTCACCTTCACTGGATGATGGAAAGACACAACTAATGCTCCTTGATTCACCTATAACTTGTGGAAGGAAAGTTGAATCCTACCTGACCCAGGTTTGAGACTTTTTCTTTCTGGGACATGCACAGTCTCTGTGGTACTGGACCATAGGAGAGCATGACATGTGGTATTGCATCATCATGAGGCTAGTTTTCTTATGTATTGTCAAAATATTATGTGCTCTAGGCCATTAGCAGAGTACTTAGATATCACCACTGAAATAATTCTTCTGTTTCAAAGAAAATCTTTGCCAGTCTTATATTGTGTTGTAATAATTTAATAGAACCTGATGCACTTTGGCATGAATGCTGACCACAAAAGAGTCAACTTTATGCTAATACTGTAGCTTCCCACAGGAATCTTTAATCTAAAAGTTATACAGTAAATCTTGGTTGCATTGAAGTATATGATTCCAGTGTTATGTATAGAAATGCTACTTTTATATTTTTATCCATCTTTCCCTGTTATTCTATTACTAGAGGCCTGATGAACAAAATTCATGCAAGGGTCTTGGCCCTGGCCACCCACTGCCATGGCAGGGGGCCTCTGCTGCCTCTGCCTTGGCCACTGCCCACTGTGGTTCTGTCCAGAAGGAAGGATGTCCAGGAGGACGTCTGTCTAATTAGTATATTATGCTTTTGTTATCATAGATTGTTTAGCAATCAAAAGATAAACTTTTAATTTTCTTTAATTAGTGGTAAATACAAATTTTAGTTCTATTTTCAGTATCCCATAGCATATGCTTTTAAAAAAATATCCACTCATTTATTTCAGCATCCACTAGAATATTCCAAATGAGTAAACCAGCTTTCTTTTTGACATGCTTAGAAGAGACCCTGGGTTTGACTTTTTATGCTTTCAAATGCACTATGAATCATTCTGCCAAACACCTGCCCTTCATGGAAATGATATATTTTATTTACACTCTTAGAAAAAAATCTATGCATGGCCATTATTAATCACTCACACCTTTAAGAATGATCGTGCCTTTTAGCTATTTATCAAGATCAGTATCCTTGCTGTTAGAAAGAGACACATCATAACTGATGTACAATCGAACTGTAGATGGGTCCAAGTACATGGCTGTTACCAAAATAGATGTCTTTTCATTTTAGGGTTACTAAGTACATACACGTGTGCATGCATGTACGCACACACATGCATGCGCACGCACACACACACACATTCTGTATTTATTCTGGCAACTTTCTTTAAAATTCTAAAGTGCTAAAACTTGTCAGCTTTCAAATAATACATTACCATGATATTGAAGAGCAGCATATTATTTCCAAAAGCTGCTCCCACTCTGAGCAAGGCCAATAAGACTTTGAACAACTGGTATCAACAAAGGTTCAAAGAATAGAGTCTGTGATTTTTATCAGAATCAAGAAAGGGAATAATTGGTAAATAATTCTCTCTGATTATGTAAGAAATCAAGATTACTTTGTAATTGAATCATATCTCCATTTAAAAAAATTTTCTGCCTCTGACAAAAACTGAAATGCATGTTTTTCATTAGTGAAGAAGTACTAAATGCATTCACAAAATATGTTTAAAAGCATTTTATCTTTTGGTGGACAATCTATACATCTCTAAAATATTGCTTGGAAATTAGATGATGCTTAAATCAGCCACAGGGGAAAATACAACAATTCAGGGGTTGACATACCTTTAATTCTCCCTTCTTCTTGAGCTACTTCAGTGATTTTTGCATTGGGATAAGAATTAGAAAAGGACAAAAGCTTGGATAGCTTCCCGAAAAGTATTAGATAATATCGCAAAATGAGGTAGAAAGTGCTGCAGAGTAAGATTCTTATAGCACAACATCTATCCTCAAATATGCATAGCATTAGAAATGTCATTTAACTAAACACGAGAGAGATATTTAATTAGACTGGTAGTTCTTTAAAATTACAAGATAAAAAACAACCATTACAGTAAGGCTTTGAATCTTAGATTCATAAACTCTATTTTCAATGGAATGTTTAACTTCCTGGGCATTGAGGGAATTACTTAATAGAAAAAAATAACCCATTGGGAGAAATGTAGCCAGCAGTAAAGCTGGTTAGGCCCTCGTATAACATAGTAGAAAGGCAAATGATTCTATGTTCACCCCAAAACTCTATCCTTAAGAGTTTCTCATTTATTCTTTTTCTTTACTGGCATTAAAAACTTCCAAAGAGAAAGGATGGAATAGTGAGCTTGTCATGAGTATTCTTCTTACTGATTTCCTCACTTCATGGAAGGAAGATCTGTAAGACACACGATGCAATCCCAATTTAGACTCCTGTCACTAACCCCAAGTGCAAAGGAAGGCAGCCACATGGAAAAAGTTGCTGCTGGTAATAGGGATGTATCATCCTCCATTGCGTGTCTCAAACACAGAGCAGCAATCAATCTTTCTCCAGGTGTACTTATTTAGTGGATGCTTACAATGTGCCTGGAGTTGGGTGGAATTCTGGAGGGAACATAAAAATGGCAAGCAGAGGTTCGCTTTTTCAAGGAGCTCATAGTCTAGTATACGAGGCTTAAGTAAAAATAGTATTATAATGTGACATGGGCCATCGAATACATATGAATACAATTTCACAGAAACAAGTACTCTTCAGAACTATTCCTGGTGTAGATTTTGTACACATTGTGAAAAGGCTATTCTATATCTTTAAGAAGTATTTCCCTGAAAACTTAAATAATTTTGCCATCTTTTATGTTATGCTGCTTTAAAAAGAGCATCCCACTTTTTCTGGTACCAAACGAACAGTCTCATTCAGTGAGGACATTACTCTATCATGACGAATTCAGAGCAGCCATGTTCATTATCTCCATGTCTCAGGAAGGCAGAGGCAAGACAAAGGGGTGCCCCTCCAGGATCTGGATCACTTCAGCCTGCTGCATCTCAACCATCAAACCTGCACAAGATGCTCCCTGGTTAGTCAGCAAGCAGATGATTAGAGATAAAACCCCTCATCTTGGGCTAAATTTAATCCAGGCAGCATGTGCTCTTGGGTCATTTTATAAATATAGTATTTTAGAACAGCATTCTCAGAGCTCCAGCAGTGCATATCCAGCATCAGAGCTAAAATATTCAAATAGAAATAAAAATAACTCTCCAGAAAGTCGCCAGCATTCATGTTCCCATTGGAGAATAATTACAGAAGTCGGTTTAAGAGCTGGAATAAGAGAGGCTGAAACACCACCTCTCATTCTTTCCCTTCCCCCCCCCCCCCCCCCCCCCCCGGGCATACTAATGACTCATTGTATTATAGTCTTAAACCAAAGGTTCCCAGACATTCTCTCTCCTGGATTTATGGTGTCACAGCTCCTGACCAGGGCCAGGCTCTGGAAGGAAACAGAGATTCCTCTTGGGCAGTGAGGAGAACCAACCACATATCTCCTGGGGCAGAAGAATTTAGCCCTGGAGGTTTAATATATCTAATCCTGTTATTTTCTAATCCTATTACTATAATGTTGAGGTGAATTGAATATATTTCCTTCTTTATCTCTGTGCAATCTCATGTTTCCTGCTATGATGACTTTTGGCTGACCTTACAGACAGTTTTGCTTATTTCATTCTTAATAAGAGTAGATACAAAACCTAAGTGAAATCTCTTTATAGTAAACACACAGCACATGTCTCCTTAAGATGCCTCATGACAAAGCTGGGGAGGCAGTGACTGCACATCCAGCCCATGATTTCTTGCCTTTTGTTAACCAGACTTATTATTACATCAAAAGTCATGGTTTCCACTGACGACAGGTTCAGCACACACATATTCACACTAATGTGTATGTTTATGTGTGTGTGAAATAGCTACACAATGAGTTATTGAGTTGTATATAGAAAAAATGCTAGGCAACTGCAAATTACAAGGATATAATGCCATCGAGGGGTTTAATGGTAACATCATAAATCACAAGAGAAAAGTATAAATGGACTGTGCTACCCCACAACCCTTAGATGCCATTAGGGCTGTGATTTTAAGTCATATACTCTCCCCACCTAGCATTCCCTCCTACATGGAGAATATGTGTTATAATTTTCATCTTCTCTAATTTCCCTTACCAACTTCAAACCTTTTTTGCTAAACCCAGAAAGAATCTCTTTTCCCCTCCTGTGCTCCTAGAGCAGCTATATTTAAATGTAATAATGATTGTCCCAAGTTGAAATGTAACAATTCTGAAAACCTTGCCATTCTGGGCTAGGTGTCACACTCGTGCAACATGACAGGCAGGTGACAATGCACCCAGAGATTTTCTCCTCTTGGATAGCAGTGAGCTTCATGCACCTATTCTCTTTTCTTCTAGGATTAGATCTAATTACATGTAGTGCCCCCATTATAAATGCAAACACAGATATGATGTTATAGTTTTGCTTTTTATTCACATCTGAATTCAGAGACTCTAAGTAATATTCTAATTTATTTCTTATGTTCTAAATGATTTCCCTTTCTCTCTGGTGCTGTCTTGGAGAAGAATATATTAACATGAAATAATAACTGGCCCAAACTTTTGTCCAAATTTAAATATGTCCTAGCAAAGCCAGCCCCGTTCTAATTGCTTTTATGTGTCACTTTAAAGCGAGGAGACCCAACCTCCTGGCAGCTTTGCTTTGGGTCTTAATTAGCCACTTAACTGCAAAGTGGTTGGCACCCTGGTCCTTTCATCAGTTATTACCCAAATAGCATCACCAACTGAGGATAAAGAAAAGAAAGATCCCACATGTAGCAGGTCTTTCCATCATTATTGCCCTTTAATACAAAGACGGGGGTTCCCAACTCTAATTAAGGCTACATTTTTTAATAGGCAATTGGCATCTTATTCAATTCACTCTCAGTGCGGTATCTTAACGGAAAAACAATCACAGTAATGTGTGTACAGTGCTATGGAACTTGCAAAATATTTTCATCTACATCATTACTCTTACATGGTATCTGTCTTAGCCATGAATTAATCAATATGTTTTTATTGGTTTCCATGATTTAAGATGTGGATTTTGTTTGTCTTTATTCCATTTGCCTGAATATCAATGAAGCTAATTAACAAAATTAACGAAGTCAGTCTTCAGTATTTAAAAGGGGGTTGGCATTTGTATTTTTAATTCTAGAAACTGGAAGTACTGCTAAGCATCCTATAAGGTTAGGTACTTTTTCCAAGCCAGTCTAAGTGAGTTGTGGATAGAAGAGTCACCACCTTCAAAGAAGATGAGTTAATTATGAGAGAAAAGGAAAAAAGGAAGACTGAGCAGGAGGCTTGATTCTGTGAATGGAGAAATAAGCACGTAAGGGAGAAAGAGACTGTAGTTATAGATCCGACTTCAAAACAAAGGAAGGTGAGGGTCCAAAAACAATGTGACTTAATAGGTTTAGCACTTTAGGAGAATGCCCTCAAACTAATAATTTGTACACAAAATGGTATAACACCCTTTGTTTCATCTAGAAAAGACAATAAATAATTATGGTGCCATTCTAATAACCAGCATGTTTTTCTTAGCCTATCCTTTCAAACTGATTTCTTTAATTTATGCTATGACACTTTTTTAAAATCAATTTTAAATGCAGTTACCATAGTTTGTCATTTTAAATCAGAAGGAATTATGTAACTCGAAAGTTCCTTGACTTTCTGAAAGACAGAGTGCTTGAGATTTTGCACATCCCAAATTTCCTCTGCCCATCACAGCCCATGGGGCTGAGAGCCAAATCTACAGACTGACCAGTAATGATATTCTTTCAGGCTCTGTGTTTCTGAAAACTGAGAAATAGGGAATTATGTTTATGAGATTCATTTCTAAACTGCACTAGAGCTCATAAAATATTAGTATTTACAATATCCTGGAACAACAAACACAACATGGAGGCAGCTGCCTCATCAGAGACTGAGCCACAGTGCTCTCAGACATTTGTCTATTTATCATGGACTGGATTTCCTTGGCAAACAATTCAGTAAGAAAGACAAGCGCGGCAGTCCAACATTATACTTGTGGTGAAACTTGCCCCTCAATGCCAAGTAGTACTTCTACTTGATAAGCCTGGTGGTGCCTTTAAGTTTAAGTGTGAATAGCAATGGGGAACTGAGACAAATAAAGTCAGTCCTTTGATTTAATGGGAAATGAGAGGTATTTTGAAGAGAACACTTTTTTTTTTCTTCCTGCCAATGTAGGCAGTATCTACAACTAAATCTCAAAAACAAGCAGATGTGTGCCTACAAAAAAGATTTGAAAGAAAAATCACTAGGGACTATTATGTTTTAGCTATCCCAAAACAAATTTGTTCCTGTGAAATATATGAGTTATTAACTCTGCCAACACTAGAGCTTTTTTCCTCCCATAAGTGATTATAGAGAACCATGTTTTTAAGTGTATTATGCATTTGAATTTGCCCAACAAATTTTCTTTTGCTAAATAAAAAATCAGTAATCTACTGGAAGATGTTGAGGATCATGTAATTGCTGTGAATTACTCAGCTAACAAAGGATTTTATTTTTTATATCAAACAAATCAATACTTTACCTAGTACCTTTCATATAGCAGGTACAGAATAAAATCTCTCTATATAAAAGGCTAATATGCTAAGTGTCCCTCTGCCCATCAGACCAGTTGCTATGATGTGCACTGACCACCAAGGGGCAGACACTCAACACAGGAGCTGCTGAGATGCAGTGACTTAGCAGTGGTGGTTCTCGGGTGATGCACCCTGAGACCAGAGAGGAGAGAGCCCGATTCCTCACTGGGCCATGCAATTCTACCTTTGGCTGTGGTTTATGTTGTTGCTGGGGCATTGTCAGCCCTGAATCTGGTTTACTGCATTTGCGTTCCACACCCTGTACGACAGCAGCTTTGCAGAGCGCCCTCTTGCATTCTGGGACCTCTCTGGGATGTTGCAGAGCCAACTTTGGCCTAATCCTCATAGGCCAGGCCGAGGGACCCCACCTGCCTGAGGGACCCTGCTCATTGCATAGACACCCTTTGAGCCACAGCGCCACACCAGATGCGCTGGCCTGGGAGGGACCTTTGGAGGTTGGCTCCAGGGCATGTCTGGCCCATTTTGCCCAGTCCTGCCCCACTGGCCACCTTCTAATTAATTTCCTTTCAATGTGCACAAATCCATGCTCCAGGTCACTAGTGTTTGAATAAACAAAAAAGATGAGAAGGAAGAACTTGTTCTAATAAGAGAATATTTTTAGCTAATGCTACATGGCTCCACTTTGACATCTAAATAGTTTATTTTAAGCAGTACAAAAGGAAGAACATTTTTATTTTTTGTTTAACTACCAGAATAATTTCACAGTGCAGCTGCTTACCCACAAAGAACCTTAGATTAAGGATTGTCCACCTGAAATCAATGTGTAGCCAAAAATGTAAAATAATAATAATAATAATAATAATAATAAAATTATTAGTGTGTGTGAGTATTCATTAGTGCTTCAATGTGGTAGACATTACCCTGAAAAATAAAATGGACAGTCTCTTCCCCTCTATCTAGATTGAGTTTATTCTGGCCAAAAACCACATTCCAGAGTTTTTCTAATTTCTTTATTGGTGGGTTCATTTGTGAGCGGCCACAACAGTTGGCTGAGGTCAGAAAGTCAACATTACAGTGCTTCCAGTCTCTTGGGAGTTATAATTTTTATATAAAAATGGAGGTTATTCAGGGTGGTTTTCTCCCCCAGCTGCTTTTAAGCAGACAGTATGCTGACCACCCAGTAGATGAGACCAGGATGGTGGAAGTGGAAGAAACTATTTGACATGACTCAAAAGGAAAAAATGCAAAGTTCTTAGGGAAAATTCTGTCATGGCAAGAGGCCATGAAATAGTTGTCTTAAACAATTTATGTTGTACTCCAGATTATAAGCCTACCTCTGATGATCAGCTCTTAAAAATGAACACAAAACAGAAGACAGCTCTGATAGGTGAAGGTATATATTAAGGCTATGTCAAGTTCACAGAATAAAGAAAATAGGTGAATCCTATCTCGTAAATATTTTATTTTATATTTTCACATCCTGTTTTGAAGGGTATTGAAACATCAATGAATAATTTAATATTAATTGAGTAAAACTTATGTAAGCTATTCTAATGATTTTATAAAACTGAATTTATAAAAATGATTTATATATATAGAATATTGAGTAGAATTGCTCTAAATATTAGAAGTAATAAAAGATTGGAAGATATTGTGATTTTTATGATTTGATTTGTTCATAAATGAATCAGTATCTTTTCTTTAAATTACCAATTTAAACCTTAATAAAACCTTTGCTAACACTGTAAAATTTATTTTATCAGGTTGCCATTAAGAGTATATACATGCATATTCTTATTATGTTACTTAGAATGTAAGATTTATGAGAGTAGGAAAATAGGCTTATTTACTACTATATCCCTAGCACCTAGAACAGTCCCTGATAAATATTAAACACTAGGGGCCCAGAACTTTTGAGTTTCCAGAATCTTAATTTATATGAAAACTTTAGGTTGATATTTATTTTCTTTCTTTTATTTTTATAATTATTATTTAAAATGTAGTGCATTTTTGAGATTTAAAAATTTGAAAGCTAAGAAACTTGAACCAGATGCCCTTTAAAATTCCTTCCTATGAAATTCTCTGAAGCTACTCATAATAAAAATCTCAAGTCTTCAATATTGATTCTACTTATTTATTTTATGTTTTAGGTTAATCCTCACCCAAGGACATTTTTTTCCATTGGTTTTTAGAAAGTTGAAAGGAGAGGGAGAGACAGAGTGAAAGGGACACATTGATTGGTTGCTTCCATTCTGAATATGCCTCTGAAGCCAGGGATCAAGCCTGCAAACAAGGTATATGCCATTGATCAGATTCGAACCTGGAACCCTTCAGTCTGCAGCCTATGCTCTATCCACTAAACCAAACCAGCTAGGGCTCCAATATTGATTTTATGGAGAGAGATATGTAGAAGATACAACAAATTAAGAGTTTTGTGCCTTGAGGGTTGGAAGTAGGTCTGCCTTCAAATGCAGAAATCTCATTAGTTATCTTAAATTTTAATGTTTGTGCATTTTTTTTAAAGCACATTAAAAACTAAGATTTACCTCTTTCAGGTTACCAGTGTGATGATAGATTCAAAAATCCTTTGTGTATTGAAGCAATTTTTAAAACTTCTTGATCTGGCATTTGCTTCTCTTTTTAGCCTCATCTTTCTAAACTTCACTCAAAATATTATCAGGTCTGAAGCTGAGACCAATTCACCAAAAAAACAGGAAGCTCTCTGAATCCTATCCTTTTGGTTGTTAATGGAGACTTCATTACATAGTCATGGTTAATTAAGTCAATGGCCATCAGTTGACCTCCAATGCCTCTCCTGTTCCCAGAGGTAAGGCAAATGTGGGGACTGAAAGATAGGACTAGAGGTCCATTCAGTCACAATGGGTTCCTCTGCCTATCAGCCATATCCTTAGTGCTTCCCAAAGGAAAAAAAACAACAACACGTTTCAACATAACAAAAACATCTTTACCACTATTTTCAGTTAGGAAATTCTAAGGGTTTTTATAGAAGTAATATATTTTCTTATTGTATATCAAAATATCTCTACTCAAAACATTCTTATCTCCAGTTCTTCAACTCAGTTCCTCTGTGTGACAGCTGTCAGAGTGTACCTGCATGAAGTTGGTAAGAGCCCCTTCAGAGCCAGTTGTGTGAGGGCAGGAGACAGGTGAGTCCAAGAGTTGGTGCATGGCGATATGTATCTTCAGTGTTTTCACTCATAAGAGTTATCAAAAATATTATATTTATGGCTTTTATCATCAGAAGTGTGATACTATCAACACTGGTGGAGGAAGTTACCTATTCTGAGAAGTTAAGAGAATTTTTAGGAAACTTTTAAATGGAGGCAGTTAAAATTAAAATGGCTGTAGTAGTTTGGAGGAAAATGCATAGAGGATGGTTTTTAGGCAAAAAAGTAGACTCAAGATAGGTAGTAAAAGTGAATAAGCTGCCTGAGGAAATAGTGGGATAAAGGATGAGGCAGGAAATTCTGACAAATTTTGGAGCACAATGTACATTTACATGGCTTAGAGTCTGCAGGAAGAACTTTTTCTTTTTCTTCTTTTTTTTTTTTTTAATATATTTTATTGTTTTTTTGCAGAGAGGAATGGAGAGAGATAGGGAGTTAGAAACATCAATGAGAGAGAAACATTGATCAGCTGCCTTTTGCACACCCCCCACTGGGGATGGCCAGCGCTCTATCCACTGATCCAGGATTTGGCTGCAGGAAGAACTTAGCAGTTGTGATGGTTAATTGTATGTGTCAATTTGACCAGGATACCCAGTGGAAACTACTCTGTGTGTCTCTGTGAGAATGTTTCTGGAAGAGATTAGTATTTGAATCACTATAAAAGATCTCCTTATTAGTGTGGATTTGCATAATGCGATTGGTTGAGGGAATAAAGAACAAAAAGGTAGAGAGAAGGTGAACTCTCTCTTTGTTCTAGAACTGGACTGTCCATTTCTCCTGATCTTGAACTCTACATATGCTGTTTCTTAGACCTTCCAACTCTGGGACTTTATACCCTTTAGACTGGGAGTTATATGATCAGATCATGGCCTTCAGGCTCAGACTGGATTATATCCCTAACTCGTTTCCAGATAGCAGATCATGGGACTTCTCAGCCTCTGTAATCATGTGGGCCAGTTTCTATAATAATTTTCTTCTTATAGATATCTGTATTTATGCCATTGATTCTGATTCTCGATTCTATGGAGAACCCTAATATAGTAGATTAGAGGATACTGACGTTTTTAAGATTGATAATTTGCAGAAGACTAATTTGCAGTGGTTTTCCTGGGTTGTAAATGCAAACTGTTGCAATAGGAGTTGTGAACTTGAAATATAGTGATTGGTGTTTTGATTTCATCTTTGCCACCTAGATCATTTTTCTTAGCTGCAAATGTAAGAGATGGAATAGAAGGTCTTTGAGCCTCTTTCAGAATTGATCTTTATACAATTATGATAGCAAATTAGAACCTTAGGATTCTGTGAATATATAATTGAGGTATCCTTAAAGGTGTGGAATTGTGGGCAGTACTATATAAAAAACTTGAAATAAAATTTTTATATGTGCCTATGATTAGATAGCTAAATGGTCAAGTAGCAAATACGTGATGACCAACGTGATCTTGCAGCTTATAGGGAAGAACTATAAGAAATTTCATTTTAATATTGTCAAGAATGTCAGTGAGGAAATGAATGAGAAAGAGAAGAATGGTAGAATTGGTTGATACCTACATTTTGATATATAAGGTATCTAGATTTATGGGACTAGACAAAGCTGTTAAAATGTTAATCTAAGAATTTTATATTGGAGTCACATGAAACTTTCTTTACAAATGAGCTGTATGAAAGGAAAATCTGAAAGAGTGGTTGAGTAGTAAAATGTAAACAACAACAAAAATCCTGAGTCTTTGGATGTGTTCTTTAATTGAATCTACACTAATAAAAAAGAAAGATGCAAACTGACTGTACCTTCACAACACCCACCAGCCAATCAGGGGTGAGTATGCAAATTAGCCCAACAAAGATGACGGGTTAATTTGCATATGCGGGCGCCAAGGGGCAGGGGTGGGACACTTGCCCCAGCTGCTCGGGGCCTCTGGGAAGCGTGGGAAGGTGGAAAGGCAGCTCCTTGTGAGCGAAGGCAGTCTCAGCAGCCAGGGGAAGGAAGGCCCATTCTTGCAGGAGTCTTCGTGCATTGGGCCTCTGGTAGATAAATAATATACAAGAGTAAGAATCTAGCTAATGTTGAAGTGACATTACAAAACCGGTGTTTTGTACAGTTATATTAGTGACATATAATATAACATAGGAGAAAACATAGGCAGGTTTTATTCAAATTAAAAATAATACAACTAGAACATTACTTTTACTCTTTCCAAAACTTGTACTAGCTTGATACTGGAGACATTCTGACTATTCTGGAGCAGACCTAATTATGACCAGAACTGGTCTTCACCTTGTGTCTAATAGAATGATTAACTATCCTATGACACCATCTAGCTACTTCCTCTCCTTTTTATATTTTTAATATAATTCTATGTGAACAATCTGGTATTTGTGTATGAATTTAGGTTAGACAGGATTAATCAGAGAAGAATTCAAGCAATGTTTTCTGTTCAAAAGATAAGTGTCAATGTTGGGAAGGCAGATCACTTCAGGATGCAAATATTCTGGCTTTCAGAGAGATAAGGTGGATTCCAATACAAACTGCTTCCACCTGCAGAATTTTCTTAATAAAAATATGGTCACGTTGTCTTTGGTCCACTTCCTTTATAAAGACACTCAATTTTCTTCACTGCGCTCTAATGGCCCTGAGATGCATTCTTTATTGCTAAGGTTAAGGTAGAGGATGCAGATGTAACACCATCCTATAAAACTGTACTTTTATCCATCTGGATCAACTTCCATGCTACTAGTATCCATATGGGAAATAGCAAAGAAAGAAGAAATATGGCTTTCATTAGATTTGTAAAATATCCTGAAATAAAACAGAATAGATTGTCTATCAATTTGTTTATCATTCTGGACAAAGGAATGTGCCAATCACCTGAAGAAAAAAAAAATTATATATATATATATATATATATATATATATATATATATATATATATATATATTCAATTGTATATTTCCATATACAATTGAATCTCCTTGATATTTACATCTGGATATGCTGTCCTATGGAAAACGTCTTTAAAAGTGATCTATTGTTTTTATCTGGTTCTTTTCTTCCACAACTATGGCATATTGTAAATTGTCTCAAAGAGTCTTGTTACAATGTTTAGTTCTTCAATCTGATGTCAAACTGAAGGTTACTTTGACCCATATTAAGTAAGGGTAGAAAAATAAAAAAGAAGACATTGGTGATAAACAGTGTTTAATTCCTTCCTGGAGAAAACAATCAACTCTCTTTCTGTAGGATAAAGCTGAAAATGGCAAAAGCTCACACAAATATACAGTGCTGTATCATTCTCGGGTTAATAAAAACAATTTATATGCAGGGTAGTGAACGAGAGAAAAGTTATGGAAAACATTTCTCATCCAAGGACAGTACACCAGATGTGCTAAGACTTATGGGAGCAATCAGAGGTGTCCAGTCTTTGCAGCGGGCCTCATTAAGTTAGACTGTGACCCAGCACCTTCAACTTATTAAGCTGTCTAGAACTTCAGTGATTAAAACCAAAGAAAGGTCAGATACAAACCTTTGGAATGTCCCTGCACTGATTATTTTCTTACAGGCACTAGAACTTCATGGAAATACTTCTCATGATGCTTGGACTTTTAAAAATTAGATATTTGAACTGGATTTACCCAGAGATTAAGAAAAATTTTAGTAAATGGCACTTCCTCAAGTTTTTTTTTTTTACCCCCCACAAGTTTCAAAACTTTAACCAAAATCTAAATAAGATAGTAAATCCTTACAAGATAGTTTTGCATGTCAGGACTGAGACCAGAGAAACAGATTTATGGAGATCTTAACATGCTCAATTAGGTCCTAAAGATAAGTGAGGGTTATAGCTACAGACAGAGGTACTAGGAATACACTTTCAAAATGTTACAATTAATTAATGTAAAAGTTATGTTAAGGACTTAATGCTGCCCCAACTCCTATTCTAGGCTTTAAATATTATATGGTTTATTGATATAACTTTTCTTTGTCCCTCTCCTTCTCCAAACTTATCTATCGCTATATTATGATAACTATATATATCACACTCTGAATACATTAATATGTAATGTAGAAGCATAGGAGTATCATCCTATTAATAAAAGCCTATGTGGTCATCACACCCTCATGCCATGATGCCCTCATGCTGCAATGAGCAATCACCAGGGGCTGCGTGCACAGTGGGTGTGCATGAGTGGGCAGGGCTGCATGCACTCACAGGTGGGCCGGGGATTGACGCTGTGTGTGCGGCACAAAGGCAGGGCCTGCAGCTCTGCACAGCAAGGCCTGGGGGTCCCCCAGCTCCGTGCAGCATGGAGGTGGGACCCTCAGCTCTGGCCTACCTCTTTGGGACAATCTATTGAGGAGCCCCAGATGGGTGGGCTGGGCTTACCTCTTTGGGGCGATTGATCATGGGGCTCCCACACTGAGAGAGGGCACAGGCCAGGCTGGGGGACCCCCGCTGAGTACAGGAATTTTGTCCACTGGACCTCTAGTCCTATCTAATAAAGAGGGAATATGCTAATTGACCCTCACACTGTTGCAAAGATGGTGGCACCAACAGCCAATAAGGAGGGAATATGCTAATGACTGTCACACCCTCTAATATGGCAGCACCCATAGCCACAAGATGGTGGTGCCCAGTCCCCTCAGCTCTGCCAGGGCAGAAGGAACATGGCCTACCTCTAGAGTCCCCCAGTCTCCTCAGTCCCCCAGCTACCCAGGGCCAGCCTGAGGTACAGGCAAGCCTCAGATGGTGGCCTCCCACCCCTGAGGGCTTCTGGACTGTGAGAGGGGGTAGGCCAGGCTGTGGGATCCCCCCTCCAGTGCATGAATTTTCATGCACCAGGCCTCTAGTGTATATATAAATAAATACTATACATTTCACTCCTCCTCCCTGTTTTAAGATTTCAGTAGGTTGAGGGAAACTTTAATTTGCATACATTTGGAGTTAAAGCTAATCACAGAATTTTGTCAGGAACAGAGAAAGAGTTGTTACTTCAACCTGATCCAGAGAAAAATTACCTTCTTCAAATTCATTATGTTTAACATTATTTAGAATGGTACAGTTGCATCAGAATTATAGTTTACAATCCAGTGGATGATCTTGCATATGTTGTCTGAGACTCAATGAACACAACCCAAGCAAGCCCTCTGTGATTAGAAATGAGTTTAGTCTGGATTCCATAACATCAGGCTATTTTATGTATGAAGATCTTGGCATTATCTTGCCATGGATGGATTCCAGAAGACCATAGTGATTCAAGTGTGGCAATATGGAATGAAGTGAATGTGGCAAAAACTTTGCCCTTTATACTGAATTAAGAAATGAAAATGAACATTGACAATGAGATTTAGAAGAGGGTCTAAAATTTGGTGGGTCAAAGTGCCTATGAGGTTTTACAACAAAAAGGATATATAAACTTTGTCATTTATGTAAGTGTGGCTTATCTAACTGCATCCACATTTAAAATAATATCCAGGTATATCTAAAATTAATAATAATGAAAGGTATATGGCATTGAGAATAAATTCTTCTGAGCCTTCTTGTGTTCTAAAGAGTCAGTGATTACCTTTCATCATTAGGAACCTGAGAGTAGATATATTTCAGTATTCGGAAAGATCTAAAACAAGTATGATGTCTGATTTCCATGCTGAGGAAATGTAACGACTGGAATGTGACTAGCTGAGCATTCAGTTGCCATCTAAGTTTATGGGTCATAGTTTACTGTGTCTTCCTAAAGCAAGAAGGCGGACCAATAGTGCCAAAGCACACTAATGAAACACTTGCATTTTAACCTGTGAAAAAATTAAATCAACTATCATAATGTGCCAAAACTTGAAAAACTTTTTTACATGGTTCAACTTGAAACTAAGTAGAAATATGTATGAGAGTAAATCTTCTCTGAAGAAACAATTGGACTACATACATCAGACAACATTCCCTTTTATATGCCTCCTGTCATTTCAAGAGCTAAGTTACCTTTTAAAAATAAGATAACTGACAATCTATAATAATAAAAGTGGAATATGCTAATTAGACTGGACAGTCAAATGACCTTCCAGACATCCTTCCGGATGACCTTCCAGACAAAGGCCAAGACAAGCCACTGCAGCTGTGAGGACCAAGCCCCTTGCATGAATTTCATGCATCGGGCCTCTAGTTTAAAATAATAACTTTAATTGACTTTAAAATTATAATATTAATGTAATTTTTACTGTAGACCTTATGAAATATAAAGAAAAGCATATTAAAAGAAACAAAATTTGCAACACCCATTGAGAGTCATTATTTGTTTTGGTTGTTTGTGTATACACACACACATAAACACATACACACATACACACACATCTGAACTATATAGGCATTCTGTTTTGTTCTTCTTGCCATCAATTTTCTGTATATTTCCCCAAATCACTTCTTATCCATCGAAGCACAATGCTTAATGGCTTTATATTATTACTCCATATGGCCGTCGCTAGCACACTAGTGGATATTTAGGTGGTTTTTCCATTTTTCTATTAGCATTCTGTACTGAGGATCCATATACATTCTTTTGTTTGTGTGTGTGAACTTCCTATTCCTTCAAGAGAAGCAGAATTATTGAAAGGGCATACACAATTTACATTTTTACTACATATTAACAAAAACTAGAAGTCAGAATACTATCTCATGTATTTTCAAGTTATATTTTTAACTACTCACCGAAATTTAACTTTTTTCTTTATTAGCAATTAGTATTTATTATGTATGCATTTAAATTTTTATTTTTCTTCAGCAAGAATTCATCTTATGTATTGGGTTATAAGAACTTGCTATATGTTAAGAATTCTTGTAGCGTGTGCCAGGCATGAGTAACATGAAAGAAAAAGTACTTGCTTTCACAGCTTATTTTAGCATTCCACGACAGAAAATAAATAAGCAAACAAGGAAACAAGACATGCCTGTGTTTCAGACAAAGCCATTTCATGCCTGTGTTTCAGACAAAGCCATTTCTTTTCATCTGAACTTTTAGATAGCAACAGGCCTAGTAGGATAGACAAGAGTGATACCTTAGCTAATGTGGCATGAGAATGATAAGGTGCTCTAGTTTCTCAAAGCTTTTATTTTATTTATTTTTTAATACATACATTATTTTATAGTTTTCCTTATTTTGATCTTGCCTACTTTTCGTCAACTGTCTTTCTTTGTATTTTATATTTTTGTTGTTATGAATAGGATCTCTCTTTGCATTATGTTTCCTAATTGGCTATAGCAGTGACTTAACTGTTTTAATTATGTCTATAATTAGAGCAACGGTACTGATGTTAGCCTCAGAGTGAACCAGTTACCACAGGATGCTACTCAAATTTCCTGGGTTTGGGCCCCCAAGATTTTATCTCCTTAACGGTCCTAAGCTCACACTCAGTGTGGAAGTGTCACGGTTAGAGAACCTTATGATGGTCAAAAAGCTTAGCCTTTTAAAAAGTATGTACGCCTAGTGATAGTTTATGTTTTGACATTATAAAACCTATAAAATACTTTAAATTTGTGTATCTTGCATCTAGTGAAGTTTAAGAAACTTTGAAAAGGTAGTTATATGTTCTAACCCACTTAATATTACCCATGTAGTATTTCAGTTTCTTAACTTGTTTTCTTACAGATTTTTCTTTCAAGAAAAACAAAAAACAACACACACAAAAACTGGGATTCATTCTGGCTGGAGTACGCTGAATGAGACCAAGAAGCTCTCTGTGCTTTGGGACTTCACACTTGACCAGGGAGGATCTGGATGGCTGTATGAAGGGGCTGACTGACTGTGGGAACAATATCCAGGAAAGACCCATCTTCCTATCTTGCTGAGTGTCTACCTGTGTTCTTCCATAGCACTATTGCATGGGGGCCCTTACAGACCACATTATCCCAGGGACAATATAAGCATCAAGGAGAAACTTTCTCACATGATTCTCCTAAAGGTCTGTCTGTGGTTTGCAGTAATGTTTTTGAAATGTTTTTTTTTCCCCCCCAGACATTCAAAATATTAATTACAATGATGCACTAATATAAGCCATTAATATTTTTTGGTCTAATTATTTTTTCCTACTAAATTTGAAGATTTTGGATGCTTTATGTTTTGAGGTCAAGCCTATATGTGATTATTATGTTTTTCACAGGCTGGGCTGAACAAAGGTGAAGTATTATAACAAGAGACTATTGATGCCATGAGTATCTACTCTTCCTATACACCAGAGATTTAACTTAAGGATAGCGATAAATGCTTGCCTTCTGCCAGTTACACACCATCACCAAGCACTCCATAAATACACATCACTTCCTTCTGTATGTCCCCCTATCATTTCACACTTGACTATCATTGTGCTCATGACCATGATGTAAAATTAATTATCTGAGTTTTCCTTACTGGATTATAACTCCAAAAAAGGTAGGAAATTTCTCTTATTTTTATTTTTATCTTCTTCAAACTTCTGTGTAGGGTTAATTGCTTAGTGAGTGAATTGATAACTCATTGAATAATATTTTTATTTTGTTCTCACATTATTTTTTAACTTGATCAACATCAGAGTCTGCCAAATGTTTTATAAAGTATTTAACTCTATATTAAGTTACTAAAACATAAACAATTTTCTGTTTAAAAATGATTGTTTTCACTGTGCTTCTTTTCAACTTCTGGGGTAAACTCATGTTTGGTTTGATGAGTAAGTGTATTTAGACATTTATCTGGCACACTTGAATAAATTCCTCTATGATGATAGATCAGTGTGCTGTTTTTAAAGTAATAATATAGCATGTGGAATTTACTCTGACAGCTTCTAGCAGCAGCAATAGCGAACACTCATGTAACATTTACTAGGTGCCAGCCAGGCTAGTAGCTAACTTAAAACTATTTGCCAGGCATGATTTAAGGACTTTACATATATTAATTTGTTGAATATTCTCATTAGCTCTGTTAGATTGCCATTATTATTCCCATTTTACACATAAGAGAACTGAAGCTAGAAGTGAAACGAATACTAGTACCCAAGGTTATATAGCTGGTAAGTGGTAGAAATAGCTTTCAAAACTAGGCCATCTGGCTTCACAGTCTGTGAATCTGACCACGATGCTGAAGACTCTTCAAAGACTTTGCTATTTTAGGTCACATTTAAAACATGACCTGAGGAGGAAAAAATATTAAGCGGTAGAGATAGAATTACAGAAATGTAACCTACCTTGAAATCAACATTAGCCCAAGAGAATTTTATTGATGGTAATAAACTGCTAGAATATGAATCATATGCTCACATGTTAAGCACAAAATTTGAGATGAAAAGTAGCACGCAGAGTGTCCATTGCAGTCTGTTATGGCCAAGCCTAATTCAGCATCTTAAACAAACAACACTAGGATCTGCAGTGTGGTTTTTTTGTACGTGGAAGTGTGTGTGTGTGTGTTTTCTTTCAAGCAGGACTAATTAATTAGTTAAGAAAGACTGTCCACCTGAGTTTTCAATCCTCTTCACACCTCCACATCTCCCTGCATCTTGGCTAAGAGAAGGGGGTCCCTCAGCCTGCCAGCCATCCTTTGTGCCACTCAGTTTATCCCCTGCCATCTGTCTGACAACATTGCCACCTCTCACCCCACACCCGGCCTCCTCATCCTCAGCCCAGCTTTTAGTCAACCTCACTAGCATGCTCATTCATTCAAAGTCACTTCAGCTCCTGATTTCATCTGGTTAGATAAATTGACAATCATAAAGCAAATCATAACAGGAAAATAATTTTATCCACATTGTCATAAAATAATTATTCTGTAAGACTGATCCTCCTACATCCATAATTCTAATACATTATTTTTTTCTGAAGGACAATAAGTAAGTATGCTGATTAGTAAATATAAATAAGCGTGTTAACTTTCTGAACTGTTCCCTTGAGTTTTAAAATGGATACTACATAATCCATTAAATAATGGTCTCTATTGAATGAATGTCTATACTGTCATACGTATTCAATTCACATTCTGTAAACTCATAGCAATATTTCAGATATATCAAAGCCTTCTGGATAATTGTTGCCATAATTATTATTTGTACAGTGGTCAGACTCCAAAACCTAGAGTTTTACCATGTAATTCTCATATATGTAACATCCCACATATTACATTGAAAGTGTTTTTTTTTAAAATGCAGTGTAAATATTTCTAGAATTATACTGATTTTGAGAACTTAAAGTTGATATAAATTGAAAGGTATAGAATGACTATTTTAATAAAAAATACATAGGGCTTGTAGCTATTCAATTATAATTCCAACTATGTCACTTATAAACTTCAGGATTTGGGGAATTTAAGCAAAAAGGTTTGAGAAGTCTCATTTGCACCTATAACACCAAGTTGTTGTTTAAAAAATTAGGAAATTTTTGCAAAGTATTTAGTACTTGTGAAACATAATAACTACTCCACATGTACCAAGTAATAATAGTATTGCTAATATAATTATGCTCCACTAATATTTTTTCAAAGTATTTTGAAATATTTGTAAGCACTAGTTAATCTCACAGACACTCAGAATGCCTTACTAAGATAAGATATCAGGACATCTCTAACCGAAAGATGTTCAATAAGATACAATATATTTTAAATATATTTTATTGATTTTTTTACAGAGAGGAAGAGAGATAGAGAGTCAGAAACATCGATGAGAGAGAATCATCGATCAGCTGCCTCTTGCACACCCCTACTGGGGATGTGCCCGAAACCAAGGTACATGCCCTTGACCAGAATCGAACCTGGGACCCTTCAGTCCGCAGGCCAACGCTCTGTCCACTGAGCCGAACTGGTTTTGGCAGATACAATATATTTTAATGGTGTAATGGTGCTTTAGTTATCAGTAGAGGAATCTAACTAATTTTTTGATAGTATAGATTCTATTTTCCTGATTTAAAAAATTCCCCACAATTGTGTGTGTGTGTGTGTGTGTGTGTGTGTGTGTGTGTGTGTGTGCGCGCGCGCGCGCGCGCGTAGATGGCAAAAAGGAAAAGAAAACATTCTGGTGTCTGGTGTCAATGTCACACAGCTCCAATTCCCATCCCAGATATTTCTTCAGTGCGCCGGATTGCAGCGCCATGGTTGGGAGGCTGGCCGCTTCAGCTCCCACACATGTGGCCCGCCAGAAGTGCTTCCATCCCTGCCTCCCGCCACCTCATAATGAGTCCCCGGTGGTGCTCCGTTAGGAACTGGGCTGTCATCCTCAAGTTGGCACTCGCTGGTTTTGGCAGCATTGTTTCTGATGATGTGTTTGTTAGGGGGGCTATTTGCTAATACCTGATGAAGTATCATCATTAAGTTTCTTGAAAGTGAGTTTGCTTTGTTAATCTAAGGGCTGTGGAACCTCTGGGAGCAGGGTACAGAGTAATAACTAAGTCTGGTTCCGGACCACCTGTCTGTGACATAGGGCTGGGGAGCTGAGACATCCCTGAGATACACTCTGCATGGGCAAAGAAGAAGGAAAGAAATATGCCTCTTGGATGCAAATTTCCTTTTGATTCAATGACAGTTTACCCCCAAGGGGCTCACAGCCTGGCAGTTTCTTTTGCAATAGTAAGTATTTTTGCTTGTCTCACATTATCTCCAAATTAAAACCAACACCTTAACTAAGGTATATAGTTTGTCATGAAGGTTGAAACCAGTGTGAAGTGATAAATTGGGGGAAATGGACTACAATTTTATGAAGTTTATAACTTAAAAAAATCTCCAGAACAATAAATCTTAAAAAGAAAGAAAGAATGAAAGAAATTAGTCAGAATAGTCTTGGAATTTGTTAATTATGCAAATTCTGGCCCTTACCCTGAGAGATTCTGATGCAGTAGGCCTGATGCAGTGCCTAACAAAATCTGTGTTTTAATATGCAACCTAGTCAATTCTGAAGGAGGTGGTCTTGAGAAAAAAACTTCATGAAATACTAACATGGAATTTATAGAGACCTGTAATTTAATCTTTAGCTGCTATCTTGGCCCTGTTGTAGTCAAACAATAAAATGCCCATAAAACTCCAAGTTTTCTATTCTCTTTCCATGTATGGATTCTCATTCACATTGTCATCTGTTAATTCAGCGACTGGTTTTAGTTTTTATATTAAATTGCTTGAGACTTTGCATTTCCTCTCCACATCCACTCTCCACTTGTCTGACTTGCCTTGTGTCCTTGAGCCCAGACTCTGAGGATAGCATCAGTCAGTGCCCCTTGCCTTCAGGTCAGTGAAGAGTAAAGTCAGGGCATTTGTTTTTCTCTGCTCCCTTCTCAGAGAAGTGTGTCAGTGGCCGAATTCTTCTACTCAAGCATTCCATAGGAGGCAATGCAGCTCTAAGACATACTAGATTCCAGTAACTGCACTCCTCTTCTGCCCCATCAAAATTGGAAGACAAACTCTTTCTTTCTTTCTTTCTTTCTTTCTTTCTTTCTTTCTTTCTTTCTTTCTTTCTTTCTTTCTTTCTTTCTTTCTTTCTTTCATTCATTCATATATTTTATTGATTTTTTTACAGAGAGGAAGGGAAAGAGATAGAGAGCTAGAAACGTCGATGAGAGAGAAACATCGACCAGCTGCCTCTTGCACACCCCCTACTGGGAATGTGCCCGCAACCAATGTACATGCCCTTGACCTGAATCGAACCTGGGACCTTTCAGTCCGCAGACCGACGCTCTACCACTGAGCCAAACCAGTTTCGGCGACAAACTGTTTCTTAATCAAGATTGTCTGACCCAAATACCTCACTTTTCCTTGTTGATTTCATGTAACTCTGTTCATACCTTTTAAGACCTCTGTGGTTAAACTCTTTGGAGTGTGTCACCTAAAGGGACCCTGACCAAGATATTAAGTTGCTTTATATCAGCTTCTGAGAAAGTCTTGGAAAATAAAGCATAGTAACAAATATTTATTCTGATTTGGGATAGGTACCATGGTAGAAAAAAGGAATATGTCCTGGTATTTGGGAATAACTTATTAATGAGGCTGTAGGTTCCTGTATATTGTTGAGAAAATCTTTAGGTGGAAAAGCAGAGGAGGAGCCATTGCAAGGAGCTCCCTGAGCATTGATTGCCACCACACTACCTTGCCACTAGCACCTCTCATAAGGGTTAATGCTCTAATTTATCATCCTTCTTTTTCATGCTCCTGCAATTTATTTCCCAAACAGCAGAGGAAGGACATTTATAAAATACAAAGAGAATAATGTCATTATATATGTATTTATAAGTAAAAAACATTTATAAAATCTTTGTAGCTAAAACTTAGAATGCATAAGAAGTAGTGTTAGTGGTGGTAGAAAATAATGAAGGACATATTCTAAATAAGAACTTGCAAAAACCGCAAAATTATGGAAGGCTTTAGAATAGAAGAGTGACATAATCAAATCTTTATTTTAGAAATTCTGGGAGCAATATGAAAAATGAACTGTAAGAAGAAAAAACTAGAGGAGGGAAATCTTATAGGAGCCTCTTTTTATATGATAGGACTCTCACTGATTGTTATCCATTGGCAATATTCTCTGAAACAGATCATTTTCCACAAATTATCTTCTGGTAAAGAGCACTAAAATCCCTAGCAACAATTCACACCTAAGATTTCACAATTACCTAGGCCTATTGTCCTGAGATAACATAAAATTCTAAATTGCTGTAATGTTCCATTACCGAGAAGTGTTTGCTATAAAAAAATATTAAAACCTCAAAATTTTCTTTGCTATCTCATAATTATACTTCAAATCCATTTTTTCTTGTTCTTTTCCCTCAAATATATATTAGTAAATTATTTTCCCCCAACAAATTGTGGCATAGATATTAAATTCATATTGTGATCTGAATATAAAATATTGAGCATGAGTTATTCCTGAACATATTTGATTATTCAAAAATAAACAGGGAGAAAATATCTAAAAATTTACATTCAATGTAATGAAAAATATATTCTCTGTCAAATTTTTTTCCTAAATCGGATTTTGTATGATTAAAAACTCAAGTGCAAAATTAGAAAAAGAGGTAAAGGGTGAAACAGATTTTAAGTGGTCTGGTCTTGTGCTATACAATCATATTATAAAAATATCCTTTTCTCATGTGAAACTTTCATTTTTTATGTGTATGTGGTTTGTAAAAGCAATTTTATTAATATATACCTGACATAATATAAACTTAAGGTAAAAAACTTGAAAAGTTTTCATGCCAGTGTATACTCATTAAATTTTCATTATAGTAAAAATGATCATATTCATTACTCCTAAAACTGTACTCATAACCCTTATAATCCCTTCCCTCATATGGATCCCACAACAATACTAACCTATGCTGTGTCACAGCACATTCATTTACATATTATATAACACTAGGGGCCCAGTGCATGAATTTGTGCACCTTGAAAAGAACTGTGGGCTCTGAGGCTGTGATAGGCACATCCTCCGTGACCCCGCCTGGCCCCTCCCGCCATGGCCCCTGGTTCCCTGTCTGCTGGCAACCCTGCTCCCACTGCCACTGCTCCCATGCACTGACAGCACTGGCCCTGCTCACACTCAATGGTGATACAGAACCATTGGGGCTGGCGCCATCAGCAGGTGTGAGTGGCGGCTGCTGCCCCAATTGCTCCTTAGAGCAGGGGGAGGTGGAAAAGCCCTCAGGGGTGATCAGGGCTGGCAGCTGCTACTTGCACCCACTGATAGTGCTGAGTGATTGGGACTAGTGCTGGGCACTGGCAGTGGGTGTGAGTGGTGACAATGCATGTCATAGCCAACCAGTTGTTCAGTTGTTTGGTTGTCCTGGTTGTTCCATCATTTGGTCTATTTGCATATTAGCCTTAGGATAGATAGAATTATATAGTATTTTTTAATCTAGCTTCTCTCATTAGCATATTATTTTCAGATTCATTCATCTTGTATTGTGAAGGAGTATTTAACTCCTTTTTATGGAAGAGTAGTATTTTATATTAATATACTAAGGTTTCTTTGTTCTTTCATATGTTGATGCAAATTTGGATTGTTTCCATTTGGGAGTTATTACAAATAAAAGTTATGCAAATCTCTCTCTATATATATAAAACCCTAATATACAAATAGACTGAACATCAGAACAACCATACAACTGTCCACTATAACATGTACTAACCACCAGGGGGCACATGTGTAACATGGCAGGCATTGGCAGCAGGTAGCAAAGCTCAGAACATGGTGGGCATTGGCCATGGTGGGATGGTGGAGCAGGTGAACGGGGTGCCAGACCAAGGTGGGGCACCAGTCACTGTTATTGGGGCGAGCCTCTGGTGGTTACTGAAAATTCTTTGCTCCCATGTGCCACAGTCCCCCCAGGTGCTCACACCTGCTGCTGGCACTGGCCCCACTCAGGCCCACTGCTGGTGCCCGGCACCGATCCCAATAGCTTGGCGCCGCCAGTGAGTGTGAGCAGTGGCTGCCAGCCCCGATCACCCCTGAGGGCTTCTCCACCTCCCCCTGCTCCTGAGGGGTGATCAGGGAAGCAACTGCTACTTACATCCACTGCTGGCACAAAGGCTCCATGTTGTAAGCAGGTGTGAGCAGGGCTGGCACTGTCAGTGCATGGGAGTGGATGCAGAAGGGGCTGGGCAGGGATGCAGACGATGGGCTGAGACCTGCCTCTGTGCCCCTTGCAACCTCACAGCCCACAGTTCCTTTCAAGAAACATGAATTCATGCACGGGGCCCCTAGTATGTACATAAGTCTCTGTGTGATATACTTTATTTCTCTTAGATGAACATCTAGGAGAGGAATGGCTGGATCATATGGTAGGTTTTTTTGTTTTGTGTGTGTGTGTGTGTGTGTGTGTGTGTGTGTGTGTGTTTACTTTTTATTACACTAAAAATTGTTTCAAAGTGATTGTATTATTTAAATTCCCACCAACAGTGTAGGAGAATCTCAGTTCCTATATACTACTGCCAACACTTGATGTAATCAATTCCCTCCCTCTTCCTTGAGAACACCTATTAAATATATACTAGGAAACTTAAAGTTCTCCCATTGCTTACTGATGCTCTGTTTAGTTTTTAAAATATTTCTTCATCTTTATATTGTAGTTTGATTCACATATTTTTATATTTTCATGTCTCTAACTTTTTGAACATATATAATACTAAATTGTTTTTCCTGTCTTCGCCTGTTAATTTTAACATCTTCCAGGTCCAAATTGATTTCAATAGTTTATTTTCCTGTTTATGGATATTTTCTTCCTTTTTTGCTTGGTATTATGATTATTTTAGCATATAATTGTGCATAGTATTTTTTAAATGATTTTTTTTTGTATTTCTGTGGTGTCAGTTGTAACTTTTCTTTCATTTATGTTTTTATTTATTTGGGTTCTTTCCTTTTTTAGATGAGTTTAGCCAGAAGTGTGGGAAAATGTCCTTATGTGGAAGTGACCACTGGGTAAACTGTGCGTGCCCAGTGGTTTTGACGGCAGCCCAACGGGCACCTAAACATCCAGGTCACTGACCCACCCAGCAAGCGGGAGTGGCTTCAGGCAGGAGGCCAGGTGTGTGTGGTGAGGCCCTGTTGACCCTCCTGCCTGCTCCCTTTGCTTGGGGCTGATTGGGTTCAGATGTGACCGTGCAGCAATCTTGCAGGTTACCCAGAGCCCTCAGCGACTCTGTGGAGATGGAGGGGGACCTCAGGAATGGTGCTTACAGCCAGCCCTGCGAGAATTCCCACAGTCCCCGGAGAGCTCCTGCCACTCCCAGCCCTCTCTGCAGGGACTCAGGTTTGTTGGACAGAAAGAGGTCTGTGCTAAGCGACCTCTGTGCGCCGGGGAGCTGGGGGAAGCCGCTGCGAGCTCAGCAGGTGCTCATGGGTCTGGGCGCTCCGCTAGTCCGTCAGCAGGAGCGGCTCTGGGCGGGGAGGCCCCGGTGTGGGGAGGGCCTGTCTTGGCGGCTTTCGTCCTGGGAATTCACTGTGGTGATCTTGCACCCAAAGGGAGCTTCAGCCTGCTGTGGTGTGTGTGTGTGTGTGTGGTGTGTGTGTGTGGTGTGTGTGGTGTGTGTGTGGTGTGTGTGTGTGTGTGTGTGTGTGTGGTGTGTGTGTGTGTGTGGTGTGTGTGAGTGTGGTGTGTGTGAGTGTGGTGTGTGTGTGTGTGGTGTGTGTGTGTGGTGTGTGTGTGGTGTGTGTGAGTGTGGTGTGTGTGTGTATGTGTGTGTGTGTGTGTGTGTGTGGTGTGTGTGTGAGTGTGGTGTGTGGTGTGTGTGTGTGTGTGTGTGTGTGTGTGTGGTGTGTGTGTGTGTGTGGTGTGTGTGAGTGTGGTGTGTGTGAGTGTGGTATGTGTGTGTGTGGTGTGTGTGTGTGGTGTGTGTGTGGTGTGTGTGAGTGTGGTGTGTGTGTGTATGTGTGTGTGTGTGTGTGTGTGTGTGTGTGGTGTGTGTGAGTGTGGTGTGTGTGTGTGTGTGTGTGTGTGTGTGGTGTGTGTGTGTGTGTGGTGTGTGTGTGGTGTGTGTGAGTGTGTATGTGTGTGTGTGGTGTGTGTGTGTGTGTGGTGTGTGTGTGTGTGTGGTGTGTGTGTGGTGTGTGTGAGTGTGTGTGTGTGTGTGTGGTGTGTGTGTGGTGTGTGTGTGTGTGTGGTGTGTGTGTGGTGTGTATGAGTGTGTGTGTGTGATGTGTATGTGTGTGTGTGGTGTGTGTGTGTGCTGTGTGTGGTGTGTGTGTGTGGTGTGTGTGTATTGTGTATGTGTGTGTGTGGTGTGTGTGTGTGCTGTGTGTGGTGTGTGTGTGTGGTGTGTGTGTATTGTGTATGTGTGTGTGTGGTGTGTGTGTGTGGTGTGTGTGTTGTGTATGTGTGTGTGTGTGTGTGTGTGTGTGTGTGTGGTGTGTGTGTGTGTGTGGTGTGTGTGTGTGTGTGTGGTGTGTGTGTGTGGTGTGTGTGTGTGTACGTAAACAGGGCACTCACTGCCTTCTTCCACCCGGGAAAGATCCCACAACTACTGGAAATTTCCTGTGGCTTGCAGGCCTTCTACTATTTGGTTTCCTTTTCTTGTTGGTTTAGATGATATTCATTCAGCCCTCAGTTGTCTCATAAGAGTAATTGTTAAATAAATACGTGTACCTTTGAGCGAGCCCACAGGAGGGGCGAGTTCAGAATTCTCTAGACTCCTGGTTGGCAAACTGTGGCTCTCGAGCCACATGCAGCTCTTTGGACCCTTGAGTATGGCTCTTTCACAAAATACCCGGCCTGGGCGAGTCTATTTTGAAGAAGTGGCGTTAGAAGAAGTTTAAGTTTAAAAAATTTGGCTCTCAAAAGAAATTTCAATCGTTGTACTGTTGATATTTGGCTCTGTTGACGAATGAGTTTGCCGACCACTGTTCTAGACCACTGACACTTTGGACCTCTCTCCCTAGAACTTTTATTAAATGCCAGATGTTGTTCATGTTACTGTGTTGTCTGCGGAATATATATTTTTTAAATTTCTGTAAGTATTCCTGTGACTTTATTTCTGTAAGTATTCCTGTGGTGTGGCTAGATTACTTAGAAACAGTTTGATACTTTGGGGTCTTTCTTTGAAGATTTATTGGCCCAGACATTGATCAGGCTAAGGAACACCAGGGCTAATGGGAGGTCTTTCTTATTATTCTGCCCAATGTCCCATGTATCGTGGTTTTCCAGCCTGGTCCTGTGAGAGGGCTGGGCTCCGTTACCTCTGCTCCTCTTTGCCTCTTCCCCCAGATCCAGTCCTTTCCTCAGAGCACGAATTGCTCAACACCCAGGAGAATCCCCAGGCAGACCCTCTCCAGATCTCCAGGGTTCTCTTTAGTGTCCTCTTTTCTGGTACCCTGTCCTCTGAACTTTATCTGCCTTTGGTTTCCTGGACCTGCAGTTCCATCTCCTCAAGGAGTCTACTGAGCTTCCTGACCTCCTCATTACTGCACCACAGGCCAGAAACTCTCTCCCAGCCATGATTGGGGTAACCAAAGGGCTTGTCTTATTTGTTTCCTGTCACTCAGAGATCACTTTCCCTATCCCTTCCTCTCCCCACCACAACCACCATGTGTAGTGTGTTATAAACCATTGTTCCTCTTTTTTGGTTATCTCATGTGGGAGGGTAAATATGGCCTTGTAGTGGCTTATTCTTGCCCAGAAGACAAGAGTTATCTGTTAAAATGGATAGTTTTCCTTATTTAAGTATATTGCAAGAATTTAGGTTTTCTGGAAAAATTACATCATGTGTCAGGAAAAGAAATTTAATTGTGAGGAGTATCTGTACTCTAATCATAATTTCACAAAATGTTGGAGATGATAAAACACTTATTTTTCTAAGATATTGAAGATAAATATTTTAATGATTTCAGAGATGTTCACTAAAATATTCTTACTATTTCTTTTCAAAAATTATGCCAATATTGTTAATAAAATATATTTAAGTAAGTGTGCATACTCTAATCACCTACATGACAATATTGAATTTAAATATAAAAATTTATTATTGGAATACATACTTTGCCCTTGATACTGTTATATTTTAGGGTATGATATAACAGATTTATCATTTCACACTCTAAAAAGAGCCATATATATCTCTTGACATATGAGTAGGACCATGCCCATAAGGACATATTTTCAAGGACATCAGATAGTTTGGACAGGCATAATTCACTAGTCTGTGTGAAGTATTTTATGTCTCTGAGACTAAGTAAACTTTATAAATGGTTTCTTGTTAAGGTCTTCATTACTCTGGTGTGGTTAATATACTTCATGTGAATCACTCTCACCCCACAAAGTCAAGGCATTACCTTAGACTGTAAACACTTTATCTCCTCTATGAATACTCTCATTTCTTAGGCTCACTTGGTACTCTCGTCTCTGAGTTCCTAACTTTTATCTTCTCACAAAGCCCATCTACGATGAGCAATGGGACCCCTCACTTGAGCCTTTAGATCCCAAGATCTATTCTCAATCCTTTGATGCTCTGAAAACTGTTCTCACCTTAGTGCCTTCTCACTTCTTCCCAAAGAACAAATTTATTTACTACAAAACTGCAAACACTTACTTAACAGTCCTGCTAGTATCAGAAGCTGAATTCTATCACCCAAACCTTAGTGTGTTATCTCTAAGGTGAAATATAGCATTTTTAAATCCATGGGGCTGGAGGCCTAGAAACTGCAGTTCTACAACAGACTACAGGGTTACTAGATCTACACAGGCTGAGTCAGTAGTTATTACTGGTTCTGAAAATTAAAAGGAGGGAATAATATCTCAGTTCAGAGATACATTGCTGGAGACATAGAATCCTATGAAATTATGGCCAGTGTTAGCCCTGGGTTTGTGTCATTTTGACCAGGCTTGAGATAGTTAAACAGTAGTTTTTAGGGAAACTGAGATAGTTAAACAGCAATTTGCCGCCATCTAGAAAATCCAGATGCCAAGCAGTCTGCAGCCACCTAGTAAATCCTATCTTCCTAAACCAAGGACAAATAAAGCTAAGAGAACAAACCTCAGTTTGGAGTATTAGACTACAACCCAAATTAATGTCTCTTTCCTTCCACCTGACCATCTGTCATAATTCTTGTTATTCTAGCTTATTAATAAGCCAGACAGAAAAAGACAAATACCATATGATATCACTTATATGTAGAATCTAATGAACACAATGAACTGATAAACAAAATAGAACCAGAGACATGGATGCATGGAACAGACTGACAGAGGTCAGAGAGGAGATGAATGGGTAGGACTTGATGAAAGAAGGTGAAGAGATTAGCAAAAATGTGTCTTTTAACCCCTGTCTAGTATTGCTTAGGTTGCCCATAGGATTTGGGGATTATTTATGTAAAGCATATGTGATCATAGGAAAGTAGAATATGAGTAATGATGAGTTTTGGAGGCACCATGGAATGAAGATGTGTATAAGAATGAGCTCTCCCAAATGGGATTATGGCAGTCAATATATAGTGAAGGAAGTCAATATTCCAAGCTGTGAGGAAATTTGTTACAGATTTCAGAGTCAGAATGACCTGAGGAACAATTTAAGAATCCTTAGTTCAGGTCTTTACTATCTTAATGGCATGCATAAATGTTATCTTTTACGAATTCAACTTTTTCATCTGCAAAAAGAATTTGTGGTAATAAATTGAAATAATGTATGTTAAGCATAGTTGACCTTTACCAATAACTGATAGATACTTTCATTTGTCCTCAAAGATTGTGAACTGGTTTACGGTAACAAGACAGGGCTGGGAGGTGGGGTAGATGAGAATGTGGTAGAAGTCAGGAATGTGAACAGGGGTTCATATACAAGATTGGATTGTTCATTGCCCTTTGCACTCCGCTGTCCCCTCTCAGGGGACATCGGAATTCTAGCATATCACTCGGATGTCCCCTCTCAGGGGACATTGCAGTTTATTAGTGATTACGGGGAATTGAGTTTCTGCCGCAAAGTAGCGTCGAGTAGCTGGTAACCAATGTCCAGAGTGGTTCGGAGTGCAAAGGGTTTAAACATTGTATATAATATATGCAATTGCCATTTGAGGACATGAGAAGTGGTGAGCATCCTTTTGGGGAAAGAGAGGATTGAATTAGCTTCTCTCTATGTACATTGAGAGAGCAGATGAGAAGTTGCAAGTGACCTGAATATTGGCTGTTAAGACAAAGACTGCATGCATTCCATCATGACAAGCTGAGGATTGGTATATGGTTATATCTGTGGGGCCAAGCTCAGGACCTGAATAGGAAACACACCTTCTCTTTAAAGCTTATAATCTAGTTGAACAGGTCAAAAACACTTTTAAAATACATGAATTTTTCTGAAAATTATTAGGAAAAAAGTAATAACTGGTTTCATCATTATGAAATAAAAGGTTGAAGGCAAGCTAAAAATGTAGTTTGGGACCGAATGGAAATTATATTATAAACATTAATAATAATAAACATAATAATATATACTTTAAAAAGCAATGATGGAGTGTTTGCTCAAAGGTAAGAATATGGGATCTTTCTCTTTACTTAGGCTTTGTGAACAGTGCCAGGCTAGTTATGTGATAAGGAAACCCTCCGAGGATGAGGCATGGAGCAAAACATCAAGGGGGATGACCTTGACTTTGGGAATCATCTAATTAAAAATGATTTTGTCACTTTGTTAGAAATGTTTTACTGGGAAACTTGGAGCAGAGAAAAGGCAAAGGCAATCTAGGAAGCCATGATTGAACTAAATATTAGGAGGAATTTTATTTATCTTAGACAAATTAAGTTTTAGGTAGCAAATGGATAATAATAGGGTGCACTATTCTTTCTCTGTCTCTCTCTTACTTTCATAATTGTCCATTAACTTTCATATGGATTAGGTCTTTAGTCTCAGAACAATCTTGAAAAATAGTCAAAGCTTATGTTATTAGCCTCAATTTGCAGGTTAAAAATAAAAAGTTCAAAGAGAGAGAGTTGCTCAAAGTTATAACATAAATAATAGAGTTGGTGCTAGAACTTACCTAGGTCTTCTGATAAAAGTCTACCTACAGCATACATTATAGTATGTTCTGCATCTCCTCAGATACAAAACACCATTTTAAATGTGAGATCAAGACCTGTGAATAAAAATAAAATCAAAAACAAAAAACACATCAGGTCATACATATACTAAAACTAGATATCATATTTAGATGCTGGACTAGATCCCAGTTTCAGATCTATTGCTGTTATTTTCATCTAAAGGCCTGATAAGATTGAGATTTATTCTGCTTGCTTCTCAGGTTCCCTAGAATGAGATTTCCTGAGGTCTTAAGAAATGTTTCTATGAAAAATTTCAGTTCTTACCATATCTCCCCTTTTTAAGGAGAAAATAGAGTTTCTTGCATTGGTGTTGTACATCAAGAGGTGCTTAATTAAGCAGAAGGGTTTCTAGTTTGGTGAAGCATATTTTTGGCATATATCTGTGGGGTAAACACAGCATATCAATAGGTCAAGAATATTTCCCATCCCTGCATTGTTAGGCTGATTCATTTGGGACTTTAGAGAATTTTTATCTTTCTAAATTTAATTTATGAGATAGCCTTAAAATGAGCTGCATTATGAGATTGAGAAATCATGGCAATTTTAAGGTTATTTTATCCTCAGACAACCTATGTAAGCAAGAAACACACACACACACACACACACATACACACACACACCTATTTTATCAGTTAATTCTGTTGATGTTTATATTTACTTTGCTATTCTGATAATTAAAGGCCCCAACTCAGTTCATTTTTATGTTATAGGCTATATTTTTTAACTTTTGTTCCTAAACTATTAGATTAATTATCTTAAGCTTATAGGTACAGCCACAGGGTGTGACAAAGACATAGGATTTCTAGATCTACACAGGCTGAGTCAGTAGTTACTACTGGTTCTGAAAATTAAAAGGAAGGAATAATATCTTAGTTCAGAGATACATTGCTAGAGACATAGAATCCTGTGAAATTCTGGCCAGTGTTCGCCCTGGATTTGTGTAATTTTGACCAAGCCTGACTATATCTGGCTGGACTGTGGATGATGCCATTTCTCCAGGAGGGAGGGTCATTCCCCTTTTATTTATGTTCCATTTCATTTAGTATGCACAGTGGGCATGGTGCCACTCTGACTTTTAACCCTAATGGAGAGAGAACATAGGTTGACTGGGAACCTCTAGGGAAAATCAAGCCTTAATGACAATTTGAGTGTAAAATCTGGTCTCTGGAAAAAAGGTCACCACATCTGCATAGCTCCTGGAGTCAGGCTTAGAGTCCTGTCTGCCTTCAAATAAAGTAGCTCTTTTCCTGTGTCTTAAGGCTGCTTTAGTTTGAGGTACAAGGAGCACATGACAGAATCAGGGGAACTGAGTGATGTTTGTGCATGTTTGACTGCGCTCTGCATCCTAAGAGAAGACTTTGGAGAAACCCAATCAATACTACAAGCATGTCCTGGACAGCAGCAATGCTGTTTTCATTCTGTTACAATAATGAATTGAAGTCTCCCAACAGCAGGTATAATAAGCACTACTCAACCCTTGATATTCAATCACCTTTAACTGGTTATATCTATCTAAAATTCACTGTTAACTGTGGTTTTACAATACCCCATTGGCAACCTTTTATGGCTCTCTCTGCACAAAAATGCAAAAACATCAAAAATGCCTCTTAGTGCCATATACTCTGTGCTTCCCTCTATTTGCTAAAATGTTTTCCATTTTTTATTTAAAATCCAGTGGAAGGCATTCAGACATTGTGCACAAAATGAAGTGGTTTTGCCTTCAGTTTGAAATTACTTTTACCATTACTGTTAGCCTAGAGTTCATATATTCATCGTTTCTGGTTGTGATTTTTGTGTTATCTAGATCCCCTAAAGCAAGCCAATCTTTTGCAAATAAAAATGAAAAGGAACCTTTTTTTCCCCTCCCAACAAGGCTCACTTGTGTTTTTTTTGTTTTGTTTTGTTTTGTTTTTGGTACGTGATTACTTTTTACTTATTTAAAGCATGATATTTTGCTATAGAATGAAAAAGCAGAATATCAAATGTAGTTTATGAACAGTAGAAATGAACAACTGTTTCTACCTTATTTTGTAAACATAAATGAGACAAAAAATCTAGGGCTCATGAAAAAATCCTAGTAAAATCCATATCCTGGAGAGAACCCAGGTTTAATATTCACAGTCTGAATATGAATAACTATATCTTGACATATTTTACTAGCCTTTCATTTTGTTTTTCAATTTAATTTTAAATACTGGTAATCTATTGTTTTAGAGTTAATTCAACACTTGACCAAAAATATCTCATTTCAAGCGAGGTTACAAAGTCATATCAAATTGTATTGTTAGATTTTAAGTTTTCGATTTCATCAGTTCAGAGTGCTTCATCTAAATGGGATGGATTTTACCAAAATCAGGTCTTGGACCAGCAAGCTAATAGCCTGTGTAAGTACCATTGGTTTACTGACCAAATAATCATTTTGCTTTTATTTCCAATTTGATTTATTGGCTTTATAAGATGATTTCAGTGGATTATTTGAAACATTTATTTTACTTTGCAAAATGCAAAACAGGGCAACAATAAGAGAATTGCAAATTAGTTACCATAATAAAGCAAATGTGTTTAAAATATTTTTATTATGCAAAGTAAGCAAAAGTACAATCTATTTTGATTTAAATATTAGGAAAAAAAGCATAATATTTAAGAAAGATAAAAATGGAAGCTATTCTTGTGATAAAATTTTACAAATTTCAGTATGCCTAAAAATACTAATATATGGATAGTGCAATAATACAATAATATTTTACATATATATATTAGATTTTGTGGACAAGATTTAAAATAATAGGCTATATGCTTCTTTGTGTCTAGTCTACAGAATAGGTAAACTTGTACTTTCAAACAAATAAAAAGGTAAAAGTTTCCATCAAAGCAAGGGTGGTAAAACTAAACTTAGCTTTTATAATAAAAATAGCGTCAAATTCAATTTCCCTTTCTACTACTCAGTAATTCTGAAATGTTTTGAAGTAGTACCAGGCTGCAGAGTAATGCAATCTGCAAAATATCACCAATATTTTCAAACATGTGGTAATGATTTTCCTTACACTTAAAAGTGGCCCCAATTCTAACAATAAGCACAGTTGCTTCAGTAAAAATGCTAACTTTGACAGGTTTGCTAGCCATTTTTTATTATGTTTAATGAAAGATCGTTAACTTCTTCTGATACTTCAAAAGATCACCACATTTTGGTAGGTGGAGGGGAGAGGAAGAGGTGCAGTAATCACTATAAATCTTTATTGCTCAAGCAAAGAGTAGATGCAATAAATGAAAACATTAATGAATTAGGTTACCTATATTTAAGATATTTATAATTTCAGCAATCATTAATTCCAAAATTGTGGAACTCATATATTCTACTTTATGAGACATATTATTAAAAAATCCTGTTCTCACAATCTTGACAATATGAAAGAGAGACTTTTATTTTACAGAAAATAAACTCAAAATTAGGAACATACATAGTACCCATGAAGCATAAATTATTCTCTTAAATTCTAGGAAAAGCTAAATTTCATCAAAACTTGGAAATGCATTGCAGTTTATCTCAAAGTGTTATAAAATAGGTGACCTTGTACAATGATATATGCAGTACTGAAATAAAAAGATTTTGGAGAGAAACATAATGTAATACAATATATAACCAATGACTGGCAGCATAAGAAAGTTGTGAAAAATCTTTGTTTTAAAATGGCAAATATATTTTTAATATGTTTTCATTCGAGATGTGAAATAAAGTGAAGCTGAATCACTGTAGAAAAATGTCTCATAGGTAGAACACAGAAATGATTTAATAAGTTCTATGAAAGTCAATTTGCATGAGATCAGCACCTAGCCTCTAATGGGTGGTAATGGATTGTTGGCTTGATTTTATACCACTTGACATCAGATTACAATACACTGAATAAATGTTAACCTATAATCCCTTTAGTAAAAGCGAGCATTGTTTGTCTTCCCTTGTAGAGACCACATTGATTTTCTTTTATTGGATGCTCAACCACTGCACCTTAGATTGATTACTTTGAATTAAATGTGCAGAGAACATTTTTATTATTCTAAAACAGCAATCTTAACCTTAAGGAGATGCACTTTCTCCCAATCCCCTCTGTGCTGCAGAATGTATACTCAGCCATATCATTTAGATTTCTTTAGTTTTCCCATTTTGTTTCAGGGCTGCTGTGATGCTGACCCCTACTCTGCTCCTGTGACCCTTGACCCAGACACATCTGACCAGTCAAGGCTCTAGGGGTGGCAAATTAATAGAAGCCCTGCTTGTTAATTGCATAAAAGAAAAGCCAAAGAATTCATCACCTCAGTCATGGCCATTGCTTCCCTTTGACCTCCTTCTCCCACAAGGCTTTTGCTGGTGGTCACATCTGTGGTTTTCCTATAGCCTACATATTTGCCATATAATTATTCAGCATCAAACCTTATTAATCAAATCGATGCTGTGTTTTAAATGGAAATTGCAGGATTAATACAAGCATTCATTTCATCCTGAAAATCTTGATGGCTTTAGCACATGAAATCCAATTGGAATATAAAAGAAGGGATGTAGAGACCTGATTGAATTAGAGGAGGCATGGTGCACATTAAATTACATATGCCAGCAGGGTTCCATGCTTTTATAGTAAAATACTGCTTTGGAGTCCATACGTCATATGACCTCTTGTGTTTTTTCTGTAATTCACTGACACTCTCAAGATAAGCCAGAACATAAAAGGTTCCCATATTTTTAAAGATGTTTTAAAAATATCCAGAATGTCTTCAATAAAGAAAAACAAAACTAATTTCTATAACCATTTCATTGAATACAAGAGATTATCACGAGAAGACACAGCAGAAACTAAGTATATTTTCTACTAAGTGGTGCCAAATATCTTTTTAGGTGATGGGAGAGGATAGGTAAATCTATAAAATCAACTTTCAATAAACCCTTCTTTTTACTCCGAATGTATTTTTATAGTAGATACTCAGTAAATATTAATTACTTAATAAAAAAAAACACATTTATACAGGGCCTGGGTAAATAGCCATGTCTTTTTAATTGCATTTATTACAGAAAACACTATTTGAGAGTGAGTCTTGCAAACCAGAGTCACAGACAGACTGTTTTTGACAAGTACCACAATGATATCAGCAAAGCTCAATAGCTTGTTCTTTGGGGTTAACTCTGACCTAGTGCGAGATTAGCACCAGCATCTCAGTAACCTAAGAAAATAGGCCAAGTTAAGTTCTTAAATGCTTCAATTTGAAAAATTTGCCACATTCTAAAAATTCTCTCCTCTCAAAGAGGTTTTCTTAGTGCAGCTTTTGTTTTTAATCTGGTGAACATGAGAGAAGTGAGTGCCTTTGTGTTTAGAACCCTATTATGGATATGATACACTGTTGACATATCAACGATAACCATTTGGAAGAAACTTAACTATAATTAAAATATAATAATCATGAAGTACATTAGTTATGAAATAGTAAGGCAGTTTGGTTAAAGGGATTCAGTAATGGCAAACTGTGGTGTCTTATAAGAAATTAGATATCATAGAAGTTCTTTTTAAAATTTCCTGGTTTTGTGTAAATTAAGGTCAAGTTTGTCTCACTCAAAACAAGTTTAAATTTACTTTTGAGATTGGCTGTACAGTTGTTTGTTTGTTTTTTTAAAACAAAGGTCTCTGATAATTCATATGTGCCTTTAAGTGAATTGGGAAAAGTTACCCCCTCCAGACAAACAGAGACTCTTGGATTTCCAGCCTGGTGAGCTTTTGTGTTTCTCCAAAACAGAAAAAGAAACATCTTGCCAGGGTGCATGGAGTGGGAGCAAGGTTTGTGCCCTCTTATGCTCGTCGTTATGTGTAACTGTGCAGGGTACAACTGTGTTACCATGTGTGGCAGGCCTGCTTTCGGTGACTATCAGAAGCCATAGGAAATTCCTTATGTGCTTTCTACCACTGAACAATAAATCACATTTAGTATTTAGTTTTAAAAAAAATAAGTTTGAGTTCAAATAAAAGTGATCAATATGATAGGCAGAAAATTCTGATTAAGGAGTATTTTTTTCCCCTGTGGCATATATCTAAATGCTAGCTATCACCTACATTCTACTTTGTTTCTCTTAGAAGGGATGAGAGTTTTATGGGCCTGGTTTTCTTGGGTAATGGTATAAGAATGTTTATGCAGGACCCTTACCCACGGCAATTCCTCTTTACCTGCACTGACATTCTGGAGCAAGAGCTCAAAGAATATGGTTCTCCTGCCCTTCTTAAATACATTTAATTTTTTTTAAAATGATGGTTATTTATAAATCTCATCTTAACATAAGAAAAAAAGTTACTCAGAAGACCTTCATGATGATAAATTTATGAAATTGCATTTGACAATCTTGAAAACAAACTTCTCCAGTATATTTTATGACATAAATTCTTTTATTTTAATACTAGTAGCCCTGTGCACGAATCTGTGCTCCAGTAGCTCACCAGTAGCTTGCTGCCGCCCTCAAGTAGCTCCCCCACACCTCTCCCCCTGCTCCCCTTTATAGCTTGCTGCCTTGCCCCCTCCTTGTAGCCAGTAGCTCACTTCTGCCCTCCTGTAGCTCTCCACCCACTGCCCCATCCTCCTGTAGCTCCCCCCCTGCACCCCCTTCTCTGTACCCCCTCATAGCTTGCTGCCCTGCCCCCTCCTGTAGCTCTCTGCTGCCCTCTTGTAGCTCTCTGCCCCACCCTCCTGCTGATCCGGGTTCTGGTTGTTATGCATATTACATCTTTATTATATAGGATGCCTCTTGCCAAATTGGATGATTTTACTTACCAAAGTTTATACATCCTTCCTGATTAGTTGTAAGAGGCAATTAGTTGTTAAATAAGTCAGCTTAGCATTCATAGGACTTAAATAACAAGTTGATACACAAATACTGTGAGGTGCTGTCTGTTAGTTAGAAATAAATAGCACCTCAGATGCTTTCCTGTAGTTGCTTTTATTCACTACTGGTACATTATCTGGAGTTTGGTTCAACTTGGAATAGACTCAGAGTCTAGAGTTTTCCATCATGGTTCCCATAGGAGCTTTAATTAAAATGAAAATCTTCAGGATAAATAAAACTGTTAATCCAGCACAGTGACTTTACCTGATATTGATATAACAATGTATATAAATAGACCTACGCATGTACAAGTGTGTGTATCTATATGAATATACAAGCCTATACTCTCTCATTCCAGAGAGGGGCAGTGGCAGTGGTTTGTATAAAGTAGATTCTCTAAGTAGTTTTGCCAGCTTTTTATTCTTTTTCTCTTAATCCTCACCTAAGGATATTTTTCATTGATTTTATAGAAAGAAGAAGAAGGGGTGGGGGAGGGGAAGAGAGAAAGAGAGAGAGAGAGAGTGAGTGAGTGAGAGTGGTTGCCTCTTGTATGCCCTGACCAGGAATCAAGCATCAAACCCACAACCTTTTGGTCTATCGAGTGATGCTCCAACCAACTGAGCCACTGGGCCAGGACTGCCAATTTTTTCTGTTAAAGTTTAGGAAGCAAAATTATTTACAGTCAGTTCTTTAATTAATACAAGTAATGACTCAATTTGTTGCTTTTTGTTGATAAAAGGAAAAATTATTTTCTTGTTTTACCAAAAAAGCTTTATTTGCTCACTTATGAATATTGTCATTATTAATATGAAAAAAGAGATTTGTTAAGTATATATTTGATGTTAGAAATGTCTTCAAGATAGGTGAATGAAGAAAATTGAATATTCAAAGTCTAAGATAACTTTTTCTGAGCTAATAAAATAAACGATTCCCTCTGTATGCCAGGACATTCTAACATTTTCATTTCATGGAGCCATGTATTCTCTTTTCTGGAGCAAGCTAAAGTTTATTCTCTCTGTTCCTAGGGTAAACATAATTATTTGATGTTTTTAAATTAGGAGAAATAGCACAGACCAGGGAAAATCTAGTACATTTCATTATAGTACATAATTAGGCTCTGAAGAAAAATAATGCCCACCTGATTCTATCATGTACAGATCAGATGAAAGTTACGGCTATTAAATACTCAATGAAAGGGAAAAAAACTTATAATATTTTTGGTAGACAGATGAGCAGAAAGTAGATAAGAGAGTTTAGGCTTCGAAGGGTATATAAATTACTTCTCCTCAATGAGAACATTCTTCAGATAGCACTGTGAGAGATGCCATGAAATCACATGACAATATCTGAACATTTGTTTAGGTTATATAATAGTCTAAAAGATTATATTAATATTCCCTTAGGTTTGGCAAGAAACTCCTTGACCTGAGGTATATATCACAGTGAGCTCTAATTGCATTGATCTCACCTCTAATTTACTTTATTCTTATAATTATTTGTTACCATTTGAGTAATGGAGAAAATAAATCCTTTTAAATAACATGGACTAATCCTATTTGAAGGAAGAATCAAATGTTCAAATTCATTTATGTTGTCAATATATCTTATTGAAAAAAGAAAAATATATTTTAATAGTACATCAAGTTAGGATATTTTTACACTACTTTATAAAAAGCTGTAATGAAATGACCTCTTAGCATTCATTTAAAAGTAGATAATTAATATCTAGGAATATTGTTGTTTTTTTTTTTAAATATACTTTGATTGATTTCAGAGAGGAAAGAAAAGGGAGATAGAGAGATAGAAGCAACAATGATGAGAGAGAATCATTGCAACCCAGGCATGTGCCCTGACTGGGAATTGAACCATCTTCTCCTGGTTCTTAGGTGGATGCTCAACCACTGAGCAACGCCAGCTGGGCATTTAGGGAAATAGTTTTAAGAATCTGTACTTACATATATACACAAGATGTTTTCCCCCTCAAGTTTACAATGAGATGATTAAATTAACCACTAAATGATTGAATTATCCAAGTTGTCAAAAGATTGATTTTATTTGATGTCATTTTATTTCACTGAGGGAAGGGGAGTGTAATGTAGCAATGATCTAATTTTAATCCACTTTGAGTATAGGTCAAAAACTGCATTTTATGTTGAAATCTGGGCGTGTGTTTACATATTTTGGCTGAACTATCTCAATGCTTTGCACAGTTCTCTTTTATAGTAGGTAAGAAACATTGCAAGATGATGTCCTTTTTCTTGACTAACGAAAAAAATATATCTTTTTGCAAGTTGCCTTATAAAACAAAGTGAATCTCTAGAACTTAATGTATTGACCTGATAAGAAAGTAAATTATTTACATATTATTCTTATGATGTATATAAGTTTGCGGTATAACATAATACCATTAAATAAATAACAGTTAAGGAATAATATTGTTTTTTCCTAACAGTAGAATACGACGATAATGAAAAGCATGTTTTAAGAGCAATCACACAGATAAACATGCCATAAAACACAGAGCGATCTGGTGAAATCATTCTAAAACAAAAAACTGATAAAAGCTAGACATTTTTCAAAGGATACATTTCCTATGTACTGATGATGCTTTATGCTTAGCAAGAGCCCTTTAAAAATGTGATAGAATTGCTCCAACTGCACACATTGTTCAAGTCTCAATTGACTGTACACTGTGCAAGCATGAGCAGCCCAAATGGACCCCGATGCCTTTGTAGGCTTAGGAAGAACACAGGGATTGACAAGTACAGAGGATGAGTTCTTTATTTTAATATGCTTTTTTTAAAAAATTAAGAAACAGAAATAAAGATAAGTCCACCTATTCAAACATCTCCTTCTGAAGTCAGTATTTAACAGGGAGCCAGATGTTCTTTAATGAATGTCCATCACACTAATAATGCACTTCATGCTTTTACCGTCCACATAATGCCACAAGCTAACGATTCAGTGCAGGGTGATATCCAAGCTCGCACCAGCCTCTCCGATAGTCCAGGACATCTCAACAAACACTTGAAATGCTACCAAACCCAAGCCGCCACTTCACATGATTTATGATGTCATTAATGTCAAGCTATCAGTGGACAAGAGTAAAAGAGACAACAGCAAAGCTGACTAAAAACAAATAGTTTTGATTAAACTCAAGGACGTTCAGTACAGCTTTCAGCAAAAAGGCATTCATCATTTCCGAAGCTGACCTTGTTTTTTTTTGTTTTTTTTTTCCTCTTCATTTTTTAAAACCCTAAATGCAAACATAATGCACGTTAGTATGCTGGGAGACTCTGAACACCACGGCGGCCATGTCCACTCTTTAAGGCAAAATGAATGAAGTAAAAGATAGAGCACCCTTCTCGATGGGGCTGATGGAGTAGTTAATTGACCCTTTTCCCTAAATGCTCCCTTCCCCTCTCCTTTTATTTCCCAGAAGAATTCTGTAACTCTCCTTCTAAATCATTTGCAAAGAATCAGCTTCTTTCTTTCCTCTCCTGTTTTTTTTTTAATGCCATTTTTTACATTCAAAAGAATGACTTTCTAAACAATAAATAATAAAAAAAAGAAAGATAAAAATGTATGTGGAGTACAAGGCCAATATTTCCATGTAAACATTTCTAACTAGGCTGCAATATTTTCTAGAAGCACAAATTATTCTTCAGATTATTGGTGTGCTTACATCTCTGGCAATAAGTGGGTACAATGCTCCTTTATCTGATGTGGGCTCTATTTCAAACATGCCAATTCTCTGTTGAATAAGAATTAAAATATAAAAATGTAAAGGGGAAATAAATGATATAGCAGAGATTTTGTTCTTCATCAACAACCAATTGTACCATCACCTCAGGAAATCTTATTTCATGCCCTTGTAAAAGCTGCAATAACTCATTCAAACAACAGGGAAAACTAATAGTTCAGGCTTTAAAATGTATTTTAAAAAGCTGTCAGTAACCCTGTGTTTTTTTAAGGTAATAGGTTTTATGCTCAAGTACACATTTTAAACAGTGGTGCTGTCCCTCTACATTTCTGATATTGTTATGAGGATCTAGTCTTCATATTCTTTTATTTCAATAATTCTTTCATGTTGTTAGCATGGCATACTTCAAAACCATGAGCTTTTATCAGCAGATATGGCTTTCACAGGCATTACTATAAATTAAATTGTATCTCAATCTCAGAATAAATTTAATTATGGTATTTCAATTATAACTACATATGTTTAAATAAACTTTTTAAAATCAGTACCTCATAAGACTTAAGATAAAAGCTGTAGATTATGTGTGTTTGTGTGTGTGTGTGTGTGATTAGAATACTTTCTGAAATGTTGCCTATTTTTAACTGAAAGCATTTACTCATATACACTTAAAACACTCCTCCCCAATTTAGGTATTTTAATTCTGATTAACAAAATCTCCCTGGTAAGGTTTTTTATTTTTTTTTTGTGGGAAAATAAGACAGACTGTTTTATAAGTATTAACTGTGCATGAGAACATTTGTAATATCACCCTTGGAGAATAATAAACAGATACTAGAGATTGAAATTCTGACATAGTTTACAGAACAATAATCCAAACATCTGTTATAATGACAAGGGATTTGCACAGAGTAGAGAGTACATGGGAAAGCTATGCTACTTTTAGTACAGTTATAATGTTAAATCAAAGCGTTGCAGCTCAAGGCATCTTGCTGTTAATATAAACAATTTTCTACATATTCCTGGGCCACAAGCCAGATCTCAGGATTCAGTCACAAGCACAAGGTCAAGAGGGAATCAACAGGATGAAATTACTGCCTATGAATCAAAAGAATAAATGGATAATTAAATATGAAAACAAATTAGAAGGTATACTGTCATTTAACTTTATCAAATAAATTTGTTGAGCAACTTGTTGCAAGATCAGTAGAAACTTTAATGTATTTATTGATTAAATCTGAGTTATTAGGATTTCCATAAGTCAGGCTCACCATATCATTTTATATATATTATTTTTCATATATGAAATAATATATGCCACATATATATGATTTTCTAAAAAATCCAACATCCAAATCATAATTGTAAAGATAAATATCTAATCATAATTATTCATAGAAAATAAATAATACTAAAAAGGTTTATGCTAATCATATATGCAAATTTCCTAAACCTAAACTTGCAAGAAGTACAATATTGTGAAGAAAGACTTGTGTCCTGGTTTTAAATGGTCTAAAAATGTAGTTTCACTTTTGTTCATATGATCTTGGCCACACATAAAGCCCCTTTAAATTCTGATTTCCTGTAAAATTCAGATTACATTAGATAGAAGAAATAATACACGCACAAAAACAAACTTTGATATATGAACTTGATATATATGAAAATGAATGATAATGGATTGACTCATTGAATGCAAGTTTCTAATGGATTTCCCAGATTAATAACATATCTGGCTTCTCATATGAGTAAAAATTATGTCAAGTATTGACTAGAATGCCTGAGTTTGGTTAGTGGCAATTTTAATTCCTTCCCTTAGAATGGAGATAAACATTTCTAAAATCTTCAGATTATGAAAAAAGGAAAACATTTGAAAATAAACAATGGGGGAAATTGAGGAGAAAAAAATAATGTGTTTTTCCTATTTGTTAAGAAGAGCTGTTCTGAGATAACAACCTATGAAATTTCCTCTTCCCAGCAGACATCCTTGAAAGCTCCAGAATGTGAATGGAGATACAGTTCTACGAGAGAGAGTAGTTTTGGGGGGTTGAAATAGGAAACAGAATTTATCATAGAAAATATTCTACAGGGGTTCATCAGATTGTTGCAGAATTTCATATATGCCATTAGGTTAAACCTCATCTTTCTAAATGATTCCATCCCAAATGAAGTCAATGTAACTCTCTCCCCTCCCATAAAAAGGTACATCAAATGTAAGAAAACAAATTACTAAAGTTCAATAATGGATTTAAATTGTTCTGAAATGTTGAAAAGTATTAACTAAAAAAAGGGTGGTTTACCCATTCTCATGAAGATAACTGCACATGCCAACCTTTCCCTCTCCTTGAATGAAACAATCAAACCTGGACAAATCTCAAGAGAATTACTTGAGAACACTGAAAAGTAAATATCAGCAAGTCTAGAAAGTGAAATACTCCAGAATTTTATACCATAAAACAGTAAGTTTACCATTTCCCCCCCCCTTCAGTATCTCTCGGCCTGATCATAAGGCAACCCCAATCCCAAAAGTGAGCACTTTATACTTCCTAAACAGAGAAATCAAAGAGAAACCCTCTAGTTCTGGTTAAAGGAGCAGAAAAGGAAATTTCTAAAGCCCAGAGAAAATAGGTGAAATCGCTTGATTTTTTTCTTTTTTCCATTGTTTTTTCTTCTGTTTCGTTGCACTCCATAACCAGGTGGTGCTGCAGACAAAACTCGGCTGCAGGGATACTTCCTTCCCCTTTGCTGGATCTGCCATCTCCAAGTGGGTAGTGCCAGACTGGCGATTTCCCACTCTCTCTTTCTCCAGCCAGGTGGCCCTGGAGCTGGTGCAATCAAAGAAGAGGACAGTTTGACTACCGTGTTTCCCCCAAAATAAGACATCCTCCAAAAATAAGACCTACTTACAGGTTTCCTTCTGAGTGAAATATAAGGTATCCCCTCAAAAATAAGGCACCCCTATGCTAAACATAAGAGATTTGGCACTGATTCTGAAAGAAATGGAGTCACAAGAAATTCACCAGGAAATTCAGGAATTGGATTGTTATGATGATGTTCCAGAAGATGATGACATGTTTGTCATTGAATAAATGAGTAAATTCTTGATACTGTAGGATTCACAGTTTGTCTGGTTTGTGTTGACAACTACCGTACTACCGTACTGTATACAGGTAATAAATTTCCTTTATTTTCATTTAACAATAAATGTGAACCATATTCTTCATGGAAAAAATAAGACATCCCCTGAAAATAAGACCTAGGGTATCTTTGCGAGCAAAAATTAATATAAGACAGTCTTATTTTCAGAGAAACAGGGTAGAAGACCAAAATGTGAAACCCAGAGGTCTAGAAAATATCAGTAATGTTGCAGAGAGGATGTGGTTAGGGAAAGCAATAATTTTATGTATTAATTCCTGGGTTAGTACCTGACCTATGCGAACAGAATATAATCCTAATTAGCATGCAAAAGACTTTGAAAAGGAATAGATTGCTCATCAGGTCTCAAACTGACCACTGGGTCATTTATATGCAGGATAAAAAAAGAGCATGGCAAAGGCTTTGAAAAGTGAACTGACATTGGAAAAACAGCTTATAGAAGGCAAAAAAAAAATAAAAAAAATAAATAAAATAAATCATCAACATTCTCATAGAATATAAACAAGACCCAAAGTGTTGTAATACTCAAAATGAATACAACATAACAAAAATCACTTGGCATATGAAGAACTTCACAAATCTCAATTCACATGGGGAAATAAAATCAAGGGATACCAATGAAAATAGCTGTTAGAACTATCTGGCAGGGCCTTTACAGTAGTGACAAAATGCTACAATTAGCAATTGCACACTCTTTGAGTCAAATATTAAAATATTGAATGTTACCAAAATAATAAATGTTATAAAGAAGAAACACATAGATATATACATTAGTTAAATTTTAATTACAGACTTTATGTAAGGAGGCTTTATTAAGTTGTGGAAGTTCTCTCTACCTAATTTTCTGAGAATTTTTGCCATGGATGGATGTTGGAACTTGTCAAATGATTTTTCTGCTGAAACCGGTTTGGCTCAGTGGATAGAGCGTCCGCCTGCAGACTGAAAGGTTCCAGGTTCGATTCCGGTCAAAGGCATGTACCTTGGTTGCGGGCACATCCCCAGTAGGGGATGTGCAAGAGGCAGCTAGCTGATCAATGTCTCTCTCTCATCGATGTTTCTAACTATCTCTCTCTTCCTCTGTAAAAAATCAATAAAATACAATATATTTTTTTAAAAATGTTTTTTTCTGTGTTATCTGATACAATGATATGATTTTTCTTATCCTGTTGATAGAGATTTCTTTGATTTTTAAACGTCAAACTTGCAATGTTTAATTGAAATAAATTTCACTTAGCTGTGGTATACGATTTTCTTTATACAATGTTGGATTCTATTTTTCATATTTTGTTGAGAATTTTTTTCACATATATTCATATGAGATACTGGTCTGAGGTTTTCTTGTTATGCTTTACGTCATAAAATTAGTTAGATAATGTTTCCTCTACTTCTGTTTCTAAATGAAATTGTCAAAAATTGGTATAATTTTTCCTTAAATGTTTGGTATGATTCACCAGTAAAACTATGGTGGCCCAGTAATTCTTTATTTAATGATTATTAATTATTGGCTGCTATTATTTTAAATTTGTTAAAGAATGTTTTAAGTGCCCGGATGTGGACTATATGGGTGGAGCCTGTTCCAGGTGAACTTGGAAAGAATGTGTACTCTGATTTTGCTGTGTGAAATATTCTATAAATATCAATTACATCAAGTTGATTGATAATGCTCTTCCAGTTATCATATCGCTACTTATATTCTGTCTGCTTGATCTGTCAATTATTAATAGAATGTTTAAGTGTTTAAGTCTGTAACTATAATATATTTATCAATTTATCTCTTTAGTTCTATTAGTTTTTTTGTCTTATACATTTAAAAAAATTAGGCATAGATAGACATATATAAAATCCCATGTCTTTTTGAGGATGATCTCTTTATTATTCTTCAATTCCTGTCCTTATCTTTGATAATCTTCCTTGTTTTGGTATTAATTAAGCAACTTATGTGATTGACTCCATTTTAGACAGTATCAATTATACTTCTTTAAAAAATGTAGTTATTTCTCTAGAGTTGACAGTATATATTTTACATGAATCTAAATCAATCTTCAAGTAATATTCAGCTCCTTCATGTGTAGTGCTGGTAACAGAGCATTCTCAATTGTGACATTACTGTCATACATTACTCTTATCCACAGCCTGCAATTAGCCAGTTAATATATTTACCTAAAACAAACAGGTACTTATTAGATCATTTAAGAATAAGAAATATAAGATTTTGTTTTAAATTTATTACCTCTCAACACTCTTCTCTTAAAAAATGTTTTTATTGGCCAAAACCAGTTTGGCTCAGTGGATAGAGCGTCGGCTTGCGGAATGAAGGGTCCCAGGTTCGATTCTGGTCAAGGGCATATACCTTGGTTGTGGGCATGTCCCCAGTAGGGTGTGTGCAAGAGGCAGCTGATCGATGATTGTCTCTCATCAATGTTTCTGGCTCTCTATCCCTCTCTCTTCCTTTCTGTAAAAAATCAATAAAAATATATTTTTAAAAAATGTTTTTATTGACTTTAGAGAAAGGGAGAGGCATAGAGAGACAGAAACATCTATGAGAGAGTAACACTGATCAGCAGTCTCCTGCCTGCCCCTTACCCACAACCCAGGCAAACAAGTGACCTCTTGGTTCATGAATCAACACTCAACCACTGAGTCACACCGATGGATCAGGCTTCTTTTTTAAAATATAGGTTCAAGTTTAAAATCCTATAATTTTTCTTCAGCATGAAGAAATATTTTCATCTTTCTTATAGGGTTGGCCTTATGGTAAGATATTTCCTCAGTTTCATTTGTCTATGAAAATCTTTATTTCTCTATTTTTCAGTATAATTTTGGTAGATGCAGAATTTTAGGTTGATTGGTTGGTTTTATTTTTTTCAACATTTTAAATATCAGACTCTACTTTTTTCTTCCTTACATGTTTTCTGATGAGAAGTCACTTCCTTTCCTTAGTCTATAGCACATGTGTCAAACACAAGGCCCGCGGGCCAAATCCAGCCCGCCAGGCCTTGCAATGTGGCCCGCACCGCGCTGTCATCACTGCACTCCGCTGTCAGTTTATGACATTGTCAGTTTATGACTGTTCAGTAAACCATTCGGTCCTCGATTTAGGCTGGATTTTAGATTTTGGCCCCTTCTCTGATTGAGTTCGACACCCCTAGTCTATAGGCAAGACATTCTATGTTCACATGAAGCTTCCTTCAAGATTTGCTTTGTTTTGAGTTTTCCAAAGATTGACTATAATGCAGTATGCTTAGGTCTGGATGTTTTTGAGATGGAGTATTCATTCTGCTTAGGGTTCTCTGAGCTTCCTGGATCTGTGGTTTTGTATCTGCATGGATTTTGGAAATTTCTCAGCATTATTACTTCAAACATTTTTTTCTGCTCTATTTTCCCTTTCTACTGCTTCTGCTATTTCAGTTATAATTATGTTAAACCCTTTGAAATTGTAGCACAGTTTTTGATGTCTGGTTTTAATTTTTTATTTGTTTTTCTTTCTTGTATTTCAGTACAGAAAGTTTCTACTGACCCGTGATCAAGTTTACTGTGTTTTTTTTTTTTCAGCCATGTTGTGCCCATCAAAAGCATTCTTCATTTTTGTTATTATTGATTTTTTAGCATTTTGTTTTGTTTCTTCCTTAGAGTATCCATCTCTCTAGTTGCATTACCTATCTCTTCTTGCATGCTGTCTGCTATTTCCATTAGAGCTTTTGTCTCATTAATCATAACTATTTTAAATCTCTTGCCTGATAATTTCAACATCTGTGTCATATCTGAGTCTGGTTCTGATGATTGCTTTCTTTTTCAGACTGTGTTTATTTCTTGCTTTTTAGCATACCTTGCAATTTTTCTTGAGATCTATAATGTTGGATTAGATAGTGGGAACTGTGGTCAATAGCATTTTAGTGTGAGGATTTATTTTAGTCTAGTTAGGAGTTCTACTGTTTAATGTGTACTGTAGCTATGAGTACCAAAGACTTCACATTTCTGTAGTATCCTTTTCTTATTTTTCCTCTTTGCTTTGGGGGGTCCCTTTATTCTGATCCTCAAATACAGCCTATATCTTGCAGCTCTTTTGACTCTAATTCACTATGATAATACTGGAGCCCTGTTGGTGTCATCCTAAAGTGTGGGAGAGGGGAGTCATCTATGTTCTTCATATCAAATCTTAGTCTTTCAGTGGGCCTGTGTTTGGGGGCTGGATCCTTTATAGAAGTTTTTCCAGTGGCATAACTATCTTCCTCACCTTTTGCACCCTTCCCTGGCTTCAGTGTTCTCCAACTGAAGCCCTGATCCCTGTGGCTATGTTTTCCTCTCCTGAGGTTAGAAGGAAGTCCAGACAGAGCAGAAATAGTGATGGATTCTATTTCCACTACTAGAATAAGGCTTTGAGTTGACTTGATGTCCTTACCCTGGATAGCAGGCTTTTGTTATGGAGAAAGCTCTTTGCTAGAGCCATTGAAAGATCTTTCTTGAATCCTCACTATCAAAACCTAATGGGATTCTCAGAGGGAAAGCCCATGAAAGTGTCAATGTCTCCTAAAGACTGTAGCCCCAGGAGTTTCTCCTTTTTTTTTTTTTTTTTTTTTTTTTTCTGGTTGAAAGAGTTAAAATTCTAGGTAAATAAACATGTGACATCTGAACTGAATATAGTCTTCATTTGCTGAAAGAGATTAAACAGTAAAGTACAAAAGGATGTATAGTCATTGATGTATTTGGATTGAATCCAGGTTTGCTCTAGAATTCAATTATTTTTATCCTATAGAATAAACATAATTATTGGATATACTGCCTTTACCGTTCTTCAACACTGTGCCCTTTTTGGCTCCTTGGGCTGGCTTTTATGGCTTGAGAGTAAAGCATGAAGAAAATTAGATTTGGTTTTCTGTTATAAAATATGCATTGATGCAATTGGATTTATTAAAACCTAGATTAAGAAAGAAGAATTTTTCCATTTGAAAAGTCACTAGACTAAAGCTAATCTGTCTACCTTGTCTAGAGATGAGCAAGACTTTTCTTTTATCCTGCCTTGATTTGCTTTGCTTAGGTACCATGGATGTATTACTTTTATTACATCCAGTTTTTAAATATTAATTGTATATATCAAAACAAAACATTTTTATCACATAAAAAATGTCATATTAGACAAGGTTTGATTCATCCAAGGCATAATTTACCCCCCTCCTTGTTCTCAGCTATAAAATACTCCATCCATTCTAGAAACATAAAAAGAGGCCAAAGTTGTTAAGGAGATATTTGAAGTAAAGTCCCCCATTACAGGTGTTTAAATCTCCTTGCCCAGATTTATTTATTTTTGTTGTTATTACTGTGTAGATATACTAAAACTGAGAGAAGGAGGCAAGATAGAGTGATTACATGGGAGAAGACTCAACCTATCCTTTTTGAATTTGAAGGTGGAAGTAGAGAACTACATGTCAAGGAGCGCAAGCAACCTCTCAAAACTAGAAAAGTGAAGGAAACAGATTCTTTCCTAGAGCTTACAAAAGGGACACAATTCTGTCAAAAGTTAAATTTTAGTTCCGGAAAGCCATTTCAGACTTCTGACCTCCAGAACTGTAATAAAATATTTAGTATTGTTTTACGTCACAAAGTTTCTGGTAATTTATTACAGTAGCAATAGGAAAATATATATAGATCAATCACATAATTTTTTACCAAAAAATTATTTCTTCTTTCCTTCCTGCTTTCATCCCTACCGTCCTTCTTGCTTTTCTGCATTTTTCCCCCTTCTTTTTTCTCTTCCTCCATATTCCATAAAATATTTGGAATGTTTGAGCAACATATACTCAGGTGAGATTTATTACCAACCTACCTCTTTGAGTAATATTAAAAGCACCAGTGATTGCATTCTCTAATTTTCTTTCACCTGTCTAATATTCCCACTATTAGTTTGCTTATGAGAAAGGATGGATATATATTTTATTTTCCAGTGCTGATTCTGATCAAATAGCACTGTTACATTTTCATTTTGGAGAGAAAGTTTGAGAAAGGTTCTGAAGCCATGTGGAGGCTCGATAGGAAATTCATTACTTGATAGGAAATTCATGTATTGTGGTCAATTATCCACATAAATGTTTGCCTTTGGCCCAGGAGTAGGGAAACAATGCCTTTCCAGAAATGGAAGAGAGCTAGAAAGGCTCTTTAGAGATGTGAAAACGTATTAATTCATTGGGAACGGGCACGGTTCATAAAGAAGCTTGAAGATATTGGGTAAAATGGTAAAAGAAGAGGTATCCAAAAGGAACAGTTTTTGCTTTATTTCAAATATTTTTTCTTAGAGATTGGCTTGGAATGATATTTTTCCTGGTTCCCATAACTTGTTCAAGAATGTGCTTTCCACAGTGAATTGGAATAGCCTTTCATAGACTCCCAGTGTTCTAGCACACTGTGATCCATACATGGTAATTATTCTTTTGGCCTAGAGAGATGTATAGACTATACAAAACCATGAATTGTCTTGTTCATTATTATAGCTGATAAAAATACTACCAGCAACTTTTATTAGCTAGCCAAGTATACCAAACTTCAAAGGCACATGGCCAATAAAAAGCTGAGGTTAAGTGGCATGATTATAAACTTTAGGTTATGTTTGGTGAGCCCTACTTCTGCGTAAGTTTAGAGATCCCCCTCTCTCATTCAAGAAGAAATTGCTTGAGAAAAATACTTATTAGAATGATGTGTTAGGTGTTCCATTTTGACATTACAGAAATGCCTCAAAACCAGCTAGAGGTAAAGGTTAAAATACTAACTTTTGCTTGGGGTTCTTAATATATACTGACTGAGAGCAATGTTTTCTGACAGTAAGAGCTGGAAAGTTCATAGCTTTAGGGAACATGATGTTTTAGAATTTATTTTTATGTAGCAGACATTTCTCCTTAAGTATTAAACTATTACATTTTCATTTTTATGTTATATAACTTAAATATACCCTTAAACTATTTTTGTTTATGTTTTATGTTAATCAAGATTTAAAAAAACATTAAGCATAAAAAACTCTTCTCAAGTGATGTTTTTATCATTATAAGTAAGTGTAATTATGATTATATATACTTCACAAAAGACAAATTTACAATTCAAACCTCTTTGCATTGGTTTTGGCATTAACTTACTATGGCCAACTCAGCATTTATTTATTTATTATTATTATTATTTTTAATATATTTTATTGATTTTTTACAGGGAGGAAGGGAGAGAGATAGAGAGCTAGAAACATCGATGACAGAGAAACATTGACCAGCTGCCTCTTGTACACCCCCTACTGGGGATGTACCCGCAACCAAGGTACATGCCTTTGACCGAAATCGAACCTGGAACCTTTCAGTCTGCAGACCGACGCTCTATCACTGAGCCAATCCAGTTTTGGCAACTCGGCATTTAAGTAATGCATTCATTAAATACTAGAGTCTTGGGGGGGGGGGGGGGCGGTATCCCTCAGCCCAGCCTGCACCCTCTCCAATCTGGGACCCCTGGATCAGGCCTAAACGGGCAGTTGGACATCCCTCTTGCAATCTAGGACTGCTGGCTCCTAACCACTCACCTTTCTGCCTGCCTGCCTGATTGCCCCTAACTGCTTCTGCCTGCCAGCCTGATCACCTCCTTATCACTCCTGGTCACCCCTAACTACCCTCCCCTGCTGGCATAGTTGCCCCCAACTGCCCTCCCCTGTAGGCCTTGTTACCCCTAACTGCCCTCTTCTTCAGGCTTAGTACCCCCCAATTGCTTTTCCCTGCAGGCCTGGTTCCCCCAACTGCCCTTCTCTGCCAGCCTGGTCACCCCTAACTGCCCTCCCCTGCAGGCCTGTTCCCTCCCAACTGCCCTACCCTGCATGACTGATTGCCCACAACTGCCCTCCCCTCATACCATTTTGTGGCAGCCATCTTGTATCCACATGGGGATAGCCATCTTTGACCACATGGGGGTGGCCATCTTGTGTTTTGAAGTGACAGTCAATTTGCATACTCCTCTTTTATTAGATAGGACTAGATATGTACTACAGTTGAAATAGACATATTTTCCAAATATAAGTGGGTATAAAGTATCTTCTCTATGTAATTTACTAGTTAGCAATTCATTTATGATGAGTTTATGACACACAAACTTGTCAACAATCTAATGAGCTGTTGTCAGGTGAAAAAGAAAATAGTTTTGTGAGTATTGAAAAATTAGACTCCTAGTATGTAATAATCATTTAAGACTTGATCAAAGTTGGCTGTAACACATAGGAAAATATAAAGAGAGCAATGTTTTAAGGTTAATATACAGTTAAGAGCTTCACATGAAAAATTAAGATTCTTCTGAACCTACCTTAAATAAAGCATCCAGCATATGATAGAGATGAATCACTTGCCCTCATAAATCTGGCATTTAAACTGAACTAGTTATGAATATGGGTGACAGAAAGATTTAGCTGTATGCCTCATCTCCCCACCAGTGACTAAGTAATTAGTCTTTCAGTTAATCTTCATTACTATTGTCATCTTCCACCTTGTCCTTTGAAAACAAGATTAAAATAGAAGGATATCTAAAAATTCATATTGAGAAATATGAGGGCTGTAAGCCATTCATATGACAAAGGTGCTTGGAAGAGTAAAAGTTATTTCATCTAATCTATAGATATACCAATGTTAAAATGATTAAAATTTCAAAGGAGATTTTGGTGCATGGTAATGCTGATGAATAGTCCATAGACAGCAAAAGGCAAGATGAAATGCAGGCCAGGGAGAAGCACTAAATTGTCTTTTACATTTCTTGAGTCTCTACTGTTCCTGTCCCCTGCCCTCAAACACATCAAGCCACGATTTCAATCTTACAGCACAAATTTGCTTCTGCGTAGGAGTTTATGTGACAAGAACTAAGATCATGGATATGCTTTTAGAATCTCTTCCTGAATTCAATAAGAGAGTGTGAGAGAGGGATTGAAACATACCCTCAGGAGTGAAGGTCTCCATCAGGAAGGCACCTTCATTTAGAAAATATTGGCTGATAAATCACCAGAAGTAGAAGTTCATTAATTGTAAAATAAAGCTAATTATAATACTATTTATTTAGTGCCAACTAGGCACTAGACAGTTTGATCAGAGGTTCCCCGAGTCTTCCCACAATCCTGCCTGTAGTATCAATCTCCCTTTTCAGACAAATAAATTCAGGAAAAGTAACTTATTCAAGGTATTTACCAGTTTGTAGTAGAATAGGAGCTTGAAACCATATTTGAAAGATTTCAAGAAAAAATCCTCAAATGGTTTTATTTGTTTTTAGCATATCTCAATTAATTTTTAGGTTAATCAAGGAGGGAAAAAGAGTAGTGATAAAACTTAAGCTGTGCGAAGAAAAGCAAAAGTAAAGTGGGGTGGATAAAGAGGTAAATTTTATAAAAAAAGATACAGTCTTTTCTTAAGGTTAGATTTTTTTAAAACCTGCAATTATGCTGATAATATCCATTTTATTCATTAAAATGTTTCTTTGGATGCTCATTTCTCTAAAAAAATATACTTTCTGTGCAGACACGTTGTATTGGTTTTAGCTCTTGTTTAACTGAAGCTATTAATAAAACCCTATGGTTTAATCCACGTTTTTTTCACATTCATAGACAGATAGCTCTTTTTAGTAGGTCCTCCGGGATCATGCAGCCTTCATTATTTGTTTGCAAGAGCACATAAACAGAAGCTTCATTGACATTCAACAAGAGGGTATCTTCCCAGTGAGATTTAGAGAATTCACCTGCTTGTCAATAACAGATTTCAGAAAGTTTTGTTTTCAACACTCCTACATAACTTGAGCCACTTATTATTCAATACTTTCTTTCAGGACCTAGTATCTAAATCAAGCAAGAACACCCTTGTATTGTCACCAAATGATAAATTTATTTGTGAGAGAAAGAGTTGATCTTTTGTTTTTCATTTAGAAATAAATAAATGCATTTTTCTTCCTGGACATGAATTAATTAGTGCTTTACTGTACCAGACATCCACAACATGAAAAGAATGTAAACCCAGAGCTATCAATACAATTACACTGGAAATAGAAGACTTGGAAAAGAGAAAGTAGTCTGACAATAATGGAATCTGTTGTAAATTAAAAGGAAAAGAAAACTAATGAAATCTGTGTGGATTAAAAAAAACTCATTGGATTCCAGATTGGGTAGTTTGTAGTTATGCTGTGCTATCTTCTATGTTATGTTCCTGCCCCTGTAAACTGTTACAACTAAAGTAGTATATTAATTTCAACACACAAAACTAACATTTTGGGTGCTCAATCTGGAAGAAACTGATGTTTTTGCTTACAGATGCCTCTTTGTGGGGTAATAAAATTCCTTCTAGTCAGGTTAAGACATTAATTAAAGTCATTATGACCGAATAATAGAAAGCTTTGACACTTGTTTTAGAGATGTATATGCATTGAAATGAAACAATAACTCAAAATCATAACTACTTCGTCTCTTCTCAAAAGTCAGATTCAGGGAAGCATTCAGCCATTCCTTAAAATACTGTTAACTCAAAACCTGCATTACTTTAGACCACCAGAAGAGTACATAATTAGATAAAATTGGTTCAGATCAAGGAGAGTAAATATGGGCACTTTATCATTCTCTCACCTTCTCAAAAACACTGATTTGAACTCCCACAGATTCTAGAACAGGCTACTAGTATAAACTCATTCTAGACAGTGTTTTGCTATTTTCCCTGGAATCATATTCACAAAGGCATTTTATTATTTTGTCCAATTTTCTTAGAAGATGTTTAAGAAAATTCAAAATAAAATTTGTTTTATATTTGCCATATAGTGTTTTGAGGATATAGCATCTTTATATGTGTGTCTCAGTAATGGACCTTGCCTCTCCCTGAGAAATGTTAAGTTCCTCCTCCTTTCCCTAAGGACCCATAACTGTGATTTCCATTTTGACTGCACCACTAGAAAGTGCACATCCAAGTTTTAAGCAATAGTAATCATGTTAGACCTGCAGACCCTTATCAACATATCTTCATAATTTTTTCCTTAGTTCTGATATTCTATTTTTCTTTTACTTCTTGTTAGATGTATTTTCTTAGACTTTTCTTCAAATCATCTGTAGGGAAAAGTGGAGTTATAAATAAATAAAAATTAAGAAAGTGTGGTGGGCCTATATAGTACTGGATAGAGTAGATACTGCCTAAAAATATATACTATTTTTTCAATAAAGATGTTCCTAAGGAAAAAGAAAAACCTTCAGTATAAAGTAAATGTCCACATATTTGAAGGCTAGAATCTAAAACTCACACAACACAATCAATATAAACAACGAGATAAGAATTTGAGTTTTCAAGGTTCTTGACCCCTTGCGGCTAAATACATTTGAACGTATGGATTCAGCCCTATTTAGAATGAGCTGCCCAAAATTTCCACGTAGTTCAGCTCTTAGGTCTCATGTTTTCATGCTTCAGTTCCTTAAAAATTTCTTACTACTCTTGCTGTGAAAAATAAACCAATTTTATTGTCATTTTTATTCAAAACTGCAAATAACTTGTACTTGATAGTAGAATCTAGATGGTGGAAATATATTATATAAAAGTTTAAATAAGTAGCTTTCCATTTTGGGAAAGGAGAAAGAAAAACTTTGAGAATGTTCAGTTTTAAAAGTATGCAAAGATATAAATGTAAGGACCTTAAGATTTTTTTATTCAAAGACTAATTTACTTTAAGTTTGAGAAAGACATGCCATTCTTTTGTTTCAAATGCATGCTTAATAAAACATTAAACACTTGAGGTCCAGTGCACAAATTCATCCAGGGGTGGGTTCCCTTAGCCTGGCTGGCAATTGGGGCCAGTCGGCGCATTCTCACCCAATCCCGACTGGGGCTGATGGGGACTGGCCAGCAGGTGAGGGACTGTGGGAGGCCTCCAGGGTGTGTCCAGCCTATCTCGTTCAGTCCCAATTGGCTGGACCCCAGCAGCAAGCTAACCTACTGGTCAGAACACCTGCCTTCTGGTGGTCATGAGAGTCATAGAAATTAGTCAAGCAGTCAACTGAATGCTCAACTGATCAGTTGGACATTAAACATTATTAGACTTTTATATATGTATATATTTCCCTCACTGGTTTGACTCAGTGGATAGAGCATCAGCCAGTGGACTAAAGGGACCCAGGTTCAATTCTGGTCAAGGACAGATGCCCAGGTTGCAGGCTCAATCTTAAGATGGGGATGAGGGGTGTAGGAAGCAGCCAATTAATGATTCTATCTCATCATTGATGTTTCTATCTCTCCCTTTCCCTTCCTCTCTGAAATCAATAAAAATATATTAAAACAACAACAATAAAACATTAAAAATTGACTTACTGTACTTTCAAACTCTAACCGTATAGGTTCATAAGAAATTTGCAATTGAAAAAAATATAAGGTTTCATTTAAATCTAAAAAGATTTTTATTTGTTTTGTACAGCAGTGGGTTTCTTTTTTCCCCACTCAAAAAAAAAAAAAAAAAAAAAAAAGGAAAGTATATCGTATGTTTTCTTTTCCATTGCTCTTCTAGAATAACAATAGCCTAAGACAGTAAAGGTTTCTGATGGTGACTCATAGCAATTAGCTTGTATCCTTGAAAATCAGTCAGTGACAATCAGTATCTCACTATTTTATAAACTAAAGTTATATTCCTGTGAATTCTTGCCAAAGTTGAAAATTTAATAGTGTGGATTCTTGCTCCTGTGTGACCCATTTCCAACACCACCAATGAGACACAGTCTCTATTTTGTATGCATTTAAAAATATACAGGTAAGAATTGCTATTAAATCCTTTGTAGTTATGTTTTAAATTATTATTTTTTCCTTTAAAAAGAATAATAAAAATTAAAGAGATGCAGTAGAATAAAAAGTTGTCTGCCAGGGGTTAGGGAAGACAGGGTGTGATTGTAAAGGGGCAGCATTGTGATGATCGGTGATTCTGTATCAATTGTTGAGGTGGTTATAAGATATGTACAAATGGTATCATACAAAATTGAGTGAATTAAAAAATGGGTGAAATTTGAGTAAGACGTGCAGTCTACTCAATTGAATTGTGCCAATTAATTTCTGGTTTTGACAATGTGCTATAGCTTTGTAGGGTGTCACCATTTGGAAAGCTGGATGACTGGTACACAGAACTTCTCCATACTTTGTTTTTAATTTCATGTAAGTCTATGTTATTTTAAAATAAAGGGGTTTTTTTTGTTTTGCTTTTTTTTTAGAAGAGTAACCAAATTAGCTGAAAGTGGGGGAAGATTTTATTGATTTTGTTTTTAGCAAACAGTCACCTAATATGCAATAAGAACATATACTTATATATCGAGCAGAAATAAATGTATTTATATATCAAGCAGAAATAAATACATATAAGATGTACCAAAAATGTATACACATGTTAACAACTGATAACTCACTCCTTCTCAGGTTAAACTGATTTGAAATAATGGGTGAAGCAGACTAAGCTATGAACAAGGAAAATTTATCCTAAAGTGCCACTAGATTTTTTTTTTTCAATTGGAATACATAAAAGGTAAAGTTTATGGTATAAAACCTGCAATAGTCGATGAATTTAAGGCACATAAACTGAACAAAATGATTCCTTTGCTTTGCATTATCAGCAGTCAGCAGTGCTTGGACCAGAACGGTCATCAGTTTGAAACCAGGCATTGACAAAAAAAACAAACACCATTTCTGTAGATTCTTTTAGATTTTGAAAATGAATTGAGTACATTCAAAGTGTGTATACATTTTTTTGGAACACCTTGTATATAAAGAAACCATAACTAAATATTTTTTATATTGTTTTTCTACATCTTTAATTTTAAGACTAGAGGCCTGGTGCATTAAATTTTGCACAGGTAGGATCCCTAGGTCTGGCCAATAATCAGCGGCTATCTGTGGGGTTGACCAATGGGGCAATTGGGGTCCCCTCTGGCACCCACCTTAGCTGGCCTGGCGTTACCCATTCCTGGCCCCGCCACCTGCTGCTGCAGCTGGTTGGGGCCTGTGAACTGGGGCAGCCTCTGCATTGAGCGTCTGCCTCCTGGTGATCAGTGCACATCATAGCGACTGGTCATTCCTCTGGTCATTTGGCCATTTGGTCCATTGTTTGGTCGATTAGCATATTAGGATTTTATTACATAGGATGATATAATTAAATAAAAGTTTATATCTATCACTTTGCTGTTACATCGTGGTAGAAAACAACATTTCCCATTCACTAATCTATTGATCTGGATGTGGGAAAGCCCTTCAGCTGTGATTGCATTATTGTACATAAAGAAAGTATTGTAAAAGACTACCCATAGACTCTATTAAACACTTTCTCAACACTTTCTTCCTGGCTACTTCATATTTACTTTAGTGTATAATGACAAAGTTTATGGAGAATTATTCCTGTCAAAATTCAACAATGCCTTCTCTGTATACTTTATGTCAATAAATAGGTGATACTTATTGAATAATCTAGCCTATATAATAAAGAGGTACTATGCAAATTGACCATCATATCCTCATAAGATGGCTACCTATGATCAGGCTGGCCAGAGGGTTAAGTGAGGGATGATCAAACAACTGAACAATCAGGCTGTGGGGCAACTAGGCCAGCAGGAGGGATTAGTGAGGGATGACCAAATTACTGAACCGCAGGCTGTGTGGGGTGACTAGGCCAGCAGGAGAGGCAGTTGGGGGTGACCAAACAGGTAGATGGGTGCAGTTGGGGGCAACCATGCCAGCAGGGGTGGGGGGGCTGTTGGGGACAATTAGGCTATGGGGGGTGGCAATGAGGAGCAACTAGGCCAGTTGGGGGTGACGAGGCTGGCAGAGGGGGTGAAGTAAGGGGTAACCAGGGCAGTGTGTGGGGGGGGGCAGTTAGGAGTGACCAGGCTGGCAGGAAGGGGGCAGTTGGGGGCGACCTGGTTGGCACCCAGAGGCAGTGAGAGGCAGTCAGGCAGTCAGTTAGGGGTGACCAGGCAGGAGGCATATGAGCAATTAGAAACCAGTGGACCAGGATTGTGAGAGGGATGTCCAACTGCCGGTTTAGGCTGATCCCAGGGATTATGCCTAAACCGGCAGTTGGACATTCCCCAAGGGGACCTGGATTGGAGAGGATACAGGCTGGACTGAGGAGATCCCTCCTATGCACAAATTTCATGCACCGAGCTTCTACTATATTAATAGGAATGGTGCTAAAATATAAATTGTCTTATTTAACATTAATTCTTACTCAGTGAGGTAGTTTATTATCAACCTAGTTTTATGAGATTGGCCTAAATATGGCAGAGGTTCTCTTTATAACCTGGATATAGATTTGAAAATTTTAAATGTTTACCATTATGTTTACTATTAATTTGTATCTACTGAAGTGTAGACTTTGATTTTTAGGGCCAGATTGTCTTTTCTGAAGGCTTCATTTTCTCAGGCTAGCCACAGTTCTGCAAGTTTTTTAAGATTCTGTAGATTTAGCCCTAAATTCAACTCATCAAATTCTTTCTAGCCATCAATGAGCATAATACATCAGCACAATTTACAGCTTAAATTCCAAGAATTAAGTGCGATTGGCAGTGTCAACAGCTGGAGGACGGGTACCTTCATCTTCTAGTTGAAATTTCTGCTTTCTCATTAAGAGTCCAATGGGATTTACATAATTGCCCAAATTTATAAAAATAAGTTTTTTAACCTAGGTACGCTCCAGGTGAATAATGATATCCAATTCAGCTTTGCATAATTAAGGTGGGTTTTACAATAAAAAAACAAAGGAAACAGTAAACACTCCCTTCAAACTTCAAATATGGAGATTATTACAATGAGAAGATGATTATTAAAATGGTGATGATAATTATGATACAATAAGGATCAATTTACTTTTGGTTAGAAATTTATTGATCCTCTTATAGATTGTATATGAACTGGGTTTTTGCAGTTGATTTGAAAGCACAACACAAAACATATGGCAACTAATTAAATCATGCTGTTTCATATTATTGCTTAACATCAACACATTTTTTCAAAAGTTAAATTTTCATAAGCTTGGCTCTTCGAAGTTCCCTGAGAGCAAGAACTGTGTGATTTACGTTCCCACAGTAATCCCTCGGCACATAGGAGACCCAGAAAATATGAGATTGATTCATGTTTGGAGAAAATAAATTTAACTGATTAAAAAAAACAACACTATAATACATCAAACCCATTCAGATAGAACTGAATCACTGTATCCTTTCAAATTGACACTGATGTGAAGAAAATTCTTTATTCACAGTTCTAGTGCTGTGTCTTTCTGTATGGTATATTGTATTTATAGGGTGTATTCTGTACATAATTATAAAAACTTATAAACTTATGTATATGCATTTAATTTATTCTCAACAAAATACTCAAAGTTTTAATAAAATAATTATGATTAAAAATGAAAGTAGTAGCCAGGGTAAAACAATAAATAGTGTTTTGGTTAGTCCATCTTCAATAAACAAAACTTGCTATATTATATACTTATTATTAAGAGGAATTTGGGGAAATTTTCAAATTTCTTAGTTAACTTTGTATTTAAAAAATTAGCATGAAGGTGATAAGGAATGAAGAAAAAGTTTACCATTCAAAATATATTCAAGTGAGATATAGATTTCTAAATAAATTTGCTGTCTTTTTATTTTATATTGAGCCTCATTAAAAATAATGCCCACTACCTTAATTAGCCCAACTTCAATTATTAAGAAAGTATAAACACATGCAGAAATGTATATGGAAGAAGAGTACTTGTAATCCCAACACCCTGAGGTAATAGCTATTAATATATTGGCATAAACATAATACCTCAAACTGGAAGCAACCTAAATGTCCATTAACTGCTGAATGGATGGACAAAGGGTAGTATATCAATATAATGGAAAACTATTTCACAATGTTAAACCCCCCCACAAAATTTAAATTCATGAATGAACCTCAAAAACATTATGTTAAGTGAAAGAAGCCAGAATGAAAGATCACATATTGCATAATTTTGTTTACATATGTAAATCCTTTAAAAAAGCAAAGCTGTTAAAAAAATATGTGTTGGCATAAAACTTTACCAATTAAGAGGGATCATAATCTATATGCTAGCTTGCAATATAGTTAATTGAGCATATAAAATGAACCTTTCTACTTTTATTACATAATCATTTTTCATAATCTATAATATTTTACTGTATAGGTATACCATAATTAACTTATTTTTTAATTTTTCAACAATAATATATATATATGTGTGTATATAATATATATCTTGGCACATTGATATTTTAAAATAAATAGTGTATTTTAAATAGAAGCTTAGAAATCTCAGTGAATTATGATAGATATCATAAAACTATATAGATAAACTATTAGAATTGTAGTTCTTAAATATAAGATTTTGTGAATTTTTTTGCATAAGTTAAATTCCTATAACTAGACATTTTGAGTTAGAGTATAAAAATTATATATATAATTTTACACACAAAGGTAAGTTCAGTTGATCCTTGAACGATGAGTTTGAACTGTGGGGGTCCATTTATACATTCCCCCCGCAAATATACAGTTGGCTCTCCATATCCCCAGTTTCAAATCCACAGATTCAAATAATGGCAATAGAAAAGAATATTTTTGATCCAAAGTTGGGAATCCATGGCTGCAGAGCGCCAACTGTATGCATTGTTCTAAGCCATTTCACATAAGGGTCTGAACATTTGTGGATTTGGACATATGCAGGAGGTCCTAAAGCATATTCTTCCCAGATACTAGAAACAACTGCAGTTAATTTTTTGTGGAGTCAAAAGTTAGACACAAATTTTCTACTGCACAGGGGCCAGGGTCCTTAACCCCTTTGTTTTCCAAGGGTTAACTATATGTATATATCATTTGTATATATTTTTTCTATTAACAGATTTCTCTCAGAAACATATATCAATATATACTTCCATTTTTAGTGAGAATATCTATTTATCCTTTTTCTTAGTAGTAAATGGGCATTATCAACCTTACTAATCCAACCTAAACTTTAAAGAAAAATGTGTTACTTTAATTTATAGTGCCTGCTTAGAGTCATAAACATCCTTTCATAAGCTATATGTTCATTTGTATTTCTTTTTGTGTGGGAATTACTTGTCTTGCTCATTTTTTTGATTGAGGTCATTGTTTTCAATTTATTAGTTGATAAGATTTATTTACTTATTAATAATTTTAATAATTTGCCTTTCACATATTTTACAAATATTTGTTATACATTTCTCTTTGATTTAAAATTTTTTGTTTGTCATATAAAAGCATTACATTTTTAGGTAATTAAACCTAACAGATTTTCTTTATTGGTGTTTCTTTCTTATGCAGTGCTCATGATTCCCCTCCCAATGATTATAAATATCCACCTAATTTTTTTTCAGTATGCTTTTGTTTTTAACTTTAATATTCACATTGAAATAATCATTTGTAGTTTAGTTTATTATTAATAGTATGGTAAATATATAATCTTTTTATACTTATGATTCCTAGGTTGTATCAGTAGCAGTGACTAAAAACTTATTTCTTCACTAACCAACTTTAAAGTTAGCATATACAGTCCCACTCTGGAGTAACAGACATGGATTTCAGTTTATTTTGAAAAGTACATATATTTATTATAAATCTTTGGTATGGTGTTCTCATTTCTGACAGACAATTTTGCAGTCCTTAGTTACTACACAGCACTACAATCAATTGAAACTCAAGACAAGAACTGTTTCTTAGTTGAGGGATGAAGAAGGAACCTTGTCTTTACAACTATAGATTGACACTTTACACAAAGCTACCTGAGAGGAGAGATGCAGTGCCCATTAAAATTGTTTCTTTCTTCCTATAATATTCTGTTTCATCATTGACTTGGAGTAAATTATTTTCATTTACCACTCCTTCTTGGGTAGGGTATTTTAAATTAAATAGAAGTTTATAAATTATTATGAATTATGATAGATACTATCTATAATAATAAAAGTGTAATATGCTAATTAGACTGGCTAACCTTCCAGACAAAGCCAGGGCTGCGAGGGAAGCCCAGGTCCCAGGTGCCAGAGGGAAGCTGGTGCCAGCAGCTGGGGAAAGGAAAGTCTACTCTTGCATGAATTTCTTGCATCAGACCTCTAGTAAAACTATAAAGATAAAATAAATGATTAGACTTGGAGTTCTTAAATATAGGATTTTAAGCCTACACATGTCATGATTTTAAAAGTATCATAAAATATTTATGTGTATTTAACTTTTTTTAAAAATTAAGCACTATTTAGTGCAGGGTAGTCTCAGCTTGAAATAATGAATGATGATATACATACTGAGTACACTACGTGTGCCCTGCTTGGACCACTCAGCATGAGCTCTAAAGCAATCTTCAGATGGCTGCTACTGTGTTGGGCTTGAAGGTGCCCAGGAGAGGTCAAGCTGTGAACCAGGATGGGCTGCCACTAGTGCTGGGTCTGGGGCCACTTATTGAGAGATATGGGGCATACTGAGGCCTTATTTGAGAGATTTTAGGCAAGTTCAAATCATGAGGCAAGAGAGGCCAGTGGTATGGAAAAGCCACTGGAAATGGTTTAAATGAACCTGTAAGTAGTGATGGGTAGGGTCTCAAGGAATCACCAGGGTTGGGTGAAAAATGTGAGGTAGATTGATGGAGACAGATATGGCACCTGCTGGCTGGGTTGGGCCTGTGGTGGGGAGGCTCAGCAAAGAAACTGGCCTCTGCCAGCAAATCTGTCCCTCCAGCTTCCGCCCTGATACCAGACAAGTTTATAGTAAGGCTCAAAGCCTGAGTTCTTAATTGTCCCAGGTTATTTTTAAGCTGCTGCCCTGGCACTGGAGCTCAGAATGAGTGAGTTAAAGCATGCCCATGTGCAGGCCCTTTGAGAGGAATCCCGAGCTCCAGCAGCTTCCCTGTCACTCAGCCACAATCCCACTGGTTTTTACAGCCCCAAATTTTAGGGACTTCTATTCCTGGCTGGGGTTAGGGGAGGTAGAGGGTGTTGGGGTGGCCCACCTCACTCCTCTGGGAAACCTCTACAGTCAAGATATCCCTCCTGATTTTAAACTTTCAATCATGGGTGTGGAATCAGCTGGTTACGAGCTTCCGATCTATATTGCTGACCCTCCTACCAGTGGCAATATGCTTCTTCTTTCATTTCCTGGTTGTAGGACTTCCGTTCAGCTAGATTTCAGGTAGTTCTGAATGATGGTTGTTCTGTATTTTAGTTTTAATTTCAATGTGGTTGTGGTAAGTGGCAAGTACGGCATTGACCTAGGCCACCTTCTTAACTGGACCTCCTTTTAACATAAGAAACAAATTATTACTTTAATGTTTTTGTATCTGAAGTCACTGCTGATGGAAGTTTTAGCAATCTAGAAAAGTGGTTCTTAAGAAAGAAAACTGCCGAAACCGGTTTGGCTCAGTGGATAGAGTGTCAGCCTGCGGACTGAAAGGTCCCAGGTTCGATTCCGGTCAAGGGCATGTACCTGAGTTGCGGGCACATCCCCAGTAGGGGGTGTGCAAGAGGCAGCTGATCAATGATTCTCTCTCATCGATGTTTCTAACTCTCTATCCCTCTCTCTTCCTCTCTGTAAAAAATCAATAAAATATATTTTTTTTAAAAGAAAGAAAACTGAGTACTGTATAGCATGAATGATATAATTCATTTTATTCTAGGCCATTTTATTCTCTAACTCTTGAGAACCAAGGCTTTGAGCTAAGCAAGGATAGCAGTAACCAAGTAAATGCGTTCAGTTTCCAGTTTCTGGAGGAAGCACACAACAGACTATCACCAAGTAGGCAATTTAGCATTTTGTCAATACCCGAGAGTAAAATGTTAGATTCAGCTAAACTTCTATCAAATCAGATCAACCTATAGGGTTTATAATGCCAGTAGTTCTATTTTATTGGGAAATCAATCAAGCAAGATATTAATTTAAGCTCAGGCTTTGGTTTTATTTTCACTCATCTCCTGCTTTAGACTGTGCACAAAAGCCAGTGTGACTCAGGAAAGAAGGAAGCTGAAGTAGAAAATACACCCCAGTGCGAACTGCAAGATGTGAGAAATCTGTAATATTGTTAACAGATAGCCTGCATGGTGATGAGTCCTCTTAGCCCTTGAAGGGCTTCCCCATTACAGTTTATTTATAATGCATTTATTTATGTACTTTTTTGTTCACTTATTCATTTTTCCAGCTGCCAACCTTATTTGTTTCAGCACCAGAGACACATGAACAAAGTTAAGCTATAAATTTCTAAATTTTAATATAAAACACATTCTACCAACTCATCTAAAACTGCCGCCAAATTTCACCATCAGCCACTGTTTGGACTGAATTGAGTCAGCTGCTTTCAAGATGCCAGATTCCTCTATCTACCCTTTTCATGTTGTCTGACTCCCCAAAGTGGAGTCAGTTATCTCCTTGGTCTGATTTCTTAGCTTTTTGCACTTTCCCCAGTCTCTGCTTTTGGCCTTTTCTTCTAGAATGACAATGCCCTCAGAGTACGAATAATATATTTTCATTTACCATTGAATCAACATCTTACAACAGGACTGACATGGAATGGGTGTTCAGTACACATTTATTTCAAAAAAGGAAAAATATATAAGTATAGGCTTTTAATAATCAGATTAATTACTTAGTAACCAAAATTATTGAAAAATTCAAACTGATGAGTAGGAGATTTGAAAACAGGAAGAACTCTAGATTTGAAATGTCAAGAGTTATACTCTCTTAATTTTAAAATGATTTGAATTCATGTGATGTATAGAATGCTGTTTGATGAGTTAAAGTGCTTTTATCTTTAAAGGTCTAAAAATTCAATAAATATAATATTTACTAGAAACCTTAGATTGTTGTTGGCACTAATAAGTACTTGCCTACATATGCACACACAAGTAAGTTGGCGTTCATAATATCCAACCGTTTTAATGCTGTTAAAAGTTTAGGAGCGAGCTTTTCCGAGATGGGAGCATCTAGAAACTTCATTTCTTGTCTTTTAATCAAAGGAAGGATTCATTTCCAAAAGCTGTCCATCTGGTTCCTTTCATGAGCTCTAAATTTACATGATAAAAAGGCAGAAATATAATTAATATATTTTTTCAATAAGAGACAGTTTTAGGCATGTGCTTCAGCAATAAATTTTGAACGCTTTGACACATCTAATTTTGAAATCTGTGTCTCCACCCTGAGAGAGGATGAAGGAGAAGGCAGGGCCTGCACCCCTTTGCTTATGAGAAGATCTTTTAGTGATCTATAGCTGCAAACCATGGGAGGATAGTTTCAATTTTGCTCTTGAAACATGTATCAAGCCCTATTGCCAACACATAGTCTTTCCTGTCACACATTTCACTGATTCTAAATCAGCGAAGGAGCTGTCTTCTGGCAGCATTACTGCATTTGAATCTCTTCACTTTCAAATCCAATCTGCAATTGCTAAACCTGGCGATCTGCATTTCAAAAAGAAAAAAGAGGCAGTGGCAGTAATAATATTATGCCATTAATATCCCCGAGAAGTAGATTGACTGGGAAAAGGGACCTCTACAGCAGAGGGGAAATAGCTATGAGAGAACCTCATAGTATGTTTTCAAAGTGGAAGGTCTGATAGGGAATAAGATCAGATTGTCAGTCTTTCAAGGTCAAATGCATTGATTTTCTTGCAGAAGGTCAGTAACAATACTGCCAATAGCAGATTCATACAAAAAGGGGCTGGGGGAAGTACGCAGTTGTTGGAAACTTAGGACCTCTGAGTCATAAATGCCAGATTCACTAGTAATTGTTGTATGAGAAGCCACTTAATTCAGTCAGCATTTTCTGTAAAATATTAGACATGGGTTGAATGTACCTAATGAAGTTCTGTGATTAGTGCCTGAATTGGCCCTGGGAGGATATTACAGGAAGAAGGCTTATAGATGGAGGGTTTATTCTGGCTCCTTTTCCACAAATAATGGGTGCCTATAAATCGAAAACTAATCTTACTGGAGAGCTGTTCCAGATCTTGTCCAACATGGGTGTCTAGGATGCTAGGAGTTTAAAGGAAGTGTATTGGAAATGGTTCTTTTAAAAGTTTCACATAATGAAGAATGAGGTGCATAGTAAACTAGATTTTTCTTCACTTGATAACATAAATTAGTTAAAAAAAAGATTTGAAGATAAGTATTATTGTTAGAATATGTTTATGGGAGGAATATAAATGTAATTTATCCCTACACAACTATGTCAACTTCGTTTCTTGAGTTAATCACCGTACATACGTGTGATCGCAGTTGGACATACTGACTGGGGAAATGACCAGAGAGAAAGAAAGGAAAACAAAAGTAGATTTTGCTCACTTTTTAAATACCATTACGTACATTTTTGGTAATTCAAAATGTTTGTGTAGAACATTCGGGGAGTTAGCAGCTTATTTCCAAGTAATGGCAAACAGATCTAACCATCTCGGGTTTCCATGCCCCGAGAACATTATCAGTCTGGTATGGGAAGAGGATTTTGAATATAGGCTACAGTCCATCAGGGAAAGACACACATTCATAGAAATTTGAACTTAGTTAACCTTGACCAAGGGTAGAGAAAACTGATACAAACCTAAGGCATTGCTAAATGCAAACCAATCTTAACCTATTAATAAAACTATCCTATTGTAGAAACAGGAGGATTTTTTCCTATGTTTTCTAATGGCTATTTTTTTTTTAAATCGGACAGATTAAGATGTAGATACAAATTAATTCTTTCAACCTGTGATTCACTAGCTATGTTGGTTTTGAGAGGTACTTTTCCCAAAATTGACCAAACATAATCAGTACTTTAAATTAATTTTAAAAAAGATATTTCCTTATTCCCATCCTATACATGTTGAAACTGAATCCATTGGGAGAAGATTGAGAATTTGTATTTTTTCCCCCCAAAAGAATGTTAAGTAATATTCTCAGACATATTTGGGAATCACAGTCCCAAATTATGACCTGAACCTAAGCCCATTTTGTAATATCTGTGAGAAATCAGAATTCCACATATTGAATAAATATTTACTTTTCAGTATATTTCTTGCATTGAAGGGGAGCTAATTCCTTTAGGTAAGTAAGGGACAATCTGTGTTCAAAATTATAATGTTGGAAACTAATGGCACAAATGCTGCATAAACTATATTATTCGTGAAAATCATAAGAATAATGATTTAGGTCTTCTTTGGATTCAATATGCAAATTTCAGCAGATGTTCCAAGTGACTTGCATTTCTCTGGTTAACCAAATTACACGAAAAAATGTTAAATTAGGTTAGTGATCTGTCATATTATTTTAATAGCCCTTAGTATATGTATGGGATATTTTTTATAATCTTATGTTAATTACTAACTGCCCTATTCTTGGGAGAAAAGTAAAAGATGAGGACTAGGAACATCTAGAGGTTTTGACATTTAGTTGGAATGAGTCTGATATTGGTTGCTATTTGCCATTATGATGTTAAATGCATTTATATACACATTGTTAATAAAGTAAACAGATTTTTTTTTAAGTGGCAAATTACGATTGCCCTTCCTGATAAGCTATCTAGATTTTACAGCTAAGCCATGTTGTTCTCCTCTGGAAGTTATGTCACAGAACATTCACATCAGCAAGGTTATTGTGAAACCCACAAAGCAACCACCATCCCTCTCTTGCTAAATGAGTGACAACTATTACCAGTAGTAGCTATAACCGTGTTAACCTGCTTCTCTGCAGATAAAATTTATTGAGCTATCCAATTATAGGAATGTTTCTTCTTTATGACAACACCCAATTTGCCCTATACTTTCCCCAATATTACCCAACCAGAGCTCAAATTCTGTAATAGTTTCTTTCCTAGTGCTGTGATGGAGACAACCACAGCTCCCCCTCCTTGCAATAGGTACTGGATGCAACACATCAAACTGCAGGTGTCCCTGGCAGCATTTGGCTGTGTTAACTGTCACCCAGATACTTGGTTGTTTATGTATTGCCTTCTCTCCTGAAAAGGTATCAGTGCTCTGAGGGAAATGATCTGGGTTTTTCTTGTCACTTTTTTATTGTTAGCAGTTTTCTCAGCAACTCGCACTGTGCCTGGCACATAGAAGGCACTTGGTTAATATCAAAAGAACAAATGAATGATTCAACACCAGAAATTTTATGACTTTATTTTATACACCTTCAAATGCCTCTCTTTCGAACGTTTTAGGTTTTCTTAGTAACGTTATGCATACACAACAGGGAACATACTCCCTAACGAGGGAAGGACATATTATAAAAGGAGGTGAGGATGATTACTCCTACTCTTAGGAACAAAACAGAGCCCATGGAGAAGAGAATAAATACAGTGTGGGCAAAAGAAGGTTTACAGTAGTAATATAATAATTAATAAATAATACAAGAGTAAACTGTGGTATCCATATTATTGTTAGGTAATGAAATTTAGTTTTCATGAATACTTGGGTAAAATGAGAAAATGGTCTATTTGAGGAATATATCACATAGTAGTATACATTGGGTTTATATTGGTTGTAGAGAGCTAAGTTAGTAAGGTGGACCAGCAGTTTTCTTTTTTTCTTTTTTTCTTTTTCTTTTTTTTTTTTTTCATCTCATGGCACACCTTAATTACTAAAATTCAGTGGCATACCAAAAAGTGCATCATATTTTTTTTGCCAATCTGACAAAAACTAGGTATAATTTTGATTCATTTATAATGGACAGCTATTGTTGTATAGACTGTTGTCATTTTTTAATTTGACAATCGAAGGAAAAAGAGGCCAGTGCCCTTGACTGCATTGTCCGTTATTGCATGTTTTAAAAATTCTTGCAGCACACTGGAGTGGAGACGACTGGCCTGAGTGTATAAGGCCTGAGAAATCATTTGGTCTGACCCTGCCAAGATATTAGGGGTGAAGTAATTAAATGTTTGTCCAAATATAGCAGGCTACTTTTGAAGTTGATAAATTTGTATGGCCTGTGAATGATGTTATAAATATCCAAATGGCCCTTGGCAGAAAAAAAGGTTCCCCACCACTGCTCTAGAGGATCCTGATTTAAACAGTATAAATCATTCACATGAAGTCACATGATGCTTTATATAGCCTAGATGATAGAGCAGGATAAAGTTGGATCAGATCACTAACAACCATTCATTTCACTTGTGATGGCTATGGGGCTGAAAATTCTGTAAAGCTTGAAATTCTTGACTAATGTAACTGGGTAGCTAAAATCATTCGTACTGACTTTCAGAGTAAGAGTAACAAGTGAGATTTAGTAGATTTTACATAAATACATACAAAGAAGAAGAAAAGGTATTTTTTTTTAATCTTACAACTTTTCATTAAGAAGGGGAGGGATACAGAGTCAAAGCTAAATTAGTACAAAAGGCAGCACCACATTTCCTTTACAAAGTACATACCCACAGAAAAAATATATTCATAATTAAGAGTTGGTTGCATCTTAAGTATTAGTAGTCTGAAATGTGTTTACCCAAGGACATTTTAGCATTCCTTCTGTTATCAGTGGAAATGGGTTTTTGGGAGTGGCATGAAGAAAAACTTTCCTGAGGCCTTTAAAGATTCTGTGGAAAGCTTTATTGATGATGTAAAATTAAAGAGGCTCCTGGCTAAACTCCCCTCTCTGTCTGGCTTGCCATGGAAGAAGTCCAATCTTGTCTTCATCAGGGCCAGAATGGAAGCCACTGCTGAGAACTCCCGCTCCATATTGAAGTCCAATCCAGTCCAGCAGCTGGCTAGCTTAGCTTGTGTTCCAAGCTGCAGTCCATGGCTTTGGGGTCCACATGGCCGTAGGGTATGCGGCTGCTTAAGGCCACATGGCTGCGGAAAGAGAACTGGCTAGGACACTGGCAAGTATGGGTCACTGAGCAAGAGAACACAAGGGAACAAGAGGAATAAGAGATACAGAGAGAGAGGAGACTTTTGTCTGAGGATTTTAAGATTTTGTGCACTTGCAGTGGCTCCACCCTCCTAGCCAATTACCTTTTTCCCAGGCTAGAATGACAGACAAGCACCTTCCCCTCCTCACCTCAACTTCACTGCATGGCCACCATTTCCCCTTGTTGGATCCCCTCCCCCAGTGATTTGCAGGGGACGGATTCCCCGGGGAAACACGAAGCTGTAGCTTCCTGGTGAAACTGCCCAAATGATCATAATTATGTTTGGCCCCCTTTTGCTCTCTTTCTATTATTGATATTAGCTAGCTAGTTATAATGATAACATTTTCATGATTTTCACAGTTTTCTCTTACTCTTGAAAAATCAAAGTTATGTTTGGCATTTTATGTTTGTAGTTTAAGTCTGCATAAAAAAATGAAGGGAGCTGAAGCCGGTTTAGCTCAGTGGTAGAGCGTAGGTCTGCGAACTGAAAGGTCCCAGGTTCAATTCTGGGCAAGGGCATGTACATTGGTTGCGGGCACATCCCTGGTAGGGGGTGTGCAAGAGGCAGCTGGTCGATGTTTCTCTCTCATCGATGTTTCTAGCTCTCTATCTCTCTCCCTTCCTCTCTGTAAAAAATCAATAAAATATATTTTAAAAAAATGAAGGGAAACCATTGGGCTGAGTTCCCCTTCCTTATAGTTGTACAATTTTCTATTTTGTATAGTGATAATGTTATACAGAGTATATTATTGCCTTAATTTTGGTAAGTGAATTTCTAGAAGTTTGAGTTCCCTTTCATTTTTAGCCTTCCTCACTTCTCAGGCAACTTTTAGAAATGACCTAGAGAAGTTAAAGATCAATCTTTGGTGTTAGCTGACTTTTGACTGCCACGGTAATGTGCCAGATTCCTGTAAAATCTGGAAATCAAAATCAAAATCCTAGTCTCCAAACTTTTGCTGTATACTATAGAATTTCCTTTTTCATTCCCATATTTTGAATTCATTAGCTATCTACCATATTTTTGGCTTTCTCTAACTGTTTCCCATTTCAGTATCTATAATAATAAAAGCATAATATGCTAATTAGACAGGACAACCTTCCTGACAAAGCTGCGGCTGCGAGGGAAGCCCAGATCCTGGGTGCCTGTGGGCAGCCAGTGCCAGCAGCTAGCAGGGGTCTTCAAACTTTTTAAAGTGGGGGCCAGATCACGGTCCCTCAGAGAACTGGAGGGCCAGACTACATGAACTACTAATTCCTACTGTAACACCTCGGTTGCGCTCACTGCCCAAAAAACCTGGCGGGCAGGATCAGACTCCTCTGCGGGCTGCATGTGGCCCGCAGGCCGTAGTTTGAAGACCCCTGAGCTAGGGGAAGTAAGGCCTACTCTTGCATGAATTCCATGCATCCGGCCTAAAGAGAAAATCTCATTCTAATGAAAGTTATACAGCATATTTCATTAATCAGGAAGGTGATAAGTTGGAAGGTAGAAAACAATACCAGTAGAGTAATCATTTGTTAATAAATAGAACTCACTAATGATTAACTTTTTTGGAGGGAAACTTTGAAATCTAAATGTGAGAGTGCCTGCCAAGCCATCAGAGCTGTTGGAGAGGGGAGGCTGCTGTCAGACTCAGCAATAGTGCAAGTGCTTTCACTCAGACATTGTGAAAGGCAGTTGGCATGGGAAGAGTGTGGTGGGATTGGGGGGGGGGGGGGGGTGACATACATTTTTTGAGAAACAGTAGCATAGATGGGAGGAGAAATCTGTGAAAGATTAAAACCAGTTCTTTAATCTAGACACTAATGCTAAAAAGCTTCCATCAGACATGCCTTCAGACTCCCTTCCAAATACCCATGGAAACACTTCCAAGAAACTTAAGCAACCAAACGAAAACATTTCTTTCCCTCTTAGGAAGCCCTGAATATCATTGTGTGGTAGTAAAACAACACATGGGTTAAGTCCTAGTTCGAATCCCTCTGGGACATTGGAAGTCATATACCAAATAATTTTCAATCTAGTCATTCTAGAAGGAACATTATGAATTAAGAGCCCAATCAACACAATTCTTGAAAAATAATTTTGTTACACCTAATTAGGGTATAGGATTAAAAAAACCAAACAGATACTGTAGAAAAGAAAGACTGTCCCCAGATGAGTTAAGACTTCAGGTAAAGAATACTTTGCATTAGAGACAAATGATCAGACCTATTATTACCTTAGGGCACATCTATTTATTTCAACTAATCTATGCTCAGAGGTGTATTTGTCAAACAGTTAAAATTGCATATAGCAACACTTTACATGACCTAATTTTTTTCAACTTTTTGGGAACACTGCTGATATCTTATATAATTGCTCAATTCCTAGGTAACTCATAAATCAAGATATCACTATACAAAAATACTTGGCACAAATAATAGGCAATCACAATGGAAATGAAATAAAGAATGAATGACTAATTACATATAATTATATTTTCTTATTAAGGGGAAATTTTTGCTTTTTATTAAATAATATGCATCAAATTAGTTGTTTAGTTTGATGATAAATACTCACTTACATAACTCAGATGTTACTTATAAAAGCTACATGAGCTTTAGCTGGCTTGGCGTAGTGGATAAAGCATCAGCCTGCTGACTGAAGAGTCTCAGGTTTGATTCTGGCCAAGGGCACATGAGTGGGTTGTGGGCTCAATCCCCAGTGGGGGGCATGCAGAAGACAGCCAATCAATGATTCTCCCTCATCATTGATATTTCTGTCTCTCCTTTCCCCTTCCTCTCTGAAATCAATAAAGAAATATATTTTAAAAATAAATAATAAAAGATACATGACTATCAATAAAGATGTCAAGTTGCTGGAAAATACAAATAGTATATTATTGTATCAAACTGAAAATTTAGTCTAAGGAATCCTTTGAATAAGGTTATGCTGGTTTAGATGTTGGTTAAATAAGCTTGTGTTTAAAACATAAAAAATATAAAAATAATATCCAGTGATTTCAAGGCTTAACTATATTCATAATTAATGTTCTTCATCTTGCAATTAAGTTTTGAAATTTACTTAAAATGCACTTATGATCATATTTCTACATATTTTAATGTTTCAAGAGCAATCTCTTTTGACGTATGCTCAGTTTTTTAAATTAAGAAGATAAATGTGATAGAAAAAAGTCAGAAAGAGAAAGACAAATGTAAATCTGGTTCAGCATACTTTATTTTCACTATGACTATAAAATATTTTGAACAGAATTACATCAATATATTTAGTCTATTACTTAGGAGTCACAATTAATTTCCCTAAAATGTAATATATCTTCATAATACATTTTCCAGTACATTGCCTTTTAATCTCAAAAATACATTTCATTTGTAAATTGAAATGGTGACAAAGTTTGCTTTTCTTTTACTGTGATAATTCAGAAATTAGAAATTACCTGATGTAATTTCTGGCAACTAAGACACAAAAAAAGGTAAATACGATCAAAGTTTCATTTTCTGAAGTTTGCTCTCCTAATGTGTATGCTGGTGCTTCTAGTCACCAGTTCACTTTATATCTATGGAGGGTGGTTATTTCCAATGGGTGGTCATTTGTGAAAGTACATTTTTCTGTGACAGGATAGTATTTGTTAGAAAATATTCAGTAGGTGGGGAGATATCATCATTTACTGGTGTATTTTATAGTTTTCAATGGAAAAATTGTGTGGGTAGTAGTTTATCTGCACTAGGAAATGTAGAAGAATTAGAGGTTTAATGAAATTTTCATCGATAGTACTTGTGAGTATGAAGAACTTCTTGTTTTCTTGTTAGGAAAGCCTCAAGTTGTTTTATTATTATTCTTATCCTTTTTATCATTATTATTATTATTATTTTACAACTGTTAATATGTGTCTTGAAATCCCTGACAAAAGAGGCCCCTACCAGAAGCAGCGATACTATCCCATGTGTGTATGTGTATGTGTGTGTGTGTGGGGGGGAGGTTATATTTTATACTCAGCAGTGGCAATCCTATTCTGACTTATATAGAGAAAAAGGTTTTGGTATGGATCCAACTGACCAGTAGCTTGTATTTTTCAGAGGAAACTGTACAAACTAAATACACAATTCAGCTTTTGATTGTAGAGGGTAAAATGCTATTACTTGGAACACACTAATTAAATTCAATAACAATTTTTAAAAATAAAAACTTAAATATAATAGTGAATTTATTTTTGAAAACAAACAAACAAACAAACAAACAACAATCTGCCAGATTTTGTTTATTTTACATGGAGCATCAGTCATTGTGTTTCGCCTTTTGCCTTTTGATGTACTGCAGCAATAAGAATCCACTCATAGCTTCTACTCAGCTTTGCTAATGTCCTATCAACTCTGGGACCTGCAGCTTTAACCTACGGAGATAATATGGCTTTCACTGCCAAAATCAAGTTTATCCTCAGAGCACACATCGCATTTCTACTCTTGGGGCATTTTCTTTCCAGAAGAAGTCCCCTTATGGATGTTAGATGAAATAATAGCATGGCAGTTAAAAATATATTGTTTCTTTTCAAATCTTTCACTACAGAGACAAAGTGAGTGTGCTAATTTCCTTCCTCTTATTCTCACTTAAAAATTTTAGTATTAGCTGAATCCCTGATAATTTGCATTCAATCAGGCAAACAAATAAATCAACAGAGAAATTATTTATATAATAAATGTGATTTAAATTGTCACTGTGAAAATCCAAAGCAGAATTAATTTTATGCAGACCTCAAGCAACTCAATTTCTGAGGGATGATTTTAATGATGGCTTTAACTAAAATGCATATTTTAACAAGGCATATTTACAGTACATAATAAATGTTTAAATTAGATTAATTAGTATGTATAGTTGGGGCTTTCTTACTGTTTAGAATTATTTGCCTTACTAACGTAGTAAATTTAGATGAGCTGAGCACTCAAGTGATTCTAATAACAACACTTGGCATTTGTACAGTGCGTTATATTTTCTAAGTATGTTATAATTACAGTATTAATTAGTTAAGTGACACAGTGATCTTGCGGAGAGGTTTGCATCATTATCCCCTTTCACATTCAAAGAAACTCTAAATGCAAAAAAATACAGTGATTCACATTACAAGCAAATCAGATTAGGATTAAAAAAACCTTTTGCATGACTTGTGCATGTCTGATGGTGCATTTTACTCAGAACAATTTATTTTGATGCCGTATTCTCGGGGCTCAAGATGTAAGTTTTCAATCCAAATACACATTTTCAGAAAGCTAGCAGACTTTGAGAAATAAGGAATAAGAAAGAAAAAGAGAGAGTTCTTTCATTTTCTTGCATTTTTGTCTCCTACAATAAAGTTTCTTTTTATCCCAAGTCTTACTTGTTGAGCATGACAACTTAATGATAAGTGGAATAGCCTCCTAGAAGGATCTTAATCCTCAACTGGAAGGAAGCATAGTTTTTCTCTTCTGGAGCATCTCTAGTGCTTCATGTCAGGACAAGGGGAAACAATAACTTCAAAGGCTAATGAGGCTAGAAAATGCACTTAAGTCTCTTTGGTTTATAATCTCAGTGCAAATTCAGTAGGGTTTCCAAAATATAGAATAATTTTTGGAAACAGTCTCAACAACCATTAATTAATCATTTATTTATGGTCTGTTTTTTTGAGGAAAGACCCTAAAACAATACGACAAGGCTTCTGAACTGAAGTGACTCAGTTTAGTAGGATTGAAACATATAAGCAAATTAGAGCAATATATTCTGGTGGGCAAATAAAAATGTTATAGGCACTGTGATAGAATAGTAATAGAGTACTTACAGATGAGACATAAAGGAAAATGTAGTTAATGTTTATTTATCTGAGGGACAAGTATGGTCCAGAAAGCTTAATGATGAAATGCCATTTAAATTTAATATTGTAAATTAAGTAAATGTTTATTTGAGACCTAGAAGAAGAACTTTAGGGTAGCCAAAAGGATTGGAGGACAGAGGGTGATTGGAGTGAAAAAGGGTTACTAAACAGGGAAAATCATATATAGAGCAGTCTGGTAAACTACAAGTAATTAGGCAAGGCTGGAACTTAGGGTATTTTGAGCAGTTGATTTCAAGGATTAGTAAAAAAATTACAGACCCTCACAAATTAACGCTTTAATTATGCCTATGCAGTTTTGGTGAGAATGTGGAGAAATTGGAACCCTTGTGCACTTTCGGCGTAAATGTAAAAGAGTACAACTGCTATGAAAGACAGTATAGTTGTTCCTCAAAAAAATTAGAGTTACCATATGACCCAACAATTCCACTTCTAGGTATGTGTGTGTGTGTGTGTATATATATATATATATATATATATATATATATATATATATATATATATATATATATATATATTTAAATAAATAAAAGCAGGGCCACAAAGAGATATGTGTACACTCATAGTATTATTCAAAATAGCCAAAAGATGGAAGCAACTCAAGTGTCCCCTGATAGATCAATAGATAAACACAATGTGGTGTATGCATACAATGAAATATTACTTATAATAAAAAGGAAAAAAAATCCTGACATTCTATAATATGGATGAACCTTGAGGAGTTATGCTAAGTGAAATAAGCCAGCCAAAAAAGATAAATGCTATATAATTCCACTTATATGATGTATTTGGAATAGTCAAATTTATAGAGACAGAAAGTAGAATGGTAGTTGCCAGGGACTGGGGGGAAAATAGGAATAGGGAGTTGCTTAATGCATATTAAATTTCATATTTTCAAAATGAAAGGAATTATGGAGATTGATTATGAGACATTGAGAATGTATTTAAGATTGCTATACTATATTGTACATTTAAAATGATTAAGATGGTAAATTTTATATCATTTTACCAAACTTAAAAAGTGTTTAAAGCCCTGGCTGGGTAGCTCAGTTGGTTAGAGCGTCGTACCAATGCACCAAGTTCGAAGGCCCTATCCTCAGTCAGGGCACAAACAAGAATAAACCAATGAATACATTAAAATACAGGAATTAGAAAAATTTTAATTAACATGTAATATCCTTTCCAATTTTGATTTTATAAATAAGAAATGCCTCCAAAAGCAAGCTTAAATTTAGTGTTGAAAAGTTAGAAGTCTATTGAATTTTTGATATTATAGTCCAAATTGCTTCATATGAAATTCTGCTTGCAATTATTGGTTTTTGTGAAGCATGTTAGCTCACTGAATTTCTAAGATTAGAATTTAGGCCTTATTGCAAATAATTTACTTATTGAGACTTAAACAATAGAGACATATGTAGCATCTTAATATTTCCAGACAAGTCAACATTGTTGATTATCAGAGTATTTTAATGTCCTAATTATATCAAGAAATAATATTTGAATGTCATAAAAGTGAAATTGGCTGTTTTGAACCCACATCTGTTTAAAAGACAGAGTAGAAAAACTATGTGAATGAGATGACATTTATAGTGTTTGTTTCAAAAAATCATTCTTTGCCTGTGAAGCAAGGCAGATAAATGTATAATAATAGTTTAAACATAAAATAAATATCCTTTCTTACTAATGCATTACATTTTATTAGCTAGATCAATATTGCTGTAATTTCCACCCATTAGCATCTCATTGCTGTAAAGTACATAAAAATATTTACATTGACACTGATCAAAATTGCAATAGCGTATATTAAAATATGAATGACACATAATCAAAATGTTCTGTTTCTACTGCCTCCAGTTATTTGTGACCCTAGATATGAAGTTCAACTTTATACTTAATAGCACAATTATGTAAATCTGTAATTCTAACACTGAATTACAGCTGGTAATGATCAATAATTATATTTATGTATGATGTGAGGTTAATACTGCCACCATAGATTAATGTAAACAACAAAATTATTTCTGCAGTTGAGAGCTAACAAATCATCATAAACAAAGAGAACTAAAACAATCTCTTCAGAGCTTAATTTCTCCAGCAGAGTAAACAGATTTTTTATTCCCAAAGAATGTAAAGCCCTCAATTAAAGAAAACACAACTCTACAGAAAAAGAACCCCACCACAATAGCTCAGGGTTTCTTTACACTTTTTAATTCTTATTTCAGTTTCAGAAAAGGGAAAATATTCTGAAGTATCCATTAAGGCTTCGCTGAGAAGAGCACTGGAAGTGGTGAAAGGCAGAGAAAGGCAGAAATTCCAGAAAAACACAACCAACCAATTTAAAAAACAATTTGGAAAATATATATATCTTTCTGTGTATTATAAAGTTAATGGTTTTTTTAATAAACAAACAAAGAAACAAACAAAAACTTAAAAAAAATGCATCAGAAACTTGAATCCAGCTATTAAGTTATCTGACCCTTTATTGAATTATAGAGGTAGTTGAAAGAAACAAGCTTGAAATATCCTACTTAATAGAATGATATGCAAATTAACCATCACTCAGTCATACTCACAAACCACGCCCACCAGCCAATCAGAGTGAGTATGCAAATTAGCCAGACAAAGATGGCAGTTGATTTGCATACAGGGAGGGAGGGAGGAGTGAAGACTGAAGACAGCATAGAAGGAAGAAGGAGGGAAAGTGGAAAGTAAGGTGGCTGCAGCTGCTGGCCGCAGTGCGGGCAGGGCAGGGCTAGGTGAGGCGTGGTGGTGGCAGCTCGCTCAAGCATGGCTGTGGAGAAGGTGGTGGTGGTGGGTGCAGGCGTGGTGGGGTAGGTGGGATGGGCGGCGCACCCCACCTGCCCCACCCCATCCCTCCCTGCCAGTTACAGTGGGAGAGGTGGGGGGTGGGAAAGGTGGTGATGGCAGGCGGGAAGTCTTGCAGGAATATTTCTGCAACAGGTCACTAATTCCTTATAAAAGAGACTTTAGCTTTCAACATTCAGGAATGTCTGCACCAGGGAGCAGACCTAGGGATATGCATCTTTACAAGGCAAGGTGCTGTGTAAATGGTAGATACTGATAAACATACATGGGTAGAGATGAGCCATATTAGAATACAATGAAAAGAACTGAAGAAACATAGATGCAATATTATAAAATGATTGTGATTTTGACTAAAACTAAAATCAATGTCATCTTTTCTATTTCAGCACTAAAATGAGACTAGGAGGAATTGACTGTAGAAGGATAGGCATTTTACATCTTTTTTCTTTCTTCATCATTGACTTAGTCTGTAGCTGACATTTATATAGTGCTTCCGATGGACCAGGTAGTGTTATAAGCAGTGTGTATATATGAACTTACTATTTTTCACAATTACTCTGTGAAGTAGCTACTATCGTATCTATTTTACAGATGAGAAAATTGAGGCTCAGAGGGTTTTCAAGCTTACGCAGTTAAGTGGAGCAGGTAGTATCTAAACCAGTTTTTTTTTTTTTCCTGAAATTAAAATCATGCTATTTGCTTCATATCATAGTGCATAAACCAAATCATCAGTATGACATAGTGGAACTCTGTTAAAATACAATTTTTAGCTTCTTAATTTAGGCTGAACTATCATTCCACTTCAGGGTTTCTTATCTTCAGCACCATTCACCCTTTGGCCAAATAATTCTTTGGCTTGGTGGCTGTTCTATGCTTTGTAGGATGTATGGCATCATTCCTAGTTTCTTTCCCACCAGATGCTGGTAGCGCCTCCCCATCCAGTTGTAACAACCAAAATATCTCCTGGGGGAGTAAAATCACCCCTACTTGAGAACCATTGAATCTTAGTCAAACCCTAACAGCTGCATATAGTAAAATTTATTTTTAATAAATGCTTCTCAGGAACCTAGAATACTTACTCAATAAAAGTCAGATATTATCTCATTCCCAATCTACCTAGCTAACTTCACATCTTAATTCTATCAAGGATGAATCTGGGAAATGAAAACTGACAATAAGAATTAGTCATTTTCATGTAACAGCTTTTCATGATGATGCTACCAGTGATGGGTGGCCTCCCTGTCTTTTGCAGATTCTCATCTCTGATAGCTTATTTTTTACTTGTGCCTACATTGATAATATATAGAGACATCTGGAAGGAGACAGTTTCCACTCCTTCTAACCCATTGACACAACTACTTTATAGACCCAAAGATTGGCTGCTTCTGCAATAACAAGTTAAAACCTTCTTTATGAATGTATTTCCCTTTTTAATTTAAATGAAGTTCTGGTTTCTTTTAAAGGTTATTTTAGCTGAAACCGTTTGGCTCAGTGGATAGAGCTTTGGCCTGCGGACTGAAAGGTCCCAGGTTGATTCCAGTCAAGGGCATGTACCTTGGTTGGGGGCACATCCCCAATAGAGAGTGTGCAGGAGGCAAGTGATCGATGTTTCTCTCCCATTGATGTTTCTAACTTTATCCCTCTCCCTTCCTCTCTGTAAAAAAATCAATAAAATATATTTTAAAAATAAATAAAGGTCATTTTAACTAAATAATTCTATTCACCTTCATGCTGCAGAAACTTTTGGGGCATGGTAGTAAGGAATGATTGTCTGGTAGCTCAATTGTCTCTTAGTAGTACAAACCAACATCTTAGCAAGGTGAAAAAAGTAAAGTATTTTTAAGCCCCCTTGCCGAAGTTCCTTGTGACATGATGCTCTCACTGTAAATATTCACCCAGTGATCTGGGATGATAAGACTTTCATTTCTTACTTGGTCACTGTGGGATTCCTCAGGCAGCTTATGCAAGGTTAAGCTTGTTCATTCTACCTTTTTAGCACAGAAATGGTATGTAAAATTAATTTATTCAACAAACATATATATAGCATGTATTATGTACTAGTCAATAATCTGAGAGTCACAAAAGTGAGCTCATTTAAATCTCATAGTACTATGAGGTAGGCACTACTATTTTTATAATCGCCTCAACTTTAAAAGAAGAAGAAACCGAAGCAAAGAAGGTTTAAATAAATTGTTCAGGGTCCCATGACTAATAAGTAGCAGAACTAAGAATTAGAGGCTGTGTGGTTTCAGAGCTCTTGGCCATGTTCTCCGCTCTTGGCCATGCTGCCGCTGTGCAGTGTCCTGAACCATTTCCTAAGAGATTCTATTTATTTTCTAACTTGAAAACACCTCGACATTTCTGCCAATAAAGATTTTCTATTATTATTATTATTATTATTATTATTATTATTATTCACACAGAGATTCTTATTTGTAGGATAGCTAACATCCTTAAAAACAAAGCTACAATATTGAATTTGCAAAATGGAGCCCTGAGTCAGATTTTCCCCGTGTGTGTGTGTGTGTGTGTGTGTGTGTGTGTGTGTGTTGGACCAAACAAAGTTGTTATTAATATTGCATTATTTGACAACATTTAAAGCTTGGGGAAATTTCTCAGCAAAATATGGGTTTTGGGTTTTTCTTAAAATAATTGTAAGAAAAGAAAATAACATACATTTTCCTATATGGTGGCAACAATCTGAGACAGCTAAGCAACCATCCTTCTTAAATGGGTCATGCAAGCTCTAGTCTCTCTATTACCTTTTATTTTGCCAGTCTCATTCATTATTTTTCTTGCTAGTCTCTCTGAGTATTGCATCCTGAGACCCCCTGCATTAATCCCTGGAAGGACTGGAAAGGGACAAGCACAACTTAATTCTCAGAGAACTTAGGACTCCACAGAGGTACCATTTCTAGAACTTGAGAAGAAGGTGAAATCTTGGGCTCAGAAAAATGTCCAGAGGCCATCACTTAGGTCTGGATTACAAGTTGCAGTATTGAGATTGTTTAAAAAACAAAGTTCAACTGAATACATTTAAAGATCTTATTGGCTTTATTCAATGATTCTAGAATCTAGCAGAGTCCAATCTGGAAGATATAAATATGTGAGGAGTGATACGAAATGCAACATTTTGATGGACAGAAGGGAGCTGAAACAAGGAAGCTAAACTAGCAAATAACAGATTAGTGTAGTAGGGTGACTTTGCTTTAAGGATGGCAGGGGTCTATGAGGCAGATTAGCTCACTGGTGCTGGTCAGGAAATTCCTGATTGGCTGGTTTAAGATTCCATTTTTGGGAAAGCTACAGTTATCATTAAGTATTGATTTGCTGATGTTGGGCTTAGCATGAGCAACTATATTTGGGTCCTGTTGTCTTGTTTTTAATGTGAATTACAAGAAATATACATTTGCACATTCAGAAGATAAAATATATTTTCATATCGTATATTCCATCTCCACCCACGGTTCATAGTTCCCCAAATCCTTTGAACTATCCTGAGTAAAAGAGCAATGGGAGAATCTTTTGTTATATGTGGTCTCTTCTGAATTCCTAAAAAAAAATGCTTCAGAGCCATAAGTGTGAAATGGGTAGTTTGTTTTTCATAACAAGCCCCTTTCCACCACAACTGAGATTATGTTGATGAAGTGACATTTGGAGGGCACCAGGGCTGGTTGCCAGGGGAAGCAATCACCAATAGAGGAGAGGAACTTTTAGTCCCACTCCCTGATTGACTGGGAGGGGAGAGGGGCTAGAGGTGGAATCAGTCCCCACTGGACAATTATTTAAGTTCCAGGGGTGGGGAACACCTGGCTCGTGATATAAGGCCTGTGAAATCATTTGGTCTAGCTCTGCCAAGGTACTGGGCATGAGTTAATTAAATGTTTGACCAAACATAGCAGGCTAATTTTTAAATTGATAATTTTGTATGGCCCGTAACTGGTGTTATAAATATCCAAATGGCCCTTGGCAGAAGAAAGGTTCCCCACCCCTGAATCATGCCTGTGTAATGGAGTCTCTGTAAAAACTGGAAAGGAGAGGGTTTCAGAGCTTCTGAGCTGGTGGAGGTGTTGGGAGAGTGATATGTCTCAAAAGCACATGGGAGGCCCCCCCCCTTTTTTATTTTTATTTATTTATTTATTTATTTATTTATTTATTTTTTTTTTGCATAGCTTGCCCTCTGCATCTCTTCCTGTCTGGCTATTGCTGAGTTATGTCCTTTCACAACAAAATCAGTAATCTAGTAAGTAATGAGTTTCCTGAGTTTTGTGAGCCACACTAGCAAATTAAGGTAACCCAAGGAGGGGTTCCTGGAAACCTCTGCTTTTATTGCCAGTTGGTAAGATTTGCAGGTAACAACCTGTGCTTGAGACTAGAATCTGAAGGGGAGGGTGTGGCAGGGGCTGGCAGGGGCTGAAAGGGAGAGCAGTTCTGCAGAACTGAGCCCTCAACCTGTGGAATCTGACATTATCTCTAGGTAGACTGTATCAGGACTGAATTAAATCGTGGGACTCTCAGGTAGTGTCATAGAATTGCTTGTTAGTGTGGGAACACCTCCCACCCTTTGGTAAAAATTGGTTCCAGAACCCTTTTCAGCAAGAAAATCTATGTGCAACTTTATGTAGAATTGCCATGCTGTTATCCTAGAATAGGCACTGTATCCTTATCCTCTCCTTGATGAAAAATAGGAACTAACAAAAGAGAGAACATTGATTGTTAAATTGTGCAGATGTGGAAAATGGAATTTTGCAGGAGAAGGCTATAATATTGAACATGCAAAATGTGGGATATTTATTTTGGCCAAAAACTATACTATCTAATAAAGAGGGAATATTCAAATTGATCATCACACCATCACAAGATGGTGGCACCCACAGCAGGGGCAGGGGAGCAGGGAGCAGGCTAGATGGGCCACCTTCACTCAGAACTGCTTACTCTCCTGCCCACCGCACACCTCCTCCCCACTGACCCGTCCTCCCTGCCACTTACCTCGCCCAGCAGTATGAGTAAGATTTGCAGGTAACAACCTGTGCTTAAGACTGGAATCTGAAGGGAAGGGAATGGAAGGGGCTGGCAGGGGCTGGCAGGGGAGAGCAGTTCTGCGGAATTGAGCTCTCAACTTGTGGAATCTGACACTATCTCTAGGTAGACTGTGTCAGGAATGAATTAAATTGTAGCACTCTCAGGTAGTCCTGTTGTCTTGTTTTTAATGTGAATTACAAGAAATATATATTTGCACATTTAGAAGATAAAATATATTTTTCTTAGGATCAGGAGCAGAAGACAATTATGCATGAATCTCAAAACTCTAGGGCAATTTTTTTCTCATAGCTTGGAGTTGTAGGCTATCTATTTTTTTTTTTTTCCAATTGCTACTCAATGAGGTAGAAAGCAGAGGACCCAATATTGTTCTGGTGGTGATTTCAACAAAATTTTAAGTGAGTCTTAAATACAGATATATACAACCACATGAATTGAGGAATGGCTGGCTTTGTATTTTATCCACACTGGTTATGGTTCTTCCTATGTGATCATTAGACTATAATAATAATCATGAATTCCACATAACATTGAACCCTTAACATTTAATGAATGAAAGTGGTGATTTGAGTTTGGTGTTGCAAATATTTAGTGTGGCAATAGGGTGATCTAGATATTTTGACCAATGAGATCTTGTTTCCATTATAATTTTCATTTGACTTTTTAATTATAGAAGATAATCTATCTAAATTACCTTCTTTAAATTAGATCAGAAAGTATGGTTAAATTGCACTTCTGACCAAAGTATCATTTTTTACTAACCAAAGAACAGGGTAAACGATGCTTATGCTTCCATGCATGTTAAATTCTAAATTTCCCTCCATTGTGCAAAGGTGAGCTTTATTTCTCTTGTATTCTTTGCATATCCTTGTATCAGATTTATATTGAGCTCCATGCTATAGTTCTTCTAAATAACAGTGGGGCAAAAATATAACTTTTGTTTATTGTTTACAATGCTCTGAGATATGCAGAACAGGGCTGGGCTGGCAGCTCCAAATGCTACTTCAGGTACCAAGTTTCATCTATTTATCTATCTATTTACTTTTGTATGTCTGCTTTTTATTATTGATTTAATTAATTTTATTAGGTTAAATTGGTTAATTACATTACATAAGTTTCAGGAGTACGATTCTATAATATATCTGTATATCGCATTATGTGTTCACCACTCAGAGTCTAGTCTACTTTCATCATCATATTTAATTCTTTACTCTCTTCCTCCTGCCCCCATTTTCCTTCCTTTTGGTAGCCACCTATTGTTTGTGTTTATGAGCTTATTTGTTTCATTTGTTTGTTGCTTTTTTTTTTAATATCCCACATATAAGTGAAATCATATGGTTCTTGTCCTTTTCCATTGAACTTAGCATGATACTCTCAAGATACATGTTGTCACAAATGACAAAATTTCATTATTTTTGTGGCTGAGTATAATTCCTTGTATATACCAGTTCCTTTTAGTTCATCCCTCTGTCACGCCTGGGGTGCGCCCATAGAATCCAAGGTGGCTTATAGAACTCCAGTTATCTCATGTCTGTGCTAGAAAGCAGGAAAGTGGAAGAAGAGATAAGCATAACTCCATCCTCTTCAAATATATAATACTTCATTTTAACCTATGACTCTCTGTCACATATCTATACCTGCCATGAAAGCTGGTAGCTGAGTGTATAAAGGCCCAGCAGAAGTTGGAAATCTATTGTCTAAAAAAAGAGAGAAAGAGAATGGATATTGACAAGCAACTATCAATCTTTTCCACAGTATTTAGTAAGAACTACTTGAATTGAATAGAGACCATATGTAGAGATTTCTGATACATGTTTTGAGAATCACTAGTTGGTAATGTATTTGAAATCATCTAACTTCTCATTATTTTGTGCTTTGTGTCACTTAACGTGTAACCCGAATTTAGATTATTAGATGATGCTGTAAGCTCCTAAAGTCTGAATCTGTTTGTCTTCATTTTCTGTGCTGAAGGCAACAGCTGCATTTTACCAATGAACCCCCATCTGATCGAAACATGTGTTTGATTTCTATTTTAGTTTTGGCATAGTAACTGTGAAAGACTTTGGTTGGCACTTAGTTATATTGCTAATATGTCACCTACTATTATTGTTACTGAACCAGCTTTTCTGTCATCTCCATTATCATGTATCATATCTATAATCCTATAAATAAGCTGGAATTATATCCTTTTACAAAAGTATGTATCTACTTTTCTATCCCTAAACATATAACCCCTACTGACTTGTGCTTCTCATATTTTGTCTTCTACTTTTACTTAAATTTTCATACCATTATTTAAAAATTGTCAAACAATCAAAAAAGACTGAAAAGAAGGAAATCAACTAGAAAATTATACAGTTGGCAGCACTGTGTAATAATTATAAAACTGCATATGTTACTTTAAAAACAAGAGATTATTATTTTGTTTGCCTTCATTTGATTTCTTAGATCGAACATTAAATCTTACAACTCTTATCTGGCTAAAACATTTGTTTGTTACTATCTTTATTTAAAGCATTATCAACCTCTTTAAATCAGAATAACTAGAGCAATGGTCCCAGTGGAGAAAAGCAAGAAGTTCTGTGTGGCAGGAGTGGAGTGAGCAAGAAAGAAGAGTAATGGAAAATGGGATAAGAGAGAAAGAACAACAGGAGTTCATGTTGAGCGTTTTAAGCTGTTATAAGGATTTTGGCTTTTACTCTGAGTGAAATGGGGTCATTGCTGAGTTTTGATAAAGTTATAACATGATCACAGGTACATTTTATAGAATCACTCTGTTGGCTGTAGTAAGAATAGACTGAATGGACAGCAGGGGAAAAGGATGGATGAGGGAGACCTGATAGAAGGGTATTGCAATGATGATGAAGCAAGGGGGTGTTTCTGACCAGGATGTAGCAGAAGAGGTGAGAGGTGGCTAGAAGAGTATATTTGGACACATATTGGGTTTTCTCATTAGATATTTATATGGCTATGGTCAAGTCATCAATGCAGGACAGATATTTAAATTATATATATATATATATATATATATATATATATATATATATATATATATATATATATATGCTTAAGCATACAGTGCTATTTAAAATGATGGAACTACGTAAAATCCCCAAGGTATGGTGCATAGCTGGAAAAGAGAAGGTCAAAGAATGACCATTAAATCATGAGGCATGGGAGAAGAGGATGAACAAGTAAATGAGACAGAAATGGAGGCACTAGTTAGGAGGAAAACCAAGAGACTGTGACCTAGAAACCAGGTGAAGGAAGTGTCTCAAGGAAGAGGGAGTAATCAACTCTGTCTATTGCTGGTGAGTCAGGTGGGACCGGAATTTGGAATTGATCATTGAACTTACTATTATACAGTTGTGATTAGAGAGAGGAATCTGGTAGCCATAGTAATGGTGGTGGTGATCCAGATTAAGGTGAGTTGTATAGAGAATGGGAGGAGAGGAAGTGGACATATAGAAAAGTTTGTTGAGGAGTTTTGCTGTAAAGGGAACAAAAAATAAAAAAGGGGCCGAAACCGGTTTGGCTCAGTGGATAGAGCGTTGGCCTGTGGACTGAAGGGTCCTGGGTTCAATTCCGGTCAGGGGCATGTACCTTGGTTGTGGCCACGGCCCCAGTAGGGAATGTGCAAGAAGCAGCTGATCAATGATTCTCTCTCATCAATGTTTATAACTCTCTATCCCTCACTTTTCCTCTCTGTAAAAAATCAATAAAATATATTTAAAAAATAAAATAAAAAGGGGCTTGTTTTAAGATCTGAGAAATAATATTATAATACTCAGAAATAGAATAATAATAATTGTTATAATTTCCCATATGCTAATGAAAAAGGTCTGGCTAAGAGTGAATTATTGATGTTACAGGAGGAAGTGAGGAGCAGAGTTCCTGGAGCTATGTCCTTGAGTAAGGAGGGAAGATGGGAACTTGTGTGAAAGTCAGACTTTAATTGAGCAAAGAACTTGGAAACTGCATCAATGACATCAGGCAGGAAGGCAGAGGATGTGAGTACATACACTGGTAAATGTAGAAGGTGGATTCTTTGGAGGTCTTTTCTGATTGCTTCCATTTTTTTTCAGTGAAGGGAAAAATATGTCATCAGCTGAGAGTGAGGACAGGGGAGAGAGTGTTGAGGTTTGAGGAGTGAGAAGATGTGAAATACTTGTCTAGGAGAATAGAAGTGTGAATATCCTGGAGATGTATTTAATGATTACATGACATCATTAAGGGCCCACTGCTGGCTATGAACAGGAATATAAAGTGGAACCAGTCAGCATGATGAGGTGTTGTTCCCTAGACAGACTCAGCTGTATGTATGTGGGAGCAGAGGAGGAGGAGATTTGTATTTAACCAGAAGGAAGAGTGAGGCAGAGGAATTAAAGGTTTATGCAAGGAAATGATTATAAGGCTGGATCATGTAGGGTGTTTGTTTTTAAATTTTAGGTTAAATTTAAAGAAATGAAACAGAATTCTTATTTTTTTAAACCAAGGTAAATAGTCCCTACAAGTGGAATGATAATAATGTAGTGATCATTAATAATTATATACCAAATAAAAATTCAATTTGAAAATTTTATTTTATTTAAGTGCAAATATATATATAGGAAGTTTCTTCATCTCCTGTTTAGACCATCAATGAAATATCACCATTGTATTTCAGCTATTGATTATTTTGTTTCTATACTCTGAATGGCAGCATTATTGACAAGCACAGCAAGTAAGGTAACATTCAAAATTAAGCTCTGTGACTGTGTTTGAAGCATCTTATGGATCAGAAAATATTTAAGGAAACTATTGGAATAGGAGAGAATAATAGATAGCACACTAAACATGAATGTGTGTGTTTTTTTTAAATTATCTTTATTGTTGAAAGTATTACAGATATTCCCCACTGATTACTGCTACCCTGCTCCTGACCCCACCCCTGCCTTTATAGCACTATTGTCTGTGTCCATGGGTTACGCATAGATGTGTCCCCTCAGGTAAGCCTGCACCCTCTCCAATCCAGGACTCCTTGGGAGATGTTGGACTGCTGGTTTAGGCCAGATCCCCAGGATGGGACCTAAACCAGCAGTTGGACATCCCTCTCACAATCAGGGACCACTGACTCCTAACTGCTCACCTGCCTGTCTGCCTATTAGCCCTTAACTCCCCCGCACACTGGCCTGGTTGCCCCTTACTGACCCCCCTGCCAGCCTGGTTGCCCCTCACTGCCCCCCCGCCCCTCCTGCATGCCTAATCACCTCTTATTGGCCCCCTGCCAGCCTGGTCGCCCCCAACAACCCTTCCCTGCTAGCCTGGTTGCCCCTAACTGCCCCCATTGCTGGCCTGGTCGCCCTCCCTCTGCTCCCCCTGCAGGTCTGGTCACCCCACACAGCCTGCTGTTCAGTCGTTTCGTGGTCCCTCACTAATCCCCTGCCAGTCTAGTTGCCCCATGCATCCTGTTCTGTCATCTGTTTGGTTGTGATGGTCAGTTAGGCTTTTATATATAGGTTGAAAAGGCACTTAACCTGATGTATATAGGCATCCTCTTATAGTTTGCAAAACTGTTGTGTATGTGTGTAGTTATAGACACCCTTATGGGTAGAGATCCCAACCTTTTATAAGCTTCTCAAAGGGATCTTTGACCCACCCTAAAATAGTAGTGAGAACTGACAAGTTCATGATAAAGGGGACATACTTGCTCCTATCTTCTAAAAAGAAGTATTTCTATTGCATTTTAACTCTATTATACAGAGTAAAAAAATTGTCTGTAGTAGTTCTAATTTACACATGATAAAATTGGGTTGCTAGGGGGAAAAGTGAATATACCCAAATCACCCAGAAGGCAACAGTGTCAAACACAAAAGCTACATTTTAAAAATTCCCTCTCCCATGGACTAACCAGGAGCGTGCAGTTTTTCAGCTGTGAGCAATTGGCAACTGATAACCTTGTTCATTAACAAATCAAGCAGCTGTTCAGATCTTCAGAAAAGCCCCCATGTTGTCCCTAAATACTCCAGTACAAAATCAGTGTAAACCAATTAAGTTACACGACAGGAAAAGCATCAGATGTATAACTGATGATTCACTTAACCTCATCTCACTCTTCTTTTAGCTTTCAATAATCATCAGCCTCCAGAAAATGATAAGCTTTTACATCAAACTTGCATAAGTATTTCAGAGTGAATTCTACTACTTAAAGAGAAACATACATTTAGAAATCCTTTAAAAATTTTAGTGGCTTGCCTGAACTTTAATTTTTTTACTGTAAAAAAAAATTAAACCAGTAACAAAGTAGCCTATGGTCCAAAAATGTTTATTATTTATGTTAGAAAATACTTTTTGCATTTAATTCTTTTTTCTATTATGATGGAAAAAATGGTGGAGATATCATTATTTTCAAATTATATTATTGGATTGAATCAAACTATCAAGATATTCTCAATTCACATAAGGTATGTTAAAAGAAATTTAAATTAGGACTTAGGGTTGTGGAAAATTTAATAAACAAGATTGTTGATTTTTATTTATTTATTTTTTTTACATAAATGGAATAAAGCATATGGTCTACCCCAGCCTTTATATCTATTTGTATTTAAGAAATGATTCACTTCAAAACTTATTATGCATGTGAAATGATTTTACTCATAGCTTTTTTATTTCATCTATATAACCTATTTTTTATTCTATTTTGTTTGAATAGTATCAAAATTGTGGTAATTATTAATCTTAAAATCATAGAACTTTTATCACTTCAAAGAATTCTCAAGGACCCTGGGTCCAACTTCTTTATTTTACTTTCTCAATAAAAACTCATTAGGAAAATAATCCTATTTTCCACATCCATTTCTAGAAGAAACACAGATTTCTATGCTCTCATCCAGCCCAGCTCTCTCAATGAAAGGAATGACCTTGAATTGAACTGTAGAAAGTAAATGGAAGGAAAGTTTATTGAAAAACTTTAGTAAGGATACAGAAGATTAATGCATATATTTGTGTTGGACACCCTTCCTTAGCTGCACAGTCAAAGTGATAGAATCGTGTTATTTATTATATTTTTCAGATCATTTACAATGTTAATTTATATGAGTTTGATACCGCTTTTGTCTTTTAGTTGTGTGTTATTCTGAGAAATCCCTGGGGAAGCAAAGGATTTATATGCTTTGTGTACATGTTCTGCAGACTAAGCGATCTGGCATAATTATTTTTGGCACTAGCTGATTAAAACATCCAATTTAACTCATGATTGGTAAGATTAAACCTTTTTAATATACCTCAAAAGTAAATTATCATTTACTACTCAAACATCCCTTTCTGCACATGTCCCCAATAAAGCTCTTCTTTTTTTTCCATTAATGTGCCTTTTAAGGAGGATTCCCTTTTATTTCTTCCTCTGGGCAAAACTGCCTTATCCTTTATAGAGAGGTGGGAACAAAGATGAGATGGAGACTGATTAGATCAGTACGTAGGTTTCTAACCTTATGTCAATTAAAAGTCTGTATTTCTGTGGTGGTTTTTTTTTTTTTTTTTTTTTCAGATTTTCTGTTCAAGAAAACACGTCCTGGCTTTGTGTTTATTTGATGTACAGACAAATGGGAACAGTTAAAAGGAAATATTTCAAAAAAATTACTTATGTGACTTGGAAAAAAAACTGTCATTTTTAAATTTGTTTCAAGTTAGTTACTTTTAAAAGCTTACAGGTTACACTTCAATCTTACAGTGCACACCATTTAACAGAAAATGCAAAACCACCTTTCAATATTCTGGCCATTTGAAGGAAATAAATATTCCCAGAGATTAAAAAAAAAAAAAAAAAAAAAAAGAAAAAAAAAAAAAAAAAAGAGCCTGGCATGATACTAAATTAGAATAATTGCAACTTGCAGGTCCTCTAAGGGTCTGCTGAACCCCCTCACAGTGATTCATCATTGTAATGAGAGAGGAGGAGAGTAAACTGTAAAAGATAACATGCATTGGTTACCTTAGAGCTTCCTGAAGCTTTGAAACTGACACAGGTATAAGCACCTCACACTGAGGGAGGGAGGGAGGGGGAAAATCCGATTAGTAAATCCTCCTGTGAGGATGTTAGGGGGTTATTGTGTGCAAATGTCATACTTACTGCCTTTTATGCATGGTATTAACATCAAATGAAACAAGAATTATGGAGGAGGGCCTTAGGTAGAAAATAGGTCAAGTCAATGCCATAAATATCCTGTCAGAATTTTGATCCAGATTTACAAATACTTCACCAGATTGCTAATGAGCCTGTAGCCCTGCATGTAAATATTTGAACAGTATGAAAAATGCATCTGAGTTAAACAATACTATGCCCCAAATAGGTTGAATGGTTGTCTACTAAAATGTTGTCATAAACCAGGCAGAAGGGACACTTTTCTGGAATATATGGTAGATAGTACAAAAAACACTGCCAAAACTTGTTTCCTAAATGGTCAGGAAATCAAAATCTCAGAGTTGAGTAAATATAGCAGTTGGTTACACAGAATCTAAGAGCTAGAAGAAATAAACTTACCAAAGTTTTTATAGATTTCCCATTCTTAGATCTGTAAGTACTCTGGAGTCTGGGAAATACCAAGGAACAATGTGGCCACTTGTAAAACTACCTTTAGAATTATCTTATACATTTGGTGGTCTCCACTCTAAGATATAATCTGGACATGGGAAAATCTTGAGGAGCCAATAGTAAATGTGACTTGGTTTTATTAGCCGTGTTTGTGCCAGTACTCTGGATCTTAAGGGCTGTACATATGCCTAAGCTCAGTAGACACACAGTCTCTCCATGTTTCCATTTCATATAACATTAGAGAATAATTTACTGTTGAACTACCACTGATAATTCCTTAGGTTAGTGTATTAGTTTCAACAGTTATTAAAGATTGTGTAAGACCATCCCATTTCCACTGAACCTAGTTTGTGGTCTTGATTCCCACCCCATTCCCCTATTTATTTATTTATTTATTTATTTTTTTTGGACAAATCTGAGACTATAAAGATTTCAAGTAAAAATATTTGTTTAAAAAGTGGAAACATCATACTAATGTCCTACTTTCTCTCCACTGAGTTCTAGCAGTGCACTGATTATACCAAATTTCTAATATATTTACTTAATGTTAATTGATGAAATAATAATGGGCATCCTTTTCTAATAAGAAGCAAGTTGAATAATTGACCACACCATCTGTTAAAAGACAATATTCTATCATTTTCCAAGTGTGTGACTTATTTTTAACTAAGAATGAAAACTTAACTTTGAACCTGGGAGAGGGTAAGCTTGTTGTGCTTCAATTTTCATCGGTTGGCAACTTTTGGCACAGGTGCCAAAGAGAGAACAAGAATAAATATCTCAAGCCTTGGTAGTTAGGGTCTGATCATAAGCGTTGTGGTGTAGAATTCATGGATTATTCATGTGTAATTACAGATAGCTATTGTGCTCCTTTAAATCATCCCTATGGCCCATTATGGCCCATAACAACTGAAATAGCAATTGTCATAGTAAGGTTTGGGCTCTGTCACAGAGTGTGGACTCTAATCAATAATGATGAATGGTAAAATTCTACATCAGGCAGTCCAAAGTCTGGCTGGCCCCTCCATAAATCTGCACAAACACCAAGCAGAGCAGCTGCAGGGTCTAGAAATGTAAAAGCCAACACTCGCCTTACCCCCTACATGCATTTACCTCTGTAAAAGTGAAAAAGGAGGGGAGGGAGGAGAAAAGGAAATGCTCGATACATCCATTCCAATCATCCCCATGCTGTTAGGAGAATTTTCTTCCTATTTAAATGGGAGTGAACCCTAGGTTATTTTCAAGGTCAATTTCAGGTGAAAAGGGGGTCATCTAGAGGTCACTCCAGCTCCCATGCAGGTCAATACCGCCTCTTCACTTCCATAGCAGACAAGCTGCTCACACCCAATCAATCCACCAACGCTGCTGCTGCACCCAGCGTAATGAACAGTGAATAAATGTAGCCTATCATCACAAAACATGCTTTTTAAGTACCTTTCCTTTTCATGTAAAACCTCTCGCTGTCAAATTCTACATTCACTCATCCAGCAGTGAGTAGCAAAAGTGAGAAATCAGACTCTCATTGGGGTTGGTAAAAGGTCACAGCTGACAGACATGGAGGTTAAACTGCCGAGTTAAAATACTGTTCATTACCCACTGCAGCTTTTTGCTAACTACACTTCTTTGTGTTACAGTCAAGCAGTACATCAATATGCTCCTCCTCCTAATTTATTAGCGATTGTTGAATTGTGTGGGGTGGGGGCTAAAAGTGAAATTAATGTGTTATATGTGGCATATATATATATATATATATATATATATATATATATATATATTTGCATTTGCTTTTGAATAATTTTAATTTCTTATCAATTTGCACAGTCAGCATTGTGTCTACCTATTTGGGATGCACCCTAATTATTAAAAAACAAAACAAAAAACACACACACACACAAAAACAAAAACAAAAAACAATTCCTAAAATCACAAGAGACTGGGTAATCTGAATTCCAAAGGTCCATGGTCAGTTGTTTGGAGACTTTTAAAAAATAAAGAGATTTTCTTTTTTCTGAAAATAATTGTATATGAGACCTTTTAATATTTCTCAATCAAAAAACTTTGGTTAAATATATTTAAACCTGCAATTTATATCAAAACATGCAAAAATGTGTTAATTGTACACAACTCAAAATCTAATTTATTAAAAATGATAAGATAGTCTTATGCTGACAAGGTTAGCACCTCTGAGACACATTGTCAATCCAGAATGCAGTCTGTTATTTTTTTCAGAGAAGTGTGTAATACCTGCATTTTTTTTTCTCCATTAATCCTGATGTAGTCAAAGGAACACTTAATAGAGGTGAGTAATCACTGGAGTTTAAATAGAAACAGTACTTTTTTTGAATTCAGTTGACTAAATGAAGTGGTTTGGTATGAAATCTGAATGGATTAGAACAATTTACAAAATGAAATTTTATTCTTTGATTAATTAATACGTAGGTGGAGTTCCCTTTATTGAAATGCAGAGGCTTTGTATTTAAAGGGAACAATATGAAAACAAGTCATAGAGACTTGTTTTCTGTGTTTCCAATACAGAAACACAAATCATGAATAAAATAAAGGTTTATTTACATGCTCTCTACAACAAAAATTTGACTCGACAAAATTACCACTATCTATTTACATCTTTAAAAATGCATTTTGAGATTTATTCTAGAAAATATATCCTTTCCCCCCCTTCTGTATGCCTTCTCTCTCAGTGGGACTGAAAATAAAATGTTATGACTTAAATCACAAGAGGCTAACATCATTTTTAGCAACAAGGGCTGCATAATTTCAAGACTATGAATGAGTGGCTGACTTTAACTAAAATGTTTCAGTTCTCTGCGTATATAGGTACATAAATAATTCAGAATTAATCCCTGCAGAGGGGACAATGGGAATCGTAAATTATCCATGCGCCGTCCTCAACATTAGAGGCAATGAACCTATAGTAACAAACTATGAGTGTTACTCATTACATACATTTCACAGACACCTTAACCTTTTGAATATTAATTTTCCTCTGCAGCTTGTAGCTAAGGCAGTATCTTTTTTTATTTTCCTTCCCACTCCTCTTGGCTTCATTTCCTTCTCTCTCTCTTTTGTGAAATCTCCGAAACCATAGTTAAGCCACAGCTACTGAGTGGATGCATTTGGAACATTGGAATATACAAATTTGTTACAGAGATGGTTCTTTATCTTTTTCTTCTCTCTCTCTCTCTCTCTCTCTCTCTCTCTCTCTTTTTTCTTGGTTTAGCTGCATGTTATTCTGAAAAAAAAACAAACCCTTAATATTATATGTAGACCTTCCGTAGACTGTAGAGAGACTGTCTTTATGAAGATAAACATGGTTGCAGATCGGGACCACCATAACACCACTGGGGTTGTCAGTGTCCTTTGATTTTCAGAAACATATATCAGATTTTTAACTAGGAAGATATTCCAGAATTGTCATAATTTCATCTGAAAATAAAAATAAAAAAGGAGAGTATGATTGCTCCTAATTATAAAATTTATTAGGTCTTTAACTGTTAAATTAGGGATTTTATTTTTTAAAAAAAGATTTAATGAGATAATAATTGCTCTTCTCTTTTTTGTCTCTAAATTACCCTCCTAGTTAAAAATGTTCTGATCAGCTTTATAACACTTGCTTTGAATGATATAAAGAGTAAAGAAATATTCCTTTCTAGTACAATTCATTATGCCCCATTTCTATATATTGGATAAGATAAATTCATGTTTATCATGGAAAACATTATAATAAATAAAATTTATAAAATAAATACATATTTGCATGTATGAATATACATACATATAGACATAGATGCATATATGTATTCCCTATAATAATAAAAGGATAATATGCTAATTAGACCAGATATCTCCGGATGTCATTCCAGACATCCTTCCTGATGAAGCTGGGGCCGGAGGGAAGCCAGGCCGGGTGCTGGAGGAAAGCCTGTGCCAGCAGCTGGGGGAAGGAAGGCCTACTCTTGCATGAATTTTCATGCATCGGGCCTCTAGTACATATATATGATTCATATATGTATTATACATATATTTGAATTTACTAGTATATGAATAGAATTACTACAAATCCCAGCATTTATCTGACCTATGCATAATGTAAGTTTTGTTTTATTTTACTTTTTTAAATCACCATTTATCCTCCTATACCCTCTTTCACCTCCCCTACAATCCTCCCCCCACAATCACCATGCTATTGTCCAGGTCTATGCATCCTTTTTCTTTTCTTTTTTTCCTTTGTTGCCCATTTCTCCATTCCTCCTGCACCCCTTCCCCAACCCTGAGAAGTGTCAGCCTGCTCTCTATCTGTGAGTCTGTCTCTATTTTGCTTGTTGTTAGATTCTACATGAGTGAAATCACATGGTACTTGTTTTTCTCTGACTGGTTTATTTTGCTTAGCATAATACAATCCAGTTCCATCCATGTTGTTCAAAAGGTAAACTTTTCTTCTTTTTTATGGCCTAGTAGTATTCCATTGTATAAGTATACCATACCTATTTTATCTACTATTCTATTTGTAGACACTTGGGCTATTTCCAAATCTTGGTTATTATAAATAGCACTGAAATGAACATAGGATTATATATATTCTTCAAATTAGTGTTTCAGGTTTCTTTGGATAAATTCCCAAAGGCGAAATTGCTGAGTCATAAGGCAGTTCCATTTTTTAAGTTTTTGAGGGACCGCCATAATGTTTTGCCCAGCCAGGGGTCCTCAAACTTTTTAAAGTGGGGGCCAGATCACGGTCCTTCAGAGAGCTGGAGGGCCGGACTATATGAACTACTAATTCCTACTGTAACACCTCGGCTGCGCTCACTGCCCAAAAAACCTGGCGGGCCGGATCAGACTCCTCTGCAGGCCGCATGTGGCCAGCGGGCCGTAGTTTGAAGACCCCTGAACCAATCTGCATTCCTATCAAACAGAGCACAAGTTTTCTCTTTACTCCACAACCTCTCTAAGACTTGATATTTGTTGATTTATTGAGATAGCCATTCTGACAGGTGTGAGGTGATATCTCATTCTGGTTTAAATTTTCATTTCCTGATGATTAGTGACAGTGAGAATCTTTTCATATGTCTATTGACCATCTGTATGTCCTCTTTGGAGAAGTGTCTATTCAGGTCCTTTGCCCATTTTTTAATCGGACTGTTTATTTCTTGGGTATTGAGTTTTATAACTTCCTTACAAATTTTAGATGTTAACTCCTTATCAGATGTATCAGCAGATATGTTCTCCCATTCAGTAGGTTGTCTTTACATTTTGTTAATGGTTTTCTTTGCTATGTAAAAATTTTTAGTTTGAAGTAGTCCCATTTGTTTATTTTCTTCTTTTGTTTTCCTTGCTCTAGAACATATATCAGAAAAAAAAATATTGCTATGGGAAATATCCAAGATTTTACTGTCTATATTTTCTTCTAAGAATTTTATGGTTTTGGGCCTATAATATTTAAGAATTTAACCCATTTGAGTTTATTCTTTTGTGTGGTGTAAGAAGGTAGTCTAGTTTAATATTTTCAGAGGTATCTGTCCAGTTTCCCCCAACACCATTTATTGAATATCTTTAGCCCATTGTATGTTTTTCCCTCTTTTGTCAAATACTAATTGACTGTAAAGTGTGGGTTTATTTCTGGGCTCTCTATCCTGCTTCATTGATCTATATGTCTGTTTTTATGCCAGAACCATGCTGTTTGATTACTATAGCTTTGTATCATAGTATGTTATGTCTTCTTCAGTTTCTTTCTTCAGTGTCTTATAATTCTATGGGTATATGTCTTTTATATCTGGAATAAGTTTATTGCTTTGTACTTTATCCTTTAAAGCAATTGTGAACAGGATTACTTCCCTTTCTGATATTTCATTATTGGTGTATAAAAATGCAACTAACTTCTGTCAGGGCCATATGACTACATATCCCATCGAGCCATCTTTACTCTTCCTCGCCTGCACCATTCATGCTATTTGAGAGAGTACCACTAGAGTGGTCAAGCTTTTCTGATTTTTACATTAAATGTGAACAGTGAGCATCTATCATCTTTGTTCTTTGTTTTCCTAAAACTATTTGACCATAATTCCCTCTCCACCTTCCTCTCCTTTCATTACTCTCTTGAGGATCAGAACACTAGGCCCAACATGTAGGATAGAATTACTTAGGGTCCTTGTAATAATCCCTCATGATGCCATCAGAATTTATAGAAAAGACTAATAAAGAATGGGCATGTTTATCCAATCAGCTATTAAGTTAAGGTGAGTTATCTCTGTGATATTTTGTACTTCACAGTGAGATGTGAGACATGTGGGGTAGTCACTTAGGTGTGGAGTAGAAGAGAATAGAGAACATTGTAGAAAATAAGAGAGCAGGGGGAAGAGCAGACACCTCTGTGAGTTATCTCAGCATACCCTTGAAGAGGACAGAGTAGTAGAAAATGATTTCAAAGCAAGGAAACCAAATCAGAAGAGTTCCAAGTTACAAATTTCTCAGGATCCCTTAGTCCAGAGGAAACTAATTTCCTTAATTTCTAGTTTGCTTAGAGGGATCATTTTCAAAGATAGCCAGACTATGATTTAGCGGGCAGAAGTATTGTGAAACGTAAGTGTGTACTTTTTCAAAAAATCATCCCAATTCTGAAGGAAAAGAAAAAAAATGAGTGAACACATATCCTGATTATTCACTTTGATCATTTTTCCTCCCCAGACTCAAATACATGGGTGTCCATTTTTCATATATTCCATTAAAAGTTAATAAATTAAGAGCAAAAAGAGAAAACAGTTATAAGCAAACATGTTATTTAGTGACATTGCATAAGCAAAAGATTTAGTAATCTGGTTAAAACATCCTTTTAATACTTGAAACTGAGTGATCCTATTATAAGTGGACCTGAATGGGTGAAAAATTACAATGTCTTTTATTAAATTAAAATTGTGATGTATAGAATTTTCAAATCATTAAAATTTGTATACACATTTAAATCAATTTCATTCCTATGAATAGGACAACCAGGCTAATTTGGAATATATGATGGAGACAATATTGCCAAAGGACTCTTTCTGTATATAGCGTGAAATCAATACAGCAATGTTCTAGCCATTTTCAGTACTTTGCACACAGTGTATGCTAAATAAATGTTAGTTGAATCACTTTAGAAAACCATCTCTCCCCATACCCATAACTTCCCACAAATTATTTCTTCCTGAAGGATTTTAGGTAAGTCCTTAAGGACATACCATCCTTTGCAATATGGTCTATTGGCTAAAAACATGATAATGTAACCACATAATAAGTAAAATAATGCAATAATCTTCAAATACATGGCAGAGTTAATGTAACTGGTAATACAGTAGTTTTTCTGAAAATTATGTGATTAGATACAAGAATATGTGTACTAAGACCATAAATCTGCTTAAGCATCTGAAGATGGAAGTGATATCACAGAGATGAATATATATATATTTTTTTAGTTATTTTTTTTCTTTTAAAAGAAGTTTGATCTTTAAAATGAGGAATATTTTTGTTAATTTCATGAAGTTTTCATATGACACTATCACAAAAGATATTATTCCAATGTTAAATTTAATAATATTTCCACTATGTTAAGCATGCATTAATACACTCGAAAACATCTAGATTTGCTTTGCATCTGCATTGATAAATAATTTGTATTTTCTGTAGAGTTTAATTTTAATAATTATATAGGGAAAGAAAAGGATACTTTTATTATGTGGTTACATTATCATATATATATATATATACACATATATATATTAATCTTTGTGATATATATATATATATATTAATATATATTAAAGTTACAAAGGCTGGTGGCATAGAATGAGATGTTTACTGATTTCTCAATTTTGGCATGCATGACTGTTGTTCCATTTAGAAACTAGACAATGACTACCATCAACTACCTAAAACTTAAATGTCCTGTAAAAATAAATATCCAAATTATTGTATTATAGAGAAATGGGCATGAAATCAAAGTAATATTAATTTAAATTATTATGGAAACATTGATCACAGCCATAAAAATATAGACTAATAAAAGTATCCTTTTCTTTCCCTATATAATTATTAAAATTAAACTCTACAGAAAATACAAATTATTTAGCAATGCAGATGCAAAGCAAATCTAGATGTTTTCGAGTGTATTAATGCATGCTTAACATAGTGGAAATATTATTAAATTTAATATTGGAATAATATCTTTTGTGATAGTGTCATATGAAAACTTCATGAAATTAATAAAAATATTCCTCATTTTAAAGATCAAACTTCTTTAAAAAGAAAAATAATAACTTTAAAAATTTTATTGTGTGACATATACCCACTAGGATATTTTTAGAAATGGTATGTTTAACACCAAATTTTGCCATGTTTCACATTTACCCTTGTAATTTCATGATCTACCATGATCGAACAATGTGCCCAAGGCTATTGCTTCTCTGAGATGGTATTTCTGGGAATGACTATATAATACTATCAGACATATTACTGCTGCCAACACTGGGTAATAGTATATAGAGAAATGGCTGACTTTATTATAAGGACTAGTCAAAACTATTGGAAAATGTTAAAATTTAGAGGCTCCAGAAATGTAACTCCTCCAATTCATATATACACATACATATAAACACACACATGAGATTCCAAGAAAATGCATGTCCATAGGTCTAATACAATATTATATATAGGAGTACAATTCATTGAATGATTTCTATGTAAAAATCCTGTATGCAGTATATGTTTCTCAAGGTACCGTACTCAGAATTTTGAAGATTCTTTACAAAATTAACAGCAATACTACTCTACCAATGTTAATGTTATAGAACATCCACATTATAAATTATTTTCTAGTACCTGATTTCTGAAGACCTTCAGAGGTTTATTTGAATTCTCCTTTTTTAAAGCCCATGGATGGACTAAATGATTGAACAATATCTTAAAGTAGAGGAATCAACCACAGAAAATCTGATGAAGCAGTTTATCTACTCAATATTTTCCATAACCAGTTTGGGACAGAAAGTTGAAAATATAGCAGATAAAATAGCTATTGGGCGTATTTGTTCAGAGTGTCATTCAGTAGATAGAAAAGAAAATACCAATGCTAATTTATTGAGCTAATTAGTTGAAATTTCAGTGTAAATTATCTGGTTTCTAACAAATCCTTCAGCTTTAAATTAGATAACAGTAATTGTCAATAATCTCAGTGGAATTAGACTATACGTTCCTTTATACCAGAAAATTTATCTTCTTAATGGTTATCCATTTTAAAGTAGACATTCAATTCATATCAGCTAAATTGAGGAATATATGAATGAATGACTGAAGACATGAATGAAGATGTATATATGAATGAATGAATGCTTGATTTTTTTCAGTTTATCATCAAATTATAAATGCTTTAAAGTTTCACATAGAAGACACATTTTACTAAACAACATAATGTGAGAATAAAATGAGTAAAGTTATAATATGTGCCATATTTTTAAAGGGTATTCATTCAAAATGAAATTCTGCCTCAGAAATTTGAATCAAATTAGTTTTATCTTTCCCCAATGTTGTAATTCATACATTTACTTTCAAATATTTCATTCATTTGGGAAACATTTTTTTATTTTTATTAATATTGCTCTAAATTTATGTTAAAATTAAACATAGAGTACATTTTTTTTCAAAGAAAACTCTAAGTAAATAGAAAACTATTGTGTGGATAATCTGGTAAAAGAGAAATTTAAAAAATCTATACTGGAATATTTATTTGTTATGTTAAATAAACACAAGAGAATTATGTGCTTAAGAACAATAAATCAAATGAACCCACTTGACTAGGACTAACAGATTACATGGTTTTCCTTCTTTGAAAAAACAATCTCTTCATAAACCATAGTCCAATTATTCAATTTTGCTGACTAATTATGGAAACTACTAATTTCTTGGCCTCCAGCATAGATGATGCATCTCTACAGGGTAACACTAAATCTGTCACTATCTATGGCTTTTAAAATTCAATGTAAGTATTTTTGGAAAATAAAAATAAAATAAATAGTTCAGAAATTCCTGAGTTCAACATGCTAAAGAGATGCATCATTTATGATATGTGAGCGTTGGTTCATATCCTCCTTTAGATAAGTTGTGGAATATGATACTTTTCCCCCTCTGGGACAGTCAAGAACACAGAATGATAGCAATTGGAACATAACTATAAACATGTTTTCTCATAATAAAAGCTGCTGTTTAAGCTATCAGTGAAATTAGAATTAAATTGGGCCAATAGCTCATATTTTTAGAACTATTATCTGAGAAATTATATCCATTTCTTTCCTATGTGGCACAAAAGGGATATTGCAGAGTAACAAATTGAAATTAAGCTGTTTCCATAACTTCCCAAATGTCCTCTGAAGGAGATGAAGATTTAGAGCCAAAATAAGCTTTTCAAAATATGTTTTAAATATTATAGAGGGTATTATTGAGATGGTATGTCTAGAATGCTTCCCAGGTATTATGAAATCCTGTGCTAAATATAGTTGTTATTAAATTTTTCAGCAAGTTTCATAGCAACCATCTCTTATAGGATATGAAGCTCAAAGATGCACAGTTTTTCGCTAAGATAAAAATTTTAGAACATGTTTTCACTTTAACTTAAATATTTACCTAGAAGAGATGGTCTTTGTATTTATCTATGGAATAGCTGTTCTTGCCATTTTTGCTTCTTTTTCCAGTAGTCCTCACTGAATTGTTTTAAGAACTTCATGAGAAGTTAGGAGCTCACTAACTTAGCTCATGAAAATATGTAAATGTGTTTTAAAGACAATAATCTCAAGTCATAAAAATCATATTTTTTATTTACCTATGTAGACTACTTACAGGGTATAAATATAAAATAAATTGGTGATAGCTATTTGCTGTTTATTATTTTTGGTGGATAATATCAGAAGTAAAATAAATAAATTCTAAGAATTTTTTATGATCCTCTATATTAGTAAAAAACACACACAAAGAAAACAAAATTTTATGAAATCAAGGAGGCAATATTTTGAGAATCATGTTTAATTTGAAATAATAAATCATTTAAATATAGAAATGTGAGATAAAGCTAAGAATATTTAAATAATTAGAACTCAAAAACAAGTCCTGATTGGGCATTTTTGCAGCCAGGAAATATATATATATTTTCTACAAAAGTTTAGTTGCCTCTAAACTAAAGAGGGGCAGAGATAAATACCATTATAGGAATTATATTGCCTTGTACCAATATATTCCCTGATACAGCAACAGAAGAAATAGAAGGGCTAGAAAACTAATTGGTTGGATTACATTGTAGTGTATAAATTACAATTACTTATATCATAATAAGTATTAAAATGACTAAGCAAATTTTAAATAAGGAAATATGGATATATAAATTAAATCACAACATCATTCTGCCCATTACATGTTAGCTAAATTGAAGGGAATCAATTTTATCAATAGGAATATTTTAGGCCATTTGAAATATTATAAAATTGATCAAACATCAGTTATATTTTCTGGCTAAAATTCTCTTGTTATTTCCTTTTATTTTATATTTTAGGCAAAATAAAACTATTGAGCAGGGTGGGAGGTGTCATTATAAGAAATCCAACTGGAGAAAGATCCTACTATTAACATCAGTTGGATCATAAAATGAATGGGTATGCAAGGGTACATCCCAGTTTTTATTGGTTTTGTGCCTTGCCTTCATTTTATCCATAGCATCTATTAATACTTGATGTACTCTGTCTCTTCCCACTAGATAAGAACTGCATCTGTTTGTTCACTTATGGATTGTCAGAACCTGGTATGTAACAGACTTTGGATAAATATTTGTGGAATGAAATATTTGACATTAAATTCATATAGATGCATTTATTAAAATGTCTATGCTGTTGTAAGTGTAGAAAAGATTAATATCTATCACTCTCACTGTTTGCCATAAGATATCTCTTTTATATTCTTCATTTATATTTATTAGTATATAGATGACTTCATAGAGTTTTAATCTCCAGTATGTGTGAATTATGGATGTGATAGTTCTGTCAAGACTAGCAGAATTACTTTCTTTTCAAAACAGAGTCAGGGATTGCATTTAGTTTAGATATTCCAAGTGAGAATAAAATGTTTGTTTAAATATGAAGCAAAAAGGGAAATGCCTAAAGACACAGTAAGATTTGGGACACTAGGTGATACAACTTACTTTGATTTAAATGCTTGTAATATACAAAAGGCTACTTTCATAATTGTACCTCAGTAACTATATCATTGATACTTAACCCTCATTTATAAATAACCAGAGACTACATACTAATCAGTAGCTTTCCAAAAGATAAATTTCTTACAATTTTTGGTATGATCATGTATTATTTGCCAGTATTTAGAATGTCACCAGACAATCTTATTTGAACTTTGGCAATAAGGAATGAAATCTCTTATCTCACTTTATTTAAAATTTTAAAAGAAAAATATTCCTTGCCAGTGTAGCTTAGTTGAGCATTATCTCATGCACTATGGAGTCTCTGGTTCAATTCCTGGTCAGGGCACATGCCCCTGTTGCAGGCTTGATCCCCAGAAGGGGGCATTCAGGAGGCAGCTGATCAATGTTACACTCTCACACCAATGTTTCTTTCGCTTCCTCTCCCTTCCTCTCTCTCTAAACTCAATAAAAACATATGAAATAAATAAATAAATAAAAATTTAAAGAAAACAAACTTCTGTGAATTAAAAAAAAAAGTTATTTCCTTAGGAATTCCTCTAAGATTGGTTCTACAAAATAGATACCTGGCTAATAGTAAAGGTATAGTAGTTTGCTGATATGGGTTTTTTTTTTTAGTTATGTAAAAATTGTGCTCCAGTTTAAAAAAAAAAAAAAACTTTGAAAGTACCCACAAAATACTAAGCCTCTTAAAACATAAAGTTTTAATTAATATTTTATGAGAGAAAATATTAGAACATTTTCACTAATTTTTACTAATTCATTATGTCATATTAATCAGATATTTTGATGTTATGAAGATAAGGTCCAAAATGATATACTGGAGATAATGATAATACTGGAGGCAGACTCAGAGTTTTTATAATAAAGATAAGCATAAGCAAAATTGAAGTGGTAATCATTAGCTTTTTCTTCCAATTGTCGAGCATTTGGATTAAAATTGGTATTTTTACCTTAGTTTGTTGTCAAATAGCTCAGTTCTTTTATTGATTTTGAACATAATTCTCATATAAGCAAATTGTAAAACTTTCTATAGCAATAATTCTATTATAATTCAGCCTAACATAATTGAAAAAGACGTTATTGTAGCACACACATCATCATGATGAGTTCATTTGATCTTTAATTTTTAATTCCCATGTGTAATTAACATACTGGTCTGGATTTTTTTCTTCTTGTATTGAATAAATGAATTGCAGGTCTGTGGAACTCAAGTACCCATCCCTTTTCTCAACACATTTTCTAATCTAAAAGAATTCTATGATTTCTTTAATTCATTGACCATTATTTTTGTTTTTTAAATAATCTTTGTACCAAAATTAGAACTTACACTCCATATATAGCTATTTGCACATTAATTTCAACCTTTAGAGTTTTTAGCAGAAATATATTGATTTTTGGAAACAATGAAGTGATGGGGGATTCCGTGCTGATTCTCAGTATTTGACACAAATTTAGCTGATAGTTATTTTCATTAAAAAAAAAAAATACGGTATAACGTTATTCACCAGGAGGTAAGTGTAGAGTACCAGGAATCAGCTAATAACTTGTTCTTACATTAGCTTGAACCTAGGTCATAAAGGTAAGCATCTAGCTATTATACGGCCAACTTTATATCATTCAAGTCAAGCTTGAAAAGCAGATTTCAGATGTTGACTTTTGCTTTCCCCAGATATGTGTGATCTTTGGAGGAGAAAAGGACAGCTTTAGGCCCTTGGTGCTAGCATTTTCATGTCTTTCTCAATACCACAACCATGCTGTGCCCTTTGGAGATGTTCTTTTACTGGACTGTTCCCCAATGAAACCAGGCCTTGAAGTGTCAATGGTATCAAGAGAGATCATAAGGTACCCCTCTAAATCTGCCTCTGGTTGATGTCAGTCCTGCTAGCCCTGTGGATTCTGGTCATAGCTGCCAACTTTCTCTTTGAAACTTCTTCCTTTTCATTATGTTTAGGTCCTCTCAAGTCACTGAGCTTTGGTCCAGACTCAAAATCAAATTTCTTTTTTCTCGTCTCTCCCCGACTGATCTCAGAGATATTACAAAGCACATTAAATCTCCAAAGCGAGACAGCACTTAAAAGTGCTATTTCACTTTTGTGTTAACTCACAAAAGTCAGTATCTCTGACTGATCACATATGAAAGAACTCTTAAAAAGAACAGTATCACATTTTAAAAAGTTAAAGCATTTTAAACTGCTCTTCGGGGTCTATCTTCTTTTAGACACTTCAACCTGACATAATGGTGGGGGTAGGTGGGTGGAAACTTGGTGAAAAAAATAATGGTTAGCAAATTTAGAAAATTCAAGTTGGGCTGGATACCCTTTGCTTTGTCAGAACTATAGTCAGGGTGTGTATTTCACCTTTCATTTGACCAGTTTCAATTACTCTCGGAATTTCTATTTTTGAAGTACTAATTTTGGGGTTTTTGTTTTCCTCTTGGATAAAAGAACTCATAATATTGGATGTAGGCACAGAAGTCTGTGTTTTCAAAAATATAAAATCAAGGAATATTACTTTAGAAAAGATATTCCATCTTAACAAAATGTTAAGAGAACCAAAAATTAAATGATAGAATGTTATCAAAGAAGGAAAGATAATCAAGTTGTCTAATCTATGGAGATGACCTTACAGCTCTTATTTTTCTCTCAGAGAAAAGGATTCTAACTTTTACATATTTACCAAAACACTTGAACATCTTGTAAGTGGATAGAATACATATCAGAAAAATTAAGGTAGCTCAACTTTCCGAAAATAGTGCGTATTTGTAATATTTATGTTGTAATGGTGGAATTATACATCTTTAAGTAGCTCTTATGGCACAGCATGGTATACCAAGCAAAGGTGCATGATTAATAATCATTTCCACTATATCAAGGGAAAACGAATCATTCTGTCTCACATGCCATTAAAAATCATCTACTTAAATGTAGAATCTTAAAAAAAAATAAAAAGAAGAAGAAGAAGAAGAAGAAGAAGAAGAAGAAGAAGAAGAAGAAGAAGAAGAAGAAGAAGAAGAAGAAGAAGAACCTTATAGAAACAGAGATCAGATTGTGGTTACCAGGGGGTGAAGTTGGGGGGAAGTAAAGTTGGAAGGAGGTGGTCATAGGTACAAAGTTTCAGTTAAAAGATAAATAAGTGGTAGGGATTTAATGTACAACATAATGACTCTGGTTATCACTGCTGTATCATATATACATGGAAGTTAAGAGAGTAAGTCCTAAGAATTCTCATTACAAGGGGAAATTGTTTCTCTTTCCATTTATTTTTATTGTATCTATATGAAATGATGGGTGTTAACCAAACTTCTTGTGGTATTTATTTCATAACATACATAAGTCAAGTCAGACCTTTATATATGTAAGTCACACCTGAAACTTGTCCAGTGTTGTATGTCAATTATATCTAAACAACTAGGAAAGCAGATTCACTCAACTGTATTAGATAGGTGTGCCCTCTGTGTTACTTTTCTTTGCAACTTGGTTCCTGAAGTCCAAGGGAGCTATGGCAAAATCTGGGCCTGGTTTTTCGAATCAAGTTTTAGAGGCATTTGTGATCCCTCCAGCTAATAATATCAGAAGCCTTCTGAAGAGTGCAACCGGTCCATAATTTCTTGGGCTTATTTTTTTTATATCAGAAAGCCATCAGATATTAAGTCAGTCCTAAACTCAGTGGATGCCTCATACTAAGAATTTTTATATCAAAATGCATGAGATGTGACAAAATGTTTTTGTAAATGAATAATAGAAAATCAGAAGTTTGGTATATCTTATCGTTGGAATCCATAAGTATATATCAATATATGAAACTATCTAGTGTCTAGAATTGTGCCTGTTACTTTATAGGTGTCCAATAAATAATTTGTTGAATGCTTGAATAAAAAAGAATCATCAATGGTTGGAAAGTCCCATACTGATTTGAATTCCATAATTCAAATATTTCCTTAAAGTATTTCTTATACCTTAAATCTCCCAAACGAGGCATGATAATTTTAAAAACATTTATTTGATTTTTACTTATCAGAATGCTCTCTCTGTGTGTTGTGTGTGTGGGGGGGGGGGGAGTGAGTTAATTTTTAAAATTTCTGGTCTCTGTGAAGGTGAACATACTAAGAAGAGGTAATATAGAGACCAAATTTTGGCACACTGACTGTGAAAAATTACTACTAAAATATTGTTGCTTCACAACCAAGGTATTATTAAAGTTTTAAGAGTTGATTAAGCTGAAACCAGTTTGGCTCAGTGGATAGAGTGTCAGTTTGTGGACTGAAGGGTCTCAGGTTCGATTCCACTCAAGGGCATGTGCATTGGTTGCGGGCACATTCCTGGTAGGAGGGTGTGCAGGAGGCAGCTGGTCGATGTTTCTCTCTCAAAGATGTTTCTAGCTCTCTGTCCCTCTCCTTTCCTCTCTGTAAAAAATGAATAAAATGTATTTTAGATAAATAAATAAATAAATAAATAAATAAATAAATAAATAGATAAATAGATAGAAAGAGTTGATTAAAATGTTATCATCTTCCACACAGGAAAGGCAGCGTTTAATTATAGAATATGCTTTATTCAATAGTTTTTATTAATGGTGTCAAACTGATATTTCTTTTTCTTCCCTTGGGTGTTAAACAGCTGCTAAAACCACTTATATTTTAAACCTCAATGCAAAATGCATATAAATATTTTTTATCCTATGGAATAATTTTTATTTTTTTAATTTTTTAAATTTTTTTTAATTTTTTTATTGTTCATATTATTACAAATGTTCCTTTTTTCCCCCATTGCTCTCCTCCACCAGGTTCCCACCCCTCCCTCTGCCCTTTCCCCACTCCCCATTGTCCTCATCCAAAGGTGCACAGTTTATGTTCAGTCTCTTCCCACGCCCCCCTCTCCCCTTTTCCCCAAGAATCATCAGTTCACTCCCCTTCCATACCTCTGATTCTATTATATTCAACAGTTACTATTGTTCATCAGATTTTTTTTTTTAATTTCCTTGGTTTTTAGATTCACTTGTTGATAGTTACGTATTTGTTGTTCATAATTTTTATGTTTGTTTACTTTCTCTTCTGAAAGAACCCCCTTTAGCAATTCATATATCAATAATTCTGGTTTGGTGGTGATGAACTCCTTTAGCTTTTTTTTATTAGTGAAGCTCTTTATCTGACCTTCGATTCTGAGTGATAACTTTGCTGGGTAGCTTATTTTTGGCTGTAGGTTCTTACTATTCATCACCTTGAATATTTCTTGCCATTCCCTTCTGGCCTGCATGGTTTCTGTTGAGAAGTCAGCTGACAATCGTATAGGTGCTCCTTTATATGTAACTACCTTCTTTGCTCTTGCTTCTTTTAATATTCTCTCTTTGTCTTTTGCTCTTGGAATTTTAATTATGATGTGTCTTGGTGTGGTCCTCTTTGGATTCCTTTTGTTTGGAGTTCTGTGCGCTTCCTGGACTTGTAAGTCTAATTCTTTCACCAGGTGGGGGAAGTTTTCTGTCACTATTTCTTTCAGTATGTTTTCGATATCTTGCTCTCTCTCATCTTCTGGGACCCCCATAATTCTGATGTTGGTTCGCTTGAAGTTGTCCCAGAGGTTTCTTACATTATTTTCAATTTTCTGGATTCTCTTGCCTTCTAGCTTCTGCGGAGGAGTGTCTTCTGGCTCTTTATGTTCCAAATCTTTGACTTGATTCTTGCGATCTTCCCTTCTATTTTTAGGACTCTGTAAAATATGTTTTATTTCAGACAATGTATTCTTTATTTCTTGTTGCTCCCTTATCATTTCTTGATGACTCCTTATTAATTCTAGTTGATCTCTTTTCATATCCTCATAGGACTTATCCATCTTTTCTAGGAAATTCTTGAAAAACCTTATAAGTGTAGATTTGAACTCTATATCCAGGCGCTTTTTTTCCTCCATTTCTTTCGTTTGTGATTTATTTTGTTGTCGCATATCGCAGTTACAGATGGGGCGGGGTTTCAGGGTGGAGCCTGCAGCTTGAGGTCACTCTTGATCATCTAAAAAAAAAAAAAAGTCATTGCAAACGAGCCAGCTAAAAAGTGAAATTGGGAACAAAATTTCAATATATGAAAATCAAAATCAAAATGTCATCTGCTCTGACTTGGAGCAAATTAAATTATGAACTAATAGACTCACATAGATATCATATGTGAGTCTAAGAACCCTCTTGGGGCGTACTAAGTTTTTGTACATTTATATAGTGTCAGGGTTTAGTTCATAACTTAATTTGCTCCAAGTCAGAGCAGATGACATTTTGATTTTGATTTTCATATATTGAAAATTTGTTCCCAATTTCACTTTTTAGCTGGCTCGTTTGCAATGACTTTTTTTTTTTTTTTTAGATGATCAAGAGTGACCTCATTGACAGGCTTTCCAAATTTTTAGGTAAGGTAAGTTCAAGATCAAACTCAAATCTGTGATCTTTTTTTTTTTTTTTTAATCTGACAGCATAATAAAGCACAAATATTAGCATATCTTGTTATAGATCAATTATATTATCAGTGCCCACTAAATAGTTAACATCACTGAACAAATAATTAATATGGATTAAAAATGCAAAAAAAGTTTACATAGTATTCTATTTAAAACGTATGAAGCTTATGTGTATGATAACTATAATGTCAACTAAAGAAAGAAATAGCTCTAAAGTTATAGAATTCAATGCTGGAAGACAGTATGGTAGATCTTCAATTTGAAAAATCTATAAAATGAAGTTTATCCCTTTAAGATTATTCTCTTGCTTATTCTAAAATGGAGTATACTAATACAATATCAAAGATGAGTCTTCTTGAATTAAATATTTTATATAAAATATGTATTTTAATTAAAAAATTAAGTTACTTTTTCACATACATTCAGTGAACTAATGTAAGCTTATGCTTCCAACAAATATCTGTTCTCACCAAAATTAACAGGGCAATAGCTAACATTTTTTGAGTAACTGTTACATGTCAGATACTTTTTTTAATGCACTAACAAATATAAGCTTATTGAATACTCCCAACAATCCTGTGTGGTAAATAAGCATATGAGATCATTTTGAACATAAGGAAATTGGGGTATGGAGTTGTAAGAAAATTTCTCGAGGTGACACAGCTCCCATAGGTTGGATTCAGAACTTATGTCCTTTTTTTTTTTTTTCCCAAATATATTTTATTGATTTTATACAGAGAGGAAGGGAGAGAGATAGAGAGTTAGAAACATCGATGAGAGAGAGTCATCGATCAGCTGCCTCCTGCACACCCCCCACTGGGGATATGCCCACAACCAAGGTACATGCCCTTGACCGGAATCGAACCCGGGACCCTTCAGTCCCCAAGCCGACGCTCTATCCATTGAGCCAAACCGGTCCCTGCAGAACTTATTTCCTTAACCAATGAGTTATATTGCCTATAAAATATTTGTAGGATTTCTCCGGTATCCTGGATGTCTATCTCATCTAGTTTGTGTTGCTTCTCCAGAGGACACATATTGAGATCAAAGTGAAAAAGGTTGGTTTCTCATTTGAGATTTCTAATACCTTTTCCTAAACATAATATTGACAAATGACAAACTGATTTCATAATTTGTTTTGTTTTTGTTGTTTATTTCATTTCATCACGTTTTTTGGTTCTGTGCTGACATCAGTGAAGGCAAATATGCCCTGGAGAAAAGAAAGATTTATACACACTTTAGACTTATGTATATTTGTTTCCTGGGAAGTTGGAACTTTTCCTTTTCTTTTCTTTTTTTTTCTTTTCTCTTACCTTCCCTTTTCCTTCCTTCCTTCCTTCCTTCCTTCCTTCCTTCCTTCCTTCCTTCCTTCCTTCCTTCCTTCCTTCCTTCCTTTTCATAATATAGCCCTAAAAATATGTTAGGAGATATTTTAGATGGGAAGTTATGTTAAAATATACAAAATATTGGGTTCATCAACTTAAATTATTATTTATATTCCTAATATTTGTTGTCACACAAGCATGGTAAAATATTTCCTATAAGATAAAGAAGGAAAAAGCATTGTTTCATTATTTTAGCTTAGAAATCTACAAATAAAGAAGTAAGCCTGACTAGAGCTGAAGATGAACATCAGCTGTAGAAGGGAAAGTGCTGAAATGAACAAAAGTTTTTATCAGGTAGTGCACTAAGTTTGATGCAATAAACTAATTAACAACAACAACAACAAACCATTTACCCAGATGCCCCGTCAAACACTACAGGGGAAGCACAGATGGGATACTATCAAGTAGCATAATGCTCTGGTACTCATTTATAAAATCTGCATAATTCTTCCAAACATCTGAAGCTCTGTAAAGAAAGCATGCTAAAATTAATATATATATATATATATATATATATATATATATATATATATATATATATATATTGCTCTAAATTCAAACACTCTTTTATATACTGCAATATTTTTGAGTGGGTGAAGTGCTATTTGTGGGTAGTATTTGCCTCACATTTAGTAAAGTTGGAAAATGAAAACAAATCTACACATACAGGGAATTCCCTTGAATAAGCATCATATCTGCCCAATATTGTGATGTACGCTATATTTTCAGTGTATTCCTCTTCTTAATTGGATCAACATAGGATATTCTTGAGTAGTTAAACCATTCACTTATTTAAAGAGAGGTATAAATTTAGGAAACTTGACACTGTAGGAAAAAATTATTTTCCCCTTTTAATTTATTTTGCTTTCAGGCTTCAAAAGCTCGTTTTATTTAATTTATACTGACATTACTTGTTTTATAATGTTTTTTGGCCTGATGTTTGTAGCAAAAGTCCCTAAATTTAATAATCACTGCTAACTGTGCCCATGCATTTTCCTCTAATGATATTAGTGAGCCAATTTATATTGTTTTGCTTTATGCTTATGTTTTAAAGATGTATTTTTGAAAATGACTCTAGTGCCCTGAGCAGTGTATAGAACAAACATCAACTAAGTGCCGATTCTTCTTTCTCTGACTTATATCTTACCATCTTTCCAGCCAAGATTCTTGACGCTCTTTCCTGATTTTATTCTTTTGCTTTTTTTGTTGCTATTTTCATAATGGTATAAGTTAAGCCAACACAAGAAAGGCAAGAAGTGAAGTTGGGGATTAGGTTTGGGGGCAGGGCATGAAGAGCCTCCAAGAACATTGCTTTATCCTCCCATCTCCCCCCACCCCACCCCCCAATTTCTCAGCTGCCTCTATTTAAACCATACAACATGCAACCTCTTTGCCTTTGACCTTATTGGTTTCGCTTTTGAATGGGCACTAATAATTAATACAAAGCCACTGAGTGATGCGAATATATTCTCCATTGCATTGTTGAACTTGCTAAATAATTTAAAAGGCACAGAAGACTCTCTAATGCTTGTTGGGGGAGGTAAAACCATACCCATTGGGTGGGGGCAGGCGGTGGGGGGGGTCTTTCCTTTTTTGTTTCTATTGAATGCTCTTCGGCTGTACAGCTGGAAAGGGCATTCCTATAGGACTTTAAAGGCAAAGTAGAAAAATGACATAAAAGCCTTGCTTGGATTTGATTGATGCACTCTCATATTTGAAGTTCACTCCGAGCTTTGTGCTAGAAGGCCTGGGTCACTCTACCCAGCACTCTAATGAGACTGTGTGTGAACACTTCCAGCTTTGCGGGCCCCGCTTTAATCAGAGATTGGAAAACACTCTGACTGATAGGCTCCAGAATCAGATCTAAACAGAAAATAACATGCTCGATTTGGCCTCCGAAGGTGGGTTGAGCAAATCTTTGTGATGTATTGGAGCATTTGCTGAGTGCAAGTGCACGTGGGGTGGTTCCTATTTCTGTCGGCAAATACAAATTTTTCACTCAGCAGGCGTAATCAGAGCTAACTTGAGAGGAGAAATAACAAAAACTCAACAGCCCTTAGCAACTCAGCATGGCATAGAGGGATTTAAGACTTTAGCATTTTATCTCCATCAGTATGAAAATGTATGAGGAAATCCGAACTTTGAAAGTGCAAATAAACACATTGAGCACATAGAAAGCCACTGGTTTTATAGGGTCTTTTGCTAGCACTTTCAATTCTTTATCAATTTCACTTGAGATTTTCCAATTTCATAAGACTTGTTTTCTAATTTGCACCATTTATGCAACTGAGCTTATTTGGGTAGGAAAAGATCATGTAAGTAGCATCTCCTATTGGGTAATTAGTGTGCACAATTAAAGTCTGAGCTTTAAAATTTTGTGCTCAATAACAAAAACTAGTGCCATTCACTGATGGGTAAATTATCCTCATCCTTCATGAGAAATATTAAATATTCCCCAAAATCAAAATTCATAGAGAATGAGTCAGAGATATTTTTAGAATTTACTTGTAGAAATTTCTTATACATCTTAAAAATAATGCAATCATAAAAAATAATGAATAAAGGTTAAATAGCTTAGCATGTTATTTTCACAAAAAGCATACACAGTCAATGCCTTGCTTATACAATTTCGTTATAAGTTATCATTATTTTGTAATCTTCTTGTCTTTATAATGCCATTTCTTAGAAGCATGAAATATCAACACTGGTATTACTGTTTAATATTAAATGCATGTCCCTGTATCATCTGAAATATGAGGTCCTTCTTAAAGCACTATCTACCAATGTTAACCAGGCATCTATGGTGCTAAAGTTCTATTAGTAGGGTAACCATGTATTTTTCCATCCAAATCTAGACTTTTTAAGAACGAAAGGGCACTATTATTAATGAGACCAAGGCAACAAACATAGTGGATGGTACTGGGAAAATAAGGATGTGGTGTTCTACTTATAGGAAATTTTTTTTACTAAATTTTAGTGTTATAGAATCTTCTTAATAATTGTAGATAATAATAGTTCTATTACACAGGTTTTACTTGTGTTTTGTTGTTGTTTTGCATAGTTAGAAGTCTCCAGTCAACTTTGCTTCCACAGGCACTCTCAAGATATTTGGCTCTATGTTTTATAGATTTCATAACAATTAAAATTGTAGATGTAATTGTTCTTGAGAATCTTAAGGCAAATATTTGCCTTTTTTCCCCCCCTCTCCCCCTAACATTCAGCCTGCCTACTGGAAGGACTAAAGTGATATAAGTGGTAAGAGAAATATTAATTTTGCTCTGATTTCAGGGCACTGAAAATATTTTCCTAATCAGAAATGTGAACATTAGGCATCCACAGTAAGAACAGGAAACTAAGTTCCACACTCTGCCTCCTGACTTATGCTCTTACCCCACCTCTTTCTGCTTTTCTCCTTTACCACTGAGGGTGTTTATAATGAAACCAGACAGGACCGGATTCGAGGATTCTGCCCCCACACTTCTTCTAAAGGAACCACCAATAAATATGCTGCTGTCAAAACTATAAATCCCAGGACCAAACATTCTGGGTAAATCTCTCTTTTTATATTGCATAAATATTCTCACCTTTTCCTTGGCTCTGCTTTCAGAATACAGCTGACCTATTTTGTATAAACTAAGTAATTCTCTCTCTCTCTCTCTCTCTCTCTCTCTCTCTCTCTCTCTCTCTCTCTCTCTTCCTCCTCTGCAATAGTGTTTAAAACTAATAAATCTGGAATGAGAAAACTTTGAAAGCCATGTAATTTTTGGGCTTTTATATTATACAATTTGCATAAATGTTTGCATAGGTTTCATAAAATAATATTTTATTGATTCAGTAAATAAATGTAAAGCTAAATTAAAAGGTTTTTTATAAACATTTCCATTTATATGAATATGAATAATTATGCAAAACCAAATTTTAAATGTGTGGATGTTTCTCCCTAGAGTGATTTTTTTCCAATATTGCCATTTACTAGTATTTTACAATTGAAAAAATGATTTGTAAGTATTGTGTATTTTCTCTAAAATTAACCAGTTGGCAAGTATTCATGAATCTAACTATGCCTTAATTTTGGACATTTTTGTGTCATGTAATTTTATGTGAAAGATATGAATTTTTTTAAAGTTGAAAAGTATTAGTGAAATTAAAATATTAATAGTTACAAAGGAATCATGCTCTCAGTAAAATGATGCAAACTGATTGCATGTAAAATATTATGGTGTTTAATATTATGGAGAATATATAGATGGGTAAACTTCTTTATGTGCTTCTTTATGGTATCACTGTAGTCAGTTGGCACATAAATACAATAAATGAAAAAAAGTAATTCAGTACAATTAATGTACTATTTATACACTTACTCTTTCCCTTTGCTACCATGTTCTGTCTACTAATGTCTGTTCATTCTCTCTTCTAAATGGCTGGCAGATAGTGCTTCTCCCTATAGCCCCTGCCATAGATTTAGTTTAGAATACAGTCAGCTTTCCTTCATGAACTGCTTGCCTCTAATTTTTCCTCTTCAATCCATTCTCTACAAGATTGTGGAAAAAAACTTTCTAAAATGAACATATTTGATCATTCCCCTGCTTACACCTGTTGGAAAGCTCCCCGCCCCCAACCTTCCAGACATAGCTGAACTTATAATGTGACCAACACTTTCCTTTAGATTATGGCTGTTGTTGCCCTAGCCGGTTTGGCTCAGTGGATAGAGTGTTGGCCTGCAGGAGTCCTGGGTTCGATTCTAGTCAAGGACATCCCCAGTGTGGGGCGTGCGGGAGGCAGCTGATCAATGTTTCTCTCTCATCGATGTTTCTGACTCTCTCTCCCACTCCCTTCCTCTCTGTAAAAAAAAAAATCAATAATATATATATTTTTTAAAACAAATAAATTATGGCTGTTGCTAGCCAACCTCTCCCATGTCAGTCTCTCTTCTTCCCACTTTTGCACTTTTTTTTTATTTTCCCTAAATGTTCTTTGTTTTCAGCCCCTTCCCTTTCTGTCTACAATAATTTGATTGTTTTCATTCATTCAAGCTATTTTGCAACCTGTCCTGAAAACCTTCCAAATTTGGGTAAGGCTTTGCCCTTGCTCAAGCATGTCCAACTCAAAGGCTAACACGAGCCAAATAAACAAGGTTTAAGTTTGTGTGGGCCGCCAAAAAAACCCCAAAAGCTTCAATTTTCATAGAAATGTAGGTTTAGTTAGAGAGAGACATGCTAAGTAAAAAGGGCTGAAATAAATGAGTCATCGTTAACATAAAATAATAGAACATTTAAATAAAAATTAATTTTTCCTTGACCATTAACTTACCAGACACTGAATAACTGCACAAATTAATAAGCGTAAAACAAATAAACCTATTTTTCTTGTTCTTCGAAGTGAAATATTTCCTGTTGTGCACACCAAACAAGTCAGACCAAGATTAATGGCGTGGCAATCGGCTGCTAAAATATCCGCCTCTAGTATTAGTGGACTGAAATGGAGTTCCTGCATGTAAGGCTCATAAGGGATATTAATGCAACATGATTACAGTAATCAGTCATTAGCAAACGTTATAGTTCCTTATTAATAATTATTTATAACAAGATATTATAAAAATAAAGTTACAAAATTTTTATTAAAACATTTCTTACATGTGAACTAGGCCACAAAAATATTCATTGTGGGCCACCTGCAGCCTGCAGGACACAAGTTTGACATGCTTGCCCTAGCTGGTTTGGCTCAGTGGATAGAGCATAGGGCTGGGGAATGAAGGATTCTGGTCCAGGGCATGTGCCTTGTACCTCGTTGAAGGCTCGATCCCTAGTCAGGGCTTCCCTGGGAGGCAACCAATCAATGTGTCTCTTTCACACTGATGTTTCTTTCTCTCTGAGAATCTCTCCCCACTTCCCACTCTCTCTAAAAATCAATGGAAAAATATCCTTGGGTGAGGATTAACAAGAAAAAAAAATTGGGGTAAGGCATTTGTCCTATGTGCACTAATAGTTGAAGACTCTTGTTTTATCATACTTGTCCATTTATTTATCTTAACCCCTGCTATATTGTAAACTTTATGTTATTACTCACCTCTCATGCCTTGTTCACAATAAGCCAGACTAAAATATAGTGCTGGATACATAATAGGTGTTCAATATATATTTATCTATTAATGAAACATTAACCTTTGTGAAAATTATTTGATGTTAAAAACATAAACATCCTAATATTTGTTAACCACATTTTCTAGAAAAACTCTATGTAGAGATTTGGCTTGAATTGGATGAATTACTTCAAAAACAAATTCATCACTTGATTTCAAATCTTCAGAAATCAGTTTTTGTTACTATTCTCTTTTATTACTCTTATCATATCCTCATACCTCTCTCTCTCTCCCTCCTCTCTCTCTCTCTCTCTCTCTCTCTCTCTCTCTCTCTCTCTCTCTCTCTCTCTCTCTCTCTCTCTTCCTCATCCTTGCTTTGTTTCAAAGTAAAATATTTTATCAGTAGGTCACAGAACGAATAACAGGCCATTTTAATGAAATGTTGGGAATGATATTTCAAAATCTTGAAGGAAGAAAGTTGACATGGATTCCTATTCTCTATTGGTATTCATTAGCAGGTAAATTTACATTAATGCAGTCTTCTAAGTAAAGAAAAAGAACACTGAAACTTTATGAAAATTGATTGTTTCTTTGCTGTCAAGCGAATGTAATATTCTCACTATTTATTTTCTATTAAACTATTTTTAAGATCAGATATCATACACTGTCTTCTCCATCTCATAGGTCTGAAATATTTTATATGTGTGAATGATGTTTATACATTTAACTAATAATTTGGTTGTAATATTTTCTTCTCTGTTATTGTGATAATAAAGTTTATAATAGGGACATATTTAATACATAATATAATAAATGCAACTCACAAATACCCAGGTTTCCTCCCTTTTACTCTAATTATTTTCAAATTTCTAAAATAAAATGGATATGGAAGAAATAAAAAAGGAATAAACCTACTTAGCTTACAAAGTATAACTTTAGAATTAGAGAAAACATCTAAATTCAGGTCAATATAACTTTGAAAATTAAAAGAAAAAATTCCAAGTATTAATATAAATAAGTTACTTCAAAAGTAAATAAGGAAAATATATTTGATCAAATATCAAATCGATTAAGGGACTCAACACAACTATGCTTCATGTTGAAAATCATTTCCACGTGCCTTATGTTTACTCATAGGCCCAGTTCCTTTTCTCTTTGCTTCTCTCTTTTTGACCTGATTTGAGGAATTGAAATATTTCAGTAAAATTTAATTAATATTTAAAGATTACTTAGAAATATTGTTTTAACACATGACTTTCTTTTTCTGTGATAGAAACATAAATGATTAGATAAGAATTTCTTCTGAGTGAGAAAAATGGGTCTGGGCCTGACCATACAAGGTGAAATTTACATTTTCTTGGCCAGCTCACATTCTCCTCCAAATTGCATAATACCGAAACTACACACTTTGAGCTCCAGACAAGTGTGCCCACCACATTGTCACATACACAGTTTCATTGTCATTATGGGCAATGCATGAAGGATGCATTTGAGGGCTAGACCAGTAACCTCAAGGTAAGCTTTAATGAGTAGCCCGATATTTTGCTTCTGTGATATGAAACTCTAGAAACTTACAGTGAACACATTTAACTCAACTTTCTTCTGCTCAATTATTTAATTATATAAATAGGTTAAAGTACAAATTGCTATCCAGGTCTGTGGGAGTGTCTACCAGCATTGAACAAACTTCTGAGGGAGGAAGATCTAGTTACCACGGTCCTAGAAAATCCCTGTAAAACAAAGATAAATCCACATTTTTTTAAATATAATATAACTGGAAAAAAATCTTATTATATCACATACTTTGTGCAAATATAGTCATTTTAGTAAAAGTCAGGGTTGATCAGTTACCTGTCATCTACATGAAGTTTACTTACTAAAATCAAGTGCTTTTTCCACTTCACTTTTAGTTGTCAAAGTCTGAAAAAATGAAAATCATTTTTAAAAAGTTTCTTAAAGACTTTATTTTCCTTTTTATTTTTACAGAGATATAAGTTTTCTAATAGTATTAAAGGTTGATAATTAAAAATGTCCCAAACTATTTTAGTTTTCCTTCACTGGAACATATGTTTTTATTGATTTTTTTTAGACAGAGTGATAGGGAGAGAGAGAAACATCAATGTGAGAGGGAAACATTTATCAGTTGCCTTCTGTACACTCCCTGATCCAAAATTAAACCTGCAATCTAGGTGTGTGCCCTGACTGGGAATGGAACCCAAAACCTTTCAGTATATGGGATGACACTCCAGCCACTGAGCTACCCAACCAGGGCCAAAACTGTTTTAGTTTTAAACTAAAAATACAGGATGTTTCCAAAGCTCAGATGGATTGTGAATTAATTATCGTCCATTTTTTTAAAAAAAGCAATATAAAGTAAATAATATAAAAATGTAATATGAAAATCATTATAGAGGTTACTCATTTTGGTTAATAAGATGCTTTATTACAAAGATAACTTAATATATATGAATGGTAAAGAAGTAGAAATTAAAATCAGATTAATTGAATTTTCAGTACTTTGGTTAATCCCTCCTTATTATTATCATTATTTTTTTTTTAGAAAAATGAAATTTGTTTTATAAACCAATATACCTTGTCTACTGTGTTGTGAGATGATACAGAAAAAAACAAAAACACTAAAAACAAATTAAAGAACTGCTTACGTTTTTCTACTCAACTCTTACTACATACATAATTCTAAAATATTCTACTAGCTTTCAGGACACATTTTAAGTTTTCTCAATTTCAGGCTAATTGTAGAAAGTGATTAGATTGTGGTTACAAGGGATAAAAAGGTATACATGATAAAAAATTAAAAAAAAGGGCTGACAATCATTAAACTAGAGAGAAGGGAAACTGAAATAAGTTATTTCCTCTCCCAAGAAAATAATCTCAATGTTTTTAAATCAAGGAGAGAAAAAAAGCAAAGGTCTAACTGCCATGTAAACTCATTTTAAATGTCATGTCTTATTAGAACCTAATAATCAGAATGCCTGTTTTCCCTTTTGCTTGAGCCATCACATTTGTCAAAATTTTATGATAATTCATTCCATCATTCCTTAGACATTTAAATGATAGACAGTCATAGTGAAGGGGGGAAAGGGCTCTGTAATCCTACTCCTCATGTTAAAACTGCCTCCGGAGAGAGGTTTTAAAAATATTCCATACCATGGCAAGAGCAGCAGCTAAACTTCTCAATTCCACTTTTGCTTCCCTGCCTTTTAAGAAAATGACAATAAATTGGCTACCTACCATTCTTGACCTTTGGACTTCTGAACCTTGGCTGACCAAATCTTAGCCTGGCTCATTTAAGTCAGTAGTGAGTGCTGTTCCTCTCCCAGAGGGTCTGAGGCTCTCTCTCTCCTGAACGGGTAAGCTCCCCCTCTAGTGTTCGCTGCTCAGCAAATTATTCCTCCAACAAATAAGACAGAGATCGGCCAAGTTCGGGGCTCCCCTTAGAAGAACATAGCTTGAAGTGGCAATAAGTGTTTCATGACACAAGGAAAGAAAGGTACGTATGGATTCTACATTTTAAAAAAGCGTTCTTCCTCTTTGATCACCTTGAAAGCATCCCAACTGTTTGCCTAGGGAAGGAGCTCAGACGCTGCCTGAGCTGCCTTGCATGCGGAATGCATGGGTGAATAGATAGGGAACGTCCCGAAGCTTTAAGACGACCTGGTAAAAAACCAATCCTTTCTGCTAGGAAATTTGAAGCCTGGTTATGAATAAATGACTTTTCACTGAAAGCTGACACCGAGGACCTCTTTATTTGCAGTCCAATTACCAATAAAGAAGCAGGACTGGGGAGGGGGAGGCCCTTCAAGGCTCCAGCATTTTTCTCTCCGTGAATTTTGAGCAAGACCAGTGAAGGAACTTTAAGTCTCCTCCATTTGCTGTTACAAAGAGCCTGCAGGGGGAAGAAAATAAAATAAAAAGTTCCGGACACTAAAAGGCTTGCCCTTACTATATTTGATACAGATCTACAGAAAAAGTGCAGTGGGTATCAGTGATAGTTTTAAAGTGTGCTGGGCTCAAAGGTTAAAAGTTCAGCCACTTCATTAGATTTAGTGTTAAGTCTTCAGTGAGACATAATCCAGAATTTATCATGCAGTTGAAAGTGAAAGAAAGGAAAAACAAAGATCAAGCAAGAGAAGGCAATAAGTAAAACAAAAATCTGAAATAGTGTTGAGAGGCTAAAACTGCACAGCCATTCATCAAACTTAAAATCTAGAATATTTGTTTATTTTTAATCATGGTATAAATTTTAAACTTAAAAGAAATTGCAGGAAAGATAACACCAAATTCTTTAAAGAGGGCATGAAGAATTTACTATTTAACTAATTGCTTCAAACTTTGTTTAAAAAATAGTTTATGTCTTAAAGTAGGCCGTATGTATTCATTTAAAATTCAGGTTGGAAATAATGTGACCACATTAATTAGCTTGGCTTCAGTCCTTGAATTTGGGGAATAATGTAAACCCTCAACCAATAGTTTTCTGAATATCAGTGATTTTAAAACATGGTTTGTTAATTTTATTCTTCTGTCATAAGTTAACATATATATTTTTAATGACAATAATAAGACTTTAAAAATGATGATAACTTCATTGAATTACAGATTGTTCTTTAGTATAAGAACAAATTCATTAAACATGAATCAAATTGCTTTGAATTAACTTCAGTTAGTGAAAATTGTTAGTCCACATGGTAAACAAGTTATCGTGGGCATGTTGGAATTTGATAGTCTTGATCATCCTGTATAACTTCTATTTATTGATTGATTGACTTTTATTGATTTTTTACAAAGAGGAAGGGAGAAAGATAGAGAGTTAGAAACACCAATGAGAGAGAGACATCGATCAACTGCCTTCTGCACATCCCCCACTGGGATGTGCCTGAAACCAAGGTACCTTGACCCGAATCGAACCTGGGACTTTTCAGTCCACAGGATGATGCTCTATCCACTGAGCCAAACCAGTCAGGGCACTTCTATTTATTTTTTAAGAACCCAGTTCGTTCATTGTGTCCATTTGCAGGTCTTTATTGATAAGCTGCCTGTCCTTCCTTTTTTCTTCTTTGCTCTGTTAGGAGCCTAATTCTGTGGTTTTTGTGTTTTTTGGTTTTTTTTTTTAGATATTAGACTTTTCCAAACCCTGCTTCAACTGTAGATTTTCTCATCCATTTAGCCAGAAAATACACAAAAGAAGTGATTACATATTTCTTTTCTTAGTATCTGGTACTTAATAGCCTCTAAAATATAATTGTTTAATAAATGAAATAATTGAAGTAAAGATTAGAGTTAAAGAAAATTTTGGTTTCCCAGTATTTATTTTACAAAGTACTTACTATTTTGTGGATACAGGAAAAAAGTTTCCATGATAGTAAATACTTTTTCAAGGTGAAATGGTGTTTTGCAAATTAGAGCCACATGTGAAAATTATGACTCTTCACTTCAATTCTAAAATTACATCCTACCTAATAAAAGAGTAATATGCAAATTAACCTCCACTCTGCTACACCCACCAGCCACGCCCACCAGCCACACCCACCAGCCAATCAGAGTGAGTATGCAAATTAACCCCAACCAAGATGGCTGCAGCCACAGAGAGCAGTTGAGAGGCTTGGGTTTCCCTGGCAATAGAGGAAGCCAAGCTTTCCACAAACCCTGGCTGGCCTAGGTCTCCACTCAAGGCTACAAAGTTTCAATTATAAAAGATAAACAAATCCAAACAGAAATGGCTGCAGCCATGGAGGAGGCTTGGCTCTGCTCCAGGTTACAAAGTTTCAATTGTAGAAGGTAAATAGATTCCAGATGCCAGGGCCTCCACTTAGGTTGCCAGGGGGTGTGGTCGGCCTGCAAACCACCAGAGGCCCCTCGCCCAGGCCACCCCACACCCCAAGGGAACCCCCACCCTGATCTGGGACACCCTTCAGGGCAAACCAGCTGGCCCCCACTCGTGCACCAGGCCTCTATCCTATCTAATAAAAGAGTAATATGCAGATTGACAATTCCTCCAGCACACAAAATGGCTGCCCTCATGTGGTCAAAGATCCTGCCCCTATGTGGACACAAGATGGCCACCACAGGATGGCCAACAGGGGAGGGCAGTTGAGAGGGACCAGGCCTGCAAGGAAGGGCAGTTGGAGGCGATCAACCCTGCAAGGAAGGGTAGTTAGGGGTGACTAGGCTGGCAGAGGAGGGAATTTGGGGGTAAACAGGCTGGTAGGGGAGTAGTTAGACATCAATTAAGCTGGCATGGGAGTGGTTAGGGGGTGATGAGGCTGGCAGGCAGAAGCGGTTAGGGACAATCAGGAAGGCAGGCAGGCAAGCAGTTGGGAGCCAGCAGTCCTGGATTGCGAGGGGAATGTCTGACTCTACCGGGATCGGGTCTAAATGGACAGTTAAACATCCCTTTAGGGATCCCAGATTGGAGAGGGTTGAAGGCTGGGCTGAGGGACACCTACCACCCAGAGCACGAATTTTGTGCACTGAGCCTCTAGTAATAATTATAAAATGGCTTGGATAGAATGTTAAAATTACATCTCTTTTAACAAGTGTCTCTAAAAATAATACTATATAATACCAACTGGAGCATTTTAATCCCGTTATATATTTTCACTGCCATATTATCTACTTCATACCATTCATTCAGTGAGTATTAAGGACTGTTCTAACTCCACAATGGTAATTGAACTTTTGTTTCCTCATGAAATTTACATACTAGAATAAGAGGTAGATTCAGACAAACCAGAAATGTGATAAAAAATGCAGTAGAAGAAAAGAATAACAGAGTAAGAGAGAGAATTCTAAAAATAAATAAGTTAATACTTGAAGCTTCTGAATGTCATATGTGGGACTGTGGTGGCTAGTCACCAAGGCTCTGAGCTTCTTCTCATGCAAATATTATATACAGACAACAGTAAGTCAAATTGTTCTTTAACTTTTTCTATTCAAGAATATTCTGATTGAGTTTCAATTCAAGAATATTCTGATTGAAGTTCCGATATGTTTTTAATTTTATATCTGATGCTTCCCACATTGGACATGATCGTGTATTCTACTGTTGGTTATTCTCCAGTCATATTCAGGCCAACATTAATTGTAGCAGAAATTATTACTTTAATAAGATTTGAGAGAGATGGGGGAAATGCCCAGAAAATATTATCAGTTACTTTGAGAAACATTCGGAATAATGAAGCCGAAGTAAATGGGACATAGAACATCCCTAGAAATCCTTAGGAAAGATAGAGCAGATGATGTTAGAAAGCTTACATGTTTAAAAAGGTATCAGATAAATTGGACAGGACTTAAAACATTACATTATGCACACATCTGTACAAATTTCACCTAATAGAAGAAGTGAAATCTGATACTGTTACAAATTAGTCATTCCATTTCCAGTAAATTCCATAAACCTTAGACTGGAAATATGGTCAATAGCATTTAAGAGGAATTAAAAGAAAGAGAACCAACCACAACATAATGATAGAGGCATAGCATTCCAGAGATTAAATAGGTCTTAGATAAACATCTTATCTTTATGGATAAAACTGAATTGAGGGGAACTGTTGAGTACATACCCTCTTGCAAAAGAGACAATATGGATAATGTGGTCTCGATACAGGTTTTAATATAAGCTTAGCTCCTTTGCTTACTTCTTTTATACCTTTTATCACATCATGTGAATGTGAACTTTTTGTCATCCCTCACATACCACTCAAATCCTGCTGTTTAGCACACAGCTGGGAATAATAGTTCCACTATAAGTGCTTGATTACTACCTTGCTGGTTGAAAAATGAGTGATTGGTCAATTAATATCTGATTAACTCTGCAGATATGGCAAGTCAGGAAGCCAAAAATAGAGCATCTGATAAAACTTGACAACTTTTGGAAAAATTTATTTGAAACTTTTAAGATTTTATAAAAAGGATTGCCAGCTTAATCTTAACCCAAATAAAGATAGAGTTAAAATTATTGATTGCAAAGCATGGGCCCATTTTACTTGTATTAAGTTGATTCCCACAACAACCCCTCTCCCCAAGACAGATATTATTCTCAATGAGAAGAAAAAGTAACCAAGCCTAAGGAAAATTAAATAAATGGCCCAAATTAACACAGCTTGTAAACGTCAAATCTAGATTTAAGTGCAACTCTGGCTGACTGCACAGCCAATGCCCTTTCTGTTCTTTCATTCTCTCTTCTATTGAAGCATGGTTTAGAGAAGTGATGTTTAAAAGCCTTAGGACCTTGGTTGGCAAACTGCGGCTCGCAAGTCACATGCGACTCTTTGGCCCCTTGAGTGTGGCTCTTCCACAAAATACCACAGCCTAAGCGAGTCTATTTTGAAGAAGTGGCTTTAGAAGAAGTTTAAGTTTAAAAAATTTGGCTCTCAAAAGAAATTTTATTCGTTGTACTATTAATATTTGGCTCTGTTGACTAATGAGTTTGCCAACCACTGACCTAGGAGGTTGTAATATTATTAACTTAGAATTGACAACAGCTATGGAAAGGGACATGAACATAAATAAAGCGAGACTTAGGGAAACACATTTTATAAATGCTATGAGAGAAGAGGTTAGACAAAAGCAGTGCCAAGCAGTAAAACAAATCACAAAGGGTTATTTAGCTCTTTCTTTCTTTTTTTTCTTTTTTTTCTTTTTTTTTTAGACTTTAGCTCCAAATGAAAGCAATTATATCTGAGACATACATTTAAGAAATGGGTGAATCATAAGGTCAAATTATCTTTAAAATAGAATGAAATGACCATTGAAATAGCTTGCAAAAGACATTTGGCTTAGGAAAATTGTTTTCTTTTACTTCAGACTCAGCATTTATACATTTGCTGTTTTAAAATTGCTTTTAAAGATTATCTTTGTATTGTAATAGGATTGTTGTGTAAATATGGCCTAATACATAAAATAAGAGCTAGTATGGTGTCCCTTATGGTTCCATCAGGATCCATACAGAGTCCTCTCAGGTCTGCACAGTCTGCCCTCTGGTGCCTCAGGTCTGTGTTGCCACAGTCACATTCTCCAGTTTAACAACCCTGAAATAAAAAGCAAATTCTGAGCCCAGAATAAGAATTGATAGATGTGGCTTAAATGCAATTTTAAAAAGTCAAATGCTATCAAAGACTGATTTTGAAAGAAGGCTTTCTATTATAAATAATCATAATTAATAATCATAATAGTAATACATCTTAAAAAGCCACTTGAGCAAAGTTCTCATTGTCAGGACAAAGGAGAATGGCAGAAACCTTTTCAAAATACCACAGGTAACTTTCTGCAACAATTATAAGTTGATTTTAGGATTTCTAAAGAAGAGAGTTTCTATTGGAAAAATGATCTATAAAATAAGTACACTTAGTAATGCACATAGCCTTCATTATTTCACAGATCCGTTCTTAGAAAAAAATAGAAAACAATTTATAGCCACCAACATTTTGACTTCTCATATATATATTTTTGAAATCATCAGAGATTCAAATAAAGTCTACTTACCTTATGTTATGTGCAAAATTTCTTTACTCATACTTTAAGTAATCATAAGAAATAATTTCTAAGAACATAAAAGTGTTTATTGAAACTCTAAATTACGGTTTAGAGCTAATAAGTTACATGATGAAAATTTATTAATTTAAGCAAGCCTCTAGATTAGGGGTGTCGAACTCAATCAGAGAAGGGGCCAAAATCTAAAATCCAGCCTAAATCGCGGGCCGAATGGTTTACTGAACAGTCATAAACTGACAATGTCATAAACTGACAGCGGAGTGCAGTGATGACAGCGCGGTGCGGGCCACATTGCAAGGCCTGGCGGGCTGGATTTGGCCCGAGGGCCTTGTGTTTGACACATGTGCTCTAGATTTTATAAAAGATATTTTCATATTCCAAATTGATACTTAAAATGTGATAGCTCTACAGTCTTATTTTAATCTGAAATGATCAAAATCAGGCTGCTTACTACTTCATTAACTGTAATCCATTAAAAAAGATTACTAAATTCAGAATTCACTAGTTGAATATGTGATAATATCTGACATTTTTGTGGTATTAACAATTTAAAAAAATGTCTCTTCACAAATGGAATATTATTTATATAATCAGTGCTATACAAAATTCACAGCAAAGAAAACTTTTGCATCTCACAGAAGAATAGTTGGCACCTTCTTTTAAAAAGCATATAGCATTAGAGAACCCAAAACTATGAAAATTACATTAAAGTATTATGAATTCATTTGTTAAGGGGAAAGTTGACTTATGGTTGAATTTAATGATGAGCTATAATGAATTGCTTACACATTAGCACATATGTCTTTGATGATATCAACCTCAGAAATAGATCATTTTAAGCAGCAATTATAGAAGGCTGTCAGATTATAAAAACTGAGCAATTAGACAAAAAATTTAGCAGGGCATAATATAGAGTAGGTATGTTATTTTAATACTGATTTATCTTACAAGAGAAATTATTATTATATCTCTTTTTAATAAAACTAGAGGTCCGATGCACAAAAATTCGTGCAAGAGTAAGGCCTTCCTTTCCCTGGCTGCCATCACTGGCTTCCCTCCAGCACCTGGGATGGTGGCTTCCCTCCTCGGGCTGTCCACAGGCACCTGCGACCTGGGCTGGCTTCCTTCTGGCCCTGGATTCCTCAGGAAGGACGTCCGGAATGACATCCGGAAGATGTCCAATATAATTAGCATATTACCCTTTTATTATTATAGATATTTTAATCTCTCTTAAGATTTCTCTAGTTTCACTAAATCCTCCTACCAGATATGCAAACTAGAGCCATGTTAGTTAGTCATTTTTGGAATTGTGAAGAAAAAAAAAAAAAGAGATAATAAAGCGTTGTGTTAAGCTCTACTGTTCCAATTCATTTCAGTGAGAATCAGTCAATAAAAAACCGCTGTTTCAGCAAAGGCTGGAGATGAAACAAAAGGACTTAATGAAATGATCTGTTTACAAAATGCTAAGTGAGGATTCTATGAGGAAACAGCATTAAGTCCAATTTTGATTTCCTAATGCAATTTAGCAAGTCGCACATGCTTCCAGTTTTGCTTGTCTCCCCCCACTTTTTTTTTCTTTTTGTAATAAATGAACTGAGGCATGTGGTCCTTTTTCTTTCCTTAAACCTGTTAACCGGGGAGTTCCCTTTTTAATTACGCAACCTGTAATGGGTGCGTACTCTTTCACTAGGACATGTCAGTACGTCACGCCTAGAGGACGTAATTTCATATCATTATTTTATTTATTTATACTTAATTAAAATAAATTTTATATATATATATATATATATATATATATATATATATATATACATTTATTTATATATAAAGCACAAAGGAAAATACAAAATTACAAAAAAATAGAAAAGAATACCAACAAAAAAAATGGAAACATCGAATTAAAAAATTATAAATTTTACAAACAATGATAAAGATTACAAAAAATATATACCGTCCCTCTCAGGGCGCAACATATATTTCCAGGATGTATTCATACGTCCTACCCGTTCCCGATATTGTTTACGTTTGACGTATTTATACGTCCCGCTCGGTTAACAGGTTAAAGTAAATTTTTTTAAAAGCTATTTAACTTTCTTCCTTTTCAACTTTGGTACAGTATTTCTAAATAGCCCAGAAGAGATAAATCAACGCCTGAACTGTAACCTTACACTTATATACTTGTTAAATGACTTTTTTACAGTCTGTTATTGCTAGAAATTGGATTGCTTTTAAACTAATGCTGTCTGGCGGGCAAAAGTGAGTGAAACCGCAAAGCCTGGAGGAACACTAATTACTTGTTTTAATTAGCAGCAACTTTCACTAGAGTATAATCTCCCTACAGGCCACTTTCCGGTAGGTGTGGGGAAAGAGAATCCTGTAGGAACAAACTGGTAATCTCCTGCTCGCCCCTCCATGAGAGCAGAACTCTGCTTCTGGTGCAGACGCATCGTTCTGCACAAGTCCCTCACCCCTCCGGGCCTGCAGGCGAGGCTGCCCAACTCAAAGGTCTTTAGCAATCAGTTGCACAATGGAGCCCCTTATTTTATGCTGCTACATCATAAAAGTGGTCCTTTTGTTACATTTCCATTCTGAAAGGGGTCTTAATCCCTTTCTTTTCAAACCAGTCTACGGCAAATTCCACTGGGACATCCCATTCGCCACAAGGACTGAAATGACCCACTCCAAAAGCAGCATGCGAGGCTTTGCGCCCTTTTTCCCCCTGCCACTCTCCTGAGAACATTAAATCGTACTTTTCATTCCCTCACCATAGGGGGAGCCCCCTTAATGATGACTGAGAAAGAGAAATTCCATCACACCCCCCTATGATACCATTCTGCAGTCAGGCAGGCGTTTCCCTGGGCAGGGAATCAAACCTGGCTTCCAGCAGGTGGATGGTGCTGAAGGTCGCAGGCAGCCCAATACAGAGGTTATGTGCTACGGAAGCACAGGTTTCCACAGCAAATTAAGTCATCTGTGAACCCTTCTCATTTCCCCAAAATTAAACTTATGACCGCGCTAAAGGGTCATCATTGCTTACATGCACATGTGCTTTAACGAAAATATCTGAGAGTTTAGGAGAGCAGGATCATCCCAATTAAAAACACATGCCTGAGCTTCATGTTTTAAACACGTGAGTGAAATATTCAAATGTTTTTACATAACTCTTTTCATTACTGGTTAAAGAGGTAAAAGTACTAGAGTTTTGAATAATTAAAAATAAAAGCTTAAATAATAGATTGAACATGGTATATTTCTAAAGTAAAGGTGGAGATATTGGGAAATGGTACCTTTTTTTCTTTGATATGAAAAAATTATTCTAACTTTTACATTGAAGATATTGAAGACACATACAATATTATAGTTATGTAATGCTATTACACATCTTGATTACCGTGATGTTGATTCCTATAGAATCGAGATATATATTTCATTTCAAATAGTAAAAGCTCACTTTAAATGATTTTTAACTAAAAAATGTGGAGTATGAAAGAGTAGTTTCCATTGGATTTAATTACTTGTACTTTACTAATTAAATCAAATTAAAAATAAAGTTTTGTCATAGATTTTTATCAGCATTTAATTTTTTATTATTTAAAATACTTTTTAAATTACACAGTAGTTCCTGCTTAAAAGATAAGATTTAGTATAATCTCCATTTTATAAAAAAATGCCTTAGAGAATTATCTAGTAAGCTTTCACTAGAGTTAACTTTTTCAATTATAAATAATGACATTATTATAAATATTCCTTTGACCTGATTATGATATTTTAAAAATTAGACACTTGTATGTTTTTGTTCATTTTATTGATTAATAACTTAGAAGAGGTCTTAACTTAAAAGCCCTCCACTCCTTTTATAGGTAAAACATTTGCAAAGTTATTTATAAATAATTACATGTCATAGAGAAATATTTTATATATATATAATTTCATATGGTGCTATAATTTATCTCATATTCAAGGATTTTAAAATGTCTGAATTACAAAATAGCCTTAAAAATAAAACCAAACTCAAAACCACCAACTCTAGAATACACAGATATATTATTCTGCCATTCTTGTAGTACTCAGGCAGTGATATTTCCCAATTATTGGCTATTTCAAATATTAAGAAAAAACAAACAAACCTCCAAATGCTTCTACTATAACCTTCCTTTTTTACTGCAGAGTTTTCTTTCCAGGAACTTTATTTTAACTTGCATAAAGGTACATTTAGTTACTGTTTTGTAAAAAGAGAAACCTCACAAAACATTTGTACAAAATTATGGAATCCTTGGCCTGGGTTCATCTTCTTCAATGGCAGGCCTGTGGTTCAGTTGTGTTCAGGGTCCAGCTGGTTGGAGGGTTGGGATATGCTGTGCATGAGATAGCAAAAAGAGACCTAAATGAGTAAAAGTAAATATCCAGAATAAAGGAGCAGTTGAAAGGGGCTTTGTGAACAAGGGGTGGTGCAGTGGAGGAGAATGGGTGAGGGTGGGGCTGCCCCAACTCTGCTTCACAGCAGTGCCTCTGAGGGACCTGCATTGTGCCATGAATGAGCTGACTGTCTCTCAAACTGGCTAATAGCCACCCCTGTGAGCACATTCAAACTATCAAGCCTAAATATTTAGAGTTATTTGGAACTCTTTATTATTATTATTATTAATTAGTGGCTGCCTACCTACCAGTCCTCAATTTTCTATACACTCTCCCTAACACTTTCTATAAGACACATTCTAAAATCCTTGGCTGAAAACTATGCCTGGACTTCATGCTGTTTAATTAAGTCTGAAGAAAAATGATTTATTTTATAAGATCTATATGCTGTATAGAGAACCTGTGAATCAATTAGGATGCAGAGTCAAACAAAATGTATTCCTGTTTTCAAGTTTAAATTTCTAGGCAGAATGTTTTTAATACAATTTTACTTTATTTGCTCTTTTGTGGGAAAAGGAAAGCCATGTTTGAAGAGATATCCTCAGAATCTACACACTTCAGGAAAAGAGTAGTTAACCAGGTGCTGGCTGAAAAAAGGAAAAACAAAACAAAACAGTTTTTCTGTACCCTCCTCACTAAATATAAAAAAGTATTTGTGTTTTATAATCTTCAAGATTCTCTACATAGGTATCTCGGTGGAAAATAAAACTTGAATGTCCATGAGGGACTCATCTACAATTTCCAGGTGTCACTTAAGTTTCATTATCAATATCATGACTGGTGATTAGCCTTAGGAAAACACCATTAATAAAACTACTTAATTACTGGAAATTCAAGTAAAAATTTACATTTACTTCATTATTATTTATAATACTATACTAGAGGCCCCATGTAATCCGTGCAAGACTAGGCCTTCCTTCCCTCAGCTGCCTGCATCAGCTTCCCTCTGGCACCCGGGACCCCAGCTTCCCTCACAGCCCGGCTTTGTCAGGAAGGTCATCTGGACTTTTCTTATTATAGATAAACATGCATGTATTATATAGATGAAAGCTTCTTTGATAAGGCCTCGAGTAAAGAGTAATTTTTCTTCTGAGATAACAAGTGATAAAACTATAAAGAATTTTAATTATTGACCTTTAAAGAAAATACTCATTTCTGACTCAAAACACCTTCATTCATGTATAAGGCAAAACTTTGAAGGTGCAGGTATACTTACCATTTTGGTAATTTAAAATTTTTTAAAATCTTCGATGAACATTTTTCTTTGATTTTAAAATATAAACGGCATTACAAAAATAATTTTATAGTTGAGATATGATGATATAAATAAATATGTTCATTACAACTAATTATAGAATTATCAGTACTTAACAATTTCTGGTTACACATGTTCAAATTGTAAAAATTAACTAAGCTGGCATTATTTGTTTCTTTTCAGTATATATACTTTATTTTAGTGAATATCCTATTTAAAATTTAAATAATTCCCAGAATCATAGAACTACAGAAGTTACCTTAGAAATTGTTTAATACAAATTTCCCACTAGGTTATTATTTTTGAATGAACCATTTTATGCCCAGATCCAGGTTAGAGAGAGTCAAAGCCTCCAACCGCTCCTCTCCCCTTTTAAGGCGTCTTTTAGGAAAGAATAAATAATAAACATAAACTATTCTGTAAATAAAAATTGTAATTTTAATAGCATTATTAAAGTGGTATAAAGAATAGCAAGCTATATGACACAAGCTTGCTTACCCCTGAAAACTCACCATATAGAAAGACAGTTCGACATAATTTTAAGCAGGAATGCCAGCTCTTCTGATTGAACTATGCAGAAATATAGGATATCTTTGATAAATGTGCCAGTTATAACTCTACTGAATAATTTCATTTATTTTTTTTCACAATAGCCCTATGAAACAATTATCATTACTTTCTTTTTTTTTCTTTTTTATTATCTGTGTACATATTTTACATTGCCCCCCCCCTCCCATACATACCCACCCTCCCCAGAGTTTTGTGTCCATTGGTTGTACTTATATACATTTCTTTCACTTTGCAGATGAGAAACTAAAACTTTAAAAAAGTCAAAAATATAAAGTTAGTGATTATTAAAGAACAGATTTGAGTAAGGACTGTCTAACTCTGAAATCTATTGGAGACTAAAAGTTTTCCTGGAAGTCTCCATGAGTGTGCAAGCAAATGTAATTGTCCTAACTCTTTCAGATGAAATACGCTTCAAGTACGAATTAAACAATAATAGGATTCAAAATGTTTCTTTCCAACTTGTTAATTTAGAACTTGAAATACAATTCTACAAAGAAATACTATTTTAAATTTATTTCCTAGATCACAAAATCTGTTTAACTCTTGGAATTTTATATGCTAAACTTATAGATTAAATTTGTGTGCTTTGTAATTTAAGTACTCATTATTTAATATTCATTTATTGACTGTGTACTCTGTACCACATCAAACATGATTATTAGGCATATGTATTCTAACAGAAGAAATATAGAATTATGAATATATGTGGTAAGTCGTACTTACCACATATTTACAATAGTATTGTAGGAGTATAGAAAAGGGTAAATATGTTTTGAATGGTAGATTTGGGAAAGATTTCAAATTATATGTTTTATTGATATTTCATCTTGAACCTAAAAGATAAATAGGATTTGACCCATAGGCAAGAGAGAAAGAGATGTTAGTTCTCTCCTGTTCTAAGTAACCACGTAATCCTCTGTAGTCTGTGGTATACACAGATATTTTTCTGGCACCATAATTGTTTACAGAACAATTTCTCATTATTCTTGTATGTCCCTTAAGGGTAGGGCTATCATTTCTAATCCTGTTCATTCAAAACTTAATTAGCACAATATTATAGAGTGTGAATATTGTTGAGGTTTTAATACATGGTTGCAAATTCTTTAACACTTCTCAATGGAGAAGTAGAGTCAATTTCCCCTTCCTTTCAATCTGGGTGGGCAGGCAACTGCTTTAAATAATAGATTATTCTGGAAATGACACTCTAGGATTTCTGAGGTTATTCATAAAAGGCCATAGAGCTTTTGTATTATTTGCTAAAATAGAACACTTGTCCTTGGAGGTGTGAGCTGCCATAAAAAAAAAGCCTGACTAACCAGAATCCTTCATGTTAAAAGGATCTACTCAAGATTCCCAATTGAGCTCCACCTTCCATCCATCCTTGGAAAGGTGCTGCAAATATGAGTGGAACCATCTCGGACATAATGACTAGGCTAATCATCAGCTGAATGTCACCAAGGGATCTCCATCCATTCCACATGACAAAGAGGGAATCACCTAGCTAGGCTCCATTTAAATTCCTGACCCACCCAATCACGAAGTATAATAAAGTGGTTGTTATTTTAAGCCACATAGCTATGAGATCATTTATTACTCAATACTACACAGCTCAAACAAATTTGAGCAAGCCTATTAGTTAAAAGTAATTGACTTCAAAGTTCTCTCTAAGTAGAGTCTTAGTCTTCTCTTTCTTCCACTAGAATTGTTAAACGAATAATAAAAGATGGGATTAGAGAGAGGGGTTTTACCATTAAATAAGTAAACACACAAAATGAATAATTTATGATAAGTGCTATGAAGTCATCTAAAAGGGGGTTATGAAAAACAAATATTCAGAGAATGTACTCCAGATTAGGTGTTCAGGGAAATTTTCTCTTCAGAAGTGAAATGAAGGATGAGAAGAAGCAGGCAGGAGAAGAATAAAAGAATAAACTTTCTAGGAAGAAAAAACAGCTATATGGGAAGTCCATAAAATAAGAAAGAACTTGGAATATCCTGAAATAGATGGGGAAAAATAATTACTCTAATGGAAATATAAGAAAAAGACAGGAGAACAGCTCAAAATGATTTTGCCAAATTTTAGAGGAAAATTCCCTTTAAAGAGATTAGATTTAATCCCGAGTTCAATGGGAAGGTATATAAATTCTTTATAGGTATTAACTATTATTATTTCTACTTATAATGTAAAATAGCAGATCTTTCTACTACAATATTATATTTATGAAAGTAATACCAGCATTGAACTTTATTTTTCTTTATATAAATTAATTTTGAATTTTTCTAAAACCAAAGGCATGATCTCAGCAGAAAGAATGATGTCACTTCCTCCTCTGATTTGTCCCAAAATGCTAACTCCTAGGCAGCCTCTAGAAATTACAGTGGCACAAGGAATTAAGTGCAAAAAGAAAAAGGACTTAAGGAGCATGCAGAGTTGAGGTTCCATCTGTTCCCAACATTAGAGAAAAAATACATTTTCAGCAGTTATGTGCTAAAACAGTACTTCTCATGGTAGTTATGAGGCTTAAGTAAAATAATCCATATATTTCACTCCTATCATGGTATAGCACATAGTTAAGTTTTAATGTGTTCATGATTATTGTTATATTTGAGATGTAAAATTATGGTGAGTTAAGTTTTCTTATTAAATGATATAATGGATGCTTGGGTAGTGAGCATTTACATGTCTAGCATTCATCGTCATTAGTGCTCATTTAGTAGAGAGGTCAAATGTTTTAAGTTATGTGCAATGTGCCAGGCTATCTCTGAATAGAGCCAGATATCCCTCATCCTTAGGAATGTCTCACTGAGTGGTTGAGAAATCTGCTGGAGGATTCAGTTAGGCTAGAGCTGGTTCCTACAAAGGGCCTGCCAAGTGGCTGGGGAAAGTGCTGAGGGGTGGGAGTGGGCTGGTCCCTACAAAGGTCTGAGGGGTGTGTGTGTGTGTGTGTGTGTGTGTGTGTGTGTGTCTATTCCTCCACACCCCTCTCCTAACAAAGCCTCACCACAAGTCATCTGGCAAAGCAGAAATGTTTTCATGGTCAAGATATAGAATTACAAAGCAGGGCGAAGAGAAATGGATTTGAAGCTGAGAAGCATCAATATGATAACTGGCACAAGGAATCAGAGAATAACAACAAAGTCCCTGTATTCCATTAGCTCAGAAATTAGTTGGACCGAGATTTAAAAAAGGAAATATTTGAATATGTGCTATGATAGGGGCATATAAAATGTTCATAAAAATATAGAGATCACTTTATCTATCATAGACAAATGAAAAATGATCATGGAAGAGCTGACACTGTGGCTGAGTTGCAAAGAATAAGTAGTCAGGGGTTTGATGGAGCCTGGGGGAAGAGGAGAACACTTTCCAGATACAGGGAGCAGCAAGAGCAAAGGCAAAGAGTGAGCTACAGCACTGCTCAGTGCATGCGTGTGTGCGCATGCACACATTGGGGGGAGGGTGTCAAGATCAGAATCACAATACTGAAAATCCATTGGCAGGGTGAACTTAATGTAAGTTCTACAAGGAACCGTGTCTCTGTTCACTGGTGAAGCCAAATGCCTCTAAGAGTACCTGGTACATAGCATATGTTAAAAAACCATTTGCCAAGTAAATGAATAAGTTCATTTCAAAGATGGTGACTAACTTGACTTTAGCTGGATGTGACTCAATATTCAGTTGCCGAAGTTTAGAAGCGAGATGAATATTATTCTCTAGTTCAAGAAAGAGGCTGCAAAGAAATTTAATTTGGAGAATTTCCAAGATATATGCAGGATTTGAGGTCTTGAATCTAGATAAATTCATTTAAAGAGAGTGTAATGGAATGATATGAAATAAGAATATTATTACAGAGCTTAAGAAACATCAATAGTTAAGATAGGAGCAGAGAAAACAAAGTCAGAAATAAGATTGAGAAATAAGCAAAGATTTTGGAGATCTTGAGAGAGAGAATTTGAAGAAAAACCAGAAAGGAAGAATAAGAAAGAAGCAGCAGTTAATGGCTTTGAATGCACCATAAAAGTCAAGTAAGAAAAAGAAGTCGTAAAGGTAACACAGTGGTATGTGGGCAGGCTAAATAGCCATCTCAGACTATGGTTAAAAAAAAAAAAATTGAATTTATTTAAGGAAAAGGAGGAAAGGGGTGGAGATATCCAAAGGGAAGGGCTACACAGCACTGAGTCAAAGGGTACTGGGTCCATGATTGTACAAACCAGATAGGGGCAGGCTGCTTGCTAGGTTGCTGCTCCTTGGACGAGGTTGGGCTGCTCATGCAGCTGCTCCCCCTCGGACTGGGGCAGGCTGCTCACGGGGCTGCTGCTCCCAAATGGGGGTGGGCTGCTTGCGCAGCTGCTACACCTTGGACGGGGGTGGTTTGCTCACAGGGCTGCTGTTAGTGTGTTCATGGTGCCCTGGGTTAAAGTGGGCTGGTCAGAGGGGAGCGTGCTTCGTAACTTACAGGAGCCCACACCCAGGGTGGCTGGAGTCTCGGTGACCGTGGGACCGCAGCTGAGGCATCAGGTCCCTGGCAGGGGTGACTGTAGAGTCCCAGGTGTTATCTGAGGGCACCCAGGTGAGGCTGGGGTACCAGTCACAGGAGCTCTCCCCTTCAAAAAGGCATGGCCTCTGTGGAAGAGCCGCTGCTCTAGGACTGTTTGCAATGGTAGCAGGGGTTGCCAGGTGATCCCGGTCAGCTTCCCCGAAGGTCCTGTGGAATCTAACTGCCTCACCACACACACACACACACACACACACACACACACCCACACACACACCCACATGTCCACACACTCCTCTTTTGCTCCCTCCCTCACTCACTCATGCTCTCTCCCTCACTGCCACCTTCTTCCTGCCTCTGTGGTTGGATCTACAGTGTTATTGACCCATTAGTGGATGGAGTCTCCTCTCTGGGTGTCTGGTTATGTGGCTCGCTCTCTACCACATTGGCCGAACAGGATAAAATTCACCTCAACAAGACATAACACAAAGGAAACAAAACACGAATGTACTCATGACACCAATAATACTGATATAAGTAACCATCAGAGAAAAGAGAATTAGGGGAGAGAAAAGAGAGCACAAATGATATCAAAGTCAGAAAAAGATGGTATGAAAGAAAAGGAAAAGAAGAAAAAGGAAGAAAAAAATATTTTATATATATATATATATATATATATATATATAGAGAGAGAGAGAGAGAGAGAGAGAGAGAGAGAGAGAGAGAAAACATCAGAGAACAAACAGATAAACCAAAACATACAAGCACCAAATACCTAGTGAAGAGTGTGGAGGCAGAATCATATATACAGAAAGTAAAGAAATTGAATGAATACTGGGAGGACCTCAGTTCAGTATAGAGGAAGAAGAAAGATGAGTAGATAAAAGAAAGAGAAAGAGAGGGGAAAAATAATAAATTAAAAATTAATTTAAAAAGTAGGATAAAGTAAAAAATTAGAATGATTGAAGAATAATGAGAAAAGAAATAGAAAATATAGTAAAAAACAGAAAAGGGAAAATAAAGGAAAAAAAAGATAACAAAATAATAATAAAAAAATAAAATGAGAGCTGGTTTAAGATCCCACTCTTCTGTACTGTCTGCTGCTTCTCAATTTCCTGTTGCTGGGATTGAAGGCCTGTTGATTTTTTTTGTTTTTTTTTTTTGTATCCTTTGTGCCACTCAGGGTGTAGTCTGGGTGTGTCTGTATTGGTTGTCTGTATACTGCAGGGAGGGACTATCTGTTTAGGAGAAATGGCTGCGTAGGTCCAGCATGACTCAGCGCCAGCCTCAGGGCCACCTCTTCCCAACCCTCTCCTCTCCTCAGCCTCTCCCCAGACTCCACAAGCCCGCACCTCCACCTGCACCTCAGTCATGGTGAGTGTCTGTATTTGAAAGGTCCTATGAACTAGGTTCAGTGAACAAAAGCAAAGACCAAAAAGAGAGGAAAGAGCTGCGCCACTGTGAGCCCCTCTCCTATTGGCATGGCTGTCTCTGGCTGTGGACCCAGTTCTAGAATCCCTTGTCACCAGCAGCTCTTCAGACCTCCTTTCCACTGTCAGACACTGCGCCTGTCCCAAGGGATGTGGCCTCTGTGCCACAGAGTTTCCCTCTGACCCTCTGGGCTCAGGTCTCACAGTTCTCTCCAGCCCAGATCCCTGATTTTACCATTCTCCAGGCATCCTCTGCCTTTCCTGGCTACCAATTGTCTCACCAGCTGTGTCTACTTTGCCAATTCTGGGTGGATGTTATTCGATTAAGTTGCTCATTCTATCTACTCTGGGACAAGGCTCGGGACACATCTATCTATTCCACTGTCATTTGGTCTCTCCTCTTTATTTTATTTTTAAATCTATTTTTATTTATTTTAGAGAGAGAGGAAGGGAAAGAGAGAGAGAGAGAGAGAGAGAGAGAGAGAGAGAGAGAGAGAGAGAGATCAATTGGCTGCTTCTGGGGATCCAGCCACAACCGGGTATATGCTCTGACCAAGAATTGAAGCAGTGACCACATAAGTGCATGGAACAATGCTCAACCAATTGAGCCACACCAGCTAGGGCAGTTTTTTATTTTTAGTTTTTTTTTTTTTAAGTATTAAAATATATTTACATATCCTGAAAACTGAGCTAGTTTTCTTGCTAAATGTATTAATTAACACTAAAGCTTGTATATTATGTATAATATTATCATTTCCAAGCTACCATTACATAGAAAACTGGAATTTCTAACCAGAGTTCTATGCCTGACAAGACTGAAATGCCTTTCCCACACTGTACCATATTATAGATAGAAGGATGCCAAACAAGATTTTAAATTAAATTGGTTTGAATTGATATTAACTTTGGAAATGGTTATTGATTGTGTTTGGGGGAGTTCTTTGCTCTGTCTTATTCTACAATTTTTAAATGCTGTGATTTGGACAATGATTTAGAAAGTAAGGTTGGGGGCTACAGTGAGGGAGAGATAATAAGTTGTAGATGACAGAATTAGGATTTTGAATGATACTGACAGGTTGAAATGATGTGTTAAAGTAAATGAGTAGAAATTCAGCAGGGAGAAGTCTGGAGGATACATTAGTGCAGGGAGGCACAAAAGGTGAAAGGGCAGTCAGGACGGTTTTAAACAGTCCAGGGGAGAAGCAATGAGGACTTGAACTTTGTTAATGGGAACGGATGTGAGTGACACAGAGCATTTAGGATCTGCATACCTTGACAAGCGAAAGGATGCAGTGATGAGGAAGAGAGATTCAAGTAGGTCTTTAAAAATTTGAGCCTGGATAACTTGGGAAAGGTGAAGATACTGGCAGAGACAGAGAGGTCAGCAGGAGGACCTGGATGGGGAGTGGAGTGACAGGAAAAACAGAGATTTCAACTATGGGTATGCAAGTGACTCAAATGGACATAAAACCATTTTCTTTTTGAAAATCGGGACACTTGATTAATCACAACTCTTTATATTAGGCATGGTATTGAACCCATTCGTGAGTTTTCAATCTACATAGTTTTCAGCAAGTACTTTGTAGCTGAAACAAAACCGGAGGCTTTGTATGCATCATCTTTCTTAATTGTGATTACTTTCCCTGAAATTCCATTTACCGCTGAGGAAACTGAAGCTGGCAACTAGGAAAGATAGCCTAAGATAACCAAAGACATTTTTAAGAGACCCAAAGGTATTTATGGAAATCACTAAAGCTTATGTTAACTTCATTATTAAAGCTCAGATTAAATAAAATTGCTCTTTTTTGTAACATTTCCGTCTACTGTGAACTGTTCGTTCAGCTCTGTTTTCATGTCACTAAGCTTGCTGTGTGACTTTGTTTTCCTGTTTGTCCCCGTGTTGGCATTTACCCATGGGCTGAACCTCTCTCTTCCCACCTCCTTGCTCAGGCGGAGCTTCAGCAACTAAAATTCTGAGTCTGACCGCCTGGCTACCCTCAGTAGGCCTTATCCAGGCCCACCTCTGACAGATGTGTCTTCTTAACACTCTCCCACTCTCTGGGCTTTCTGGGAGTTGTGAGTGAACTCGCTGTGGAAGGTCGAGTAGAAGAGGAGAGAGAGATTCCAGGCAGTAGAAGAAGAATGTGTAAAGCACAGTGCAAGCACAGCAGGAAGGGGTGGCAGTCTTGGGAGACTTGTTACACCTTTTTTTAATACAAAGAGTCTTTATAGTGAAGGTTGAAGATGAAGACTAAGAGACAGGTGATTCTCTGTTTCATTTTAACCCCCCTAAATCAAGTGGTTTCATCTTTTTGTTCATCTTTAGATGCCAACCAGAGCTAAAGTGGATTTTCCTATTTTCAGTATTATCCTTAAAACTTTAGCTTATCTTTGACTTTCTCTTCTTGGTATATGGCTCTTTAAGAATCTCATAGATGAGTTTTTTACACCTTTATGAACTCCTGGATAACATATGGCAGTAACTTTTAGTTGTATCCTCCCAATATTTAGTTTCCCATATTTCCTGAGTGATAAAAACCACAAATTTTATCAGGATACAGAATAATGACCACATTTCTCAACCTCTCTTTTAGGAAGGCGTGGTCATGGGCCTAAATTTTATCCAATTGTGTATAGCAAGTAGAGATTATGCATACATAGGAAGTGTCCATAAAAGAAGATGACATAATCTTCTGCTTTAGTAAGGATGAACTGGTTGGATCTCTAGCAGCTATCTCAGAATATGCTAAATAGGGGCACATCAGAACAGCAGCAGTGATAATAATAGCCAGCAATATATAGGGTGTCCCCAAAAATGTATACACACACTTTGAATAATTATAAAGGCAATGTTTATTAAAATACATTTCATTTTCAAAATTGAGCTATCAAACATTAGTGTGTATATTGTATATACTATGTACCAGAAATTTTTCTTGACTTATTCATGTTTCATAACGATTACATGAGGTAGATATATCAGCTACCCATCTCTAAATAGTATTTAAGAGCATGGACCATGTGAACACATTGACTAGGCTAATGTTTAATGCTGTATTTCTTAATCTATACCTTATTTAGCAAGTAAAGGGTTAAGGACAGTGCCTGGTCATGAAAAGCACTCCTTCAATGTAAGCAACTGTTCCTTTTGAGTAGTTATTATAAATTACTATCCATAGTTCCAATTAACAGTTTTCATGAAAGCAATTTAGAGTTAGTGATTGCAAGTCTATTTACAGATATAGATGTGGAGGGAGAGAGAAGCAATGACTTGTCAAAGATTAAACAAGGAGGAAGTGGTGAAGTTGGGTTCTCTATCCTGCTCTTAATCTATTCTATTCTGAATATAAAAACTGAAATGAGTCTGGAATCTGCACTAATTTGTGATATTTTGAGACTAACCCTAGAGAGGTGACCTCTGGACATTTTCAGAAAATAATCTTACACAGGAAACCAGTGAATTTGGGTTTCCTGTTGCTTGCAACTAAGCTTAATTCTGACCTAATAGTATCTCAATTTCTCTACAGGTTACTGCCACTTTCAGATCATTAAACAATTTATTCCTTATAGATCAAAGTGAAGTTCAGAGTAACAATTCTTGCTGTTCCTTGTATTTTCGGTTGTCCCTTGTATTACCAGCAGCATTAGTGAGGAATTTTATGTTCATAAGACGTTTCAGTTTCAGTAGAGTTGGTGTTCCCACAGGTATGTGGATCAGTGTAGGCCTCACAGCTACCATCAGCATCTTCCCCCAGTTCCAGATCATTTACCGCCTACATTAGATCATCATTCGCATCCTCTGAATGCTCTGGCATTCAACAGTACTAGAGTCTCTCTTTTTATTTTCAACTAGTCTCAATCATGCTGCTATTTTCATGTTCATAAATTTTAATAGAAGTACATATCTGACTACTTTAATCCCAATACTGCTTGCTGCTAAACTCATGATTTTAAGAGCAAGAAGATTTTGAGAAACGGTAGACCTCTTTGTTTTTAATGCAAACACTTATCTCATTAATTCTGTTGGAGTTGTCTAATAGAAATATGCTAGGATTTGAGGCTTCCTTTTTATTTTAGCTCTTACGGCCAGTCAAAATCATCTGGTATAAAATGGCTATGTAGAAACAGGGCAACATAATGAGCAAATTATTAAAATTTAAGTGAACAAAGAATTAGAAGTGTAGTTGAATTTAATCTAATATTTTCTTTTTATTTTGTCTAATACTTCTGTTAGGTACTATTTATCTATAGTATAAAGATTCATCAATAGTTCTTATTTTATACAATTTTAAAGATCTGACTAAATATAGAAATTCACATTAGCAAGTTAATAATATATGTTTTTACTTAATTTTGGTCTTACTAATTCTTCTCAGAAATAAGGTTTGGGAGCCCTGGCTGCATAGCTCATATCATTGTCCTGATATGCCAAGGTTATGGATTCAATTTCTGAGCAGGGCACATACAATAAGCAACAAATGAGTCTCTCTCTCTCTCTCTCTCTCTCTCTCTCTCTCTCTCTCTCTCTCTCTCCTCTCTCTCTCTCCTACCTCTGTCTTTTGAAAATCAATAAATAAATAAAAATTAAGGAATAAAAGAAGATCTGGGAAATCCATAATCAGTTCTTAAACATAAGGAGAAAAGAAACAAATTATGAGTACACATTTTAGACCAGAATAACAAAATAGAATATCTTCTGAAAACAGGCCCATCTTTTGTTACTGCGTCTTAAACAATCACAAGGATGATTTGATTTAAACTCAGACATACTCCAAGGTGTAATACTAACACACTAATGTAAATACCACAAAACATCCTTTGCCTTTAAAACATAACTTTTGTCATAATGACCATATGCTGGCTGTAGGTTTCAAACATCCAGTGATCTCTGACATTTATGACAAATTATGTTCGAAAGTGCTAGCAATGCCTTGTTAAAATGAAGCCAGAGGCCCTCAAGTCCTCAACCCCTCTTGTCCTTAAAAGCATGGGTTAAATGGCAGCAAGAGGCAGCGTGGACAGAAAACAGACATGGCAATAGCTAAAAGGAAATGATATTCTAATTCTCTACCCTTTGACTTCTGTAGCTAGCTTCACTGCAATGTGCTTTCAACCATTAAACTACCTTAATCTTCGAAAGAGCCAAACCAGTTACAATTGACTGAAAATTTGCACATCACCACACAAGATTTGATTGATTCTCATTTGAAAATTATATAGAGGACAGTTGTTTACTGTAATATTTTTAACCAACAAAATATGTTTCTCAGTCACCTCTGTTGCACAATGAAATTAATGTCATATAAAATGCTATGTGAACAATGCTTTTCAAAGTCACAAAGTTAATCTGGCTGCAAAATACAGTAGTATCAGTTGAATATCAGAGTAAGCTATTTTGTAAATGATTTATTAAAGTACATAAAAGCCAATTTATGATCATTGGAAAACCAACTTATAATGAAGTTTAATATTCCTCTGTAGGGATAGAAAATGTTCATTTAACAGGTTTGAATTTCAAAATTGCATTAAATGATAAAAAAGTCAATTCCAGAAATACCTCCTTCACATGTTTCTTCTGTGTAGATTTTGTAAATTGTATGGGGAAGTTAGTTTTCTTATCTTGGGTCTGGGCTACTTTGGAGGACATGGGCTGTAGATTAAAATACTTCATCATTCTCTCCTATTAGAGTTATATACATTATGGGTACTTGTATAAAATATGTGCATAAATATATCCTATATGGATACATATTTTATAATCATAATTTTTGTTTTATTTGAATATTCTAATTGATCTTTCAGAGACAAATCTGGCTGTAAGCAAAGTTTGTCTGCGATATATTTCCAGTTTCTTTCTGAATTTATATTTCAGCAGGCTCTTTTATCCTTATTCAGTTCCTTTATTTATCCTTTTTTGCCCCTTCAAGGAGAACCATTTCCCTTTCCCACTCTTCCTCATCAAAAGTGACAGTTCTGTTGCAGTCCTAAGAACCTGTTTTCTCTCCTGGAAGTTAACAAAATAGCACCAAAGATTGCCATGGGATTTGGAGATTTTTCCATAGAATGTTGGATAAGGAATCTTAGAGGTCATATAACACAGTTATTTTTTCATAAATGTATTTTCCAACTTAACAGATTTCTTTTTAGATTTCCAAAGATATCGCTGCTTGAAGTTGAAGTGAGAGTCTAAGAAACTTAATTGTTCAGATTGACTTTCTCCTCCCTGATGAAATTTCTCTCCAGCTACTATGGCTTGAAAAGGACTCTATGAATAGAGTTTGAAAAGCCTTAAGTAGCCTACCTACTTAAGTCTAAAACAACTGAAAAGGGAGACCAAATAATATAGGCATGCCATTTACCCAGCTTTGCTAAAAAGCTGTATTTTACACTTTCCAAGTATGTCCTATGCTGCTTAATTGGGGAAGGGACTAGACAAAGGCAGTTTAGACTCATGCCCACTAAAACATGAGTGATGAGGGAGGTTAATTGCTTGTCAATCACACCTGGAAACAGGTAATTGAACAGGATGGGTGTGGCCACTCCATTGTGCATAACCTGATTATTTAAATTTCTAAACAAAAACATGACCTCTTTCACATGCCAGCCCTCTTGAAACTCCTGCTGCAGGCGCCCTCATGGTGAACGGCCATATTGGGCTCCACTTGGATTAATGGACTTGAATATGTGCTAAACCACACCCGGCTGCAACATGGAATGGACACTCTGGACACTGGCCCTCTGACTGACTCTGCTGAACTACCAGCTGCCCCTCTTTCAGGGTTGGCTTGGAGGAAATGGGACATTACAAACCAAGAAATGTAACCCCATGCCAATAAAATCTTCCACATTCCATCCTCCCGTGGAGGCTTGTGAAAATCTTCTTTCAGCAAGGCTCCAAGAACCCCACTCCCCCAAATGACAGGAGAGCTTCATCCACTGGCAACAGTTGTAGCTGCTAAAACCACCTTTTTCACTGCATGTATACTTCCTAATTGCATGCCTACATGTTTTCTCATATGCATATTTCCTGCTCTAGTCCTGCCTTGGAGGATTAGGGTATTTGCGTTTTCTTTCTTACCTGCTGTAACTGGCTGCTTCTTGTTTTCCAGCAAACATGTCTCTCCCACCCATGCCCAGGCCCGTACAGTTTCACTCTATACCCATTGGCTCGGTATCATGGAGAAGAAATTGTATGTTCTAGAACTCTCTGAAATGGAATGGGTTATTTTAAAATATAAATATTTAATATTATTGGTGGGTGGGCTCAAGTAGAAGGTGAACTATTTTGTTTTGCAGATGTTTAGGAGTGGATTTTTTCATGAAGGCATGGATCAAACACATGTCCCCACTACTAAATGTATGCAGATTTATGTATATCCAAAGGCTCTGCCTTCCCCTGTTAAAACTGATAAAAGTCAGATAAAGCTCTGCACTTGTACCTAATCACATCTCTTCTGACTTCCTTAAAGACTTCTCCCCAGCAATTCTTCTGTCTCCAGAATCTTCAGTGTTTCTTTTCACTACCCAAATAAAATGTATCCTTCTCCATCTTAATACAATTCCTCCCTTGAGCTCTCTCACTGGTTATCTTGATCTACTTACCCCACCATACTTCTCTTTTCTGCCTTGCAGCAAAACTCCTAAAACATTCTATATGCATCTCAATTTCCTTCCTTTTCTTTCCTCTCATTTTCTCTTGAATCAATTCCAGTCAGCCTTTTGTTATCCTGAAACTCAAAATTATCTCCTCAAAGGATAAAGACTAAGGCATTTATAATCCTGAGTCCCATCTTCTCATTACTGAGAATTGCCTGTGGGGCCCCTGATTCCAAACACCACCACAAAGGCTGAGTGAGGGTTTTTTTGTTTTGTTTTGTTTTGTTTTTGTTTGTTTGTTTGTTTGTTTGTTTTTTCATTTAGGAAAAAATCTCAAGGCAGTTAAACAGAAAAACTTGGGAAGTTTTTAGCATGGACTGGAAATAGGTACCACAGTTTCAGCTCAGCCTAGAAATTGGCCAAAGAGATGTAATGCACAGGGCAGGAAAAGTGGCTGCTTTGACCTTTTCTCTGTTTGCTCCATATTATTCTCTTTCCATGAATCTTCTCACTTTTCTAACCTTAGTTTGGCATGCTCTAGGATTTAATCCTTATGCCACTCTCTTTTCTGACTACATTACTACTTATCTAACCTTACAGAGTCCAACCAGTCTGAAGTCATGTTTATAAGATTAAATTCCAACTTTATGTTTACCATTTTCCTGAATTCTAGGCTAATATGCCAGGTATCTATTTAACATCTCTATTTGGATGTAAGTTCAAAATCAAACATTTTACACAATTTTACCATACAACCCAGTAATTACCCTGCAAGGAATCTACCCAAGAGAAATAAAAATACTTGTCCATACTAAGATTTTTTTTATGTTAATAGTCAAAGCTGGCATTATTTATAATTGCCCAAAACAGGGTGTAAAAAGACAAACAACTGATAACATATCCATACTATGAAATACAACATGAATAGTTATCAAAACTTAATACTAAGTGGAAGAAGCAGATGAATAGATCTTCATATTATATGGTTTTTATGTGAAATCTCAGAATAGGCAAAACTACCAAGACAAAGTAGTTTAGTGAATGCTAGAGACTTGATAAGAGTATGAGGAGTTACAATAAGCAGACACAAAGGATATTTTTTTTTGGGGGGGGGAGATAAATTTTTTCTAAAATTAAATTGATCATTTCACAACTTTAAATTTACTATAACCATTGAATGATAAATACTTAATGGGTAAAATTTATGATATTGAAGATAACACATCAAGTCATTAAATTATTTTATTGATTTATGATATATGATATTGATAATTATGATATAATTATATTGAAGATAACACATCAAGTCATTAAAATTATACCCTAACTTTGATTTCTGCCTTACATTTTCTTCTGTCTTTCCCATTTCAGGGAATAGCAGCTCTATTTTATCAGTTTAGTCAAGAAACATTGGCATCATTTTAACTTCTTTTTTTCCTCACAAATATCTAATCTGTCACCTTTTCTACTAATAATTTTCTTCCCCACTACCACTCTAGGAAGACATCATCATCTCTTACTTGACTATATCAATATCCCTCTAGCCAATCCCAATGCTTTTATCCTTACTACTTTATAATTTATTTCCCACACAACAAATTACTAGACATGTGTTCAAAACCCTCCAGCACCTCTTCTTGTCACTAAGAGTAAAAAATCCAAAGATGTCATCATAATGGTTTCCAGATAAAATAAAGGAAATGCAGTTAAACATGAATTTCAAATGAACAGCAAATATTTTTAAAATTGTGCATGTCCTATGCAATATGTGGGGCATACATATATTAGAAATACCCATTGTTTATCTGACATGCAATTTTCAGTTGGCATTTGGTATCTTTATTTGTTAAATCTAGAACCCTATATCAAAAAGCACTCCATGATCTAGGCTCATCTTCCTCTTTACTCCTTTTGCTCAAACTAATGAGGCTTTTTCACCACTTTCAAATGAGCTAACTATTGGACCATTTAGCTTGATATTCCCTCTACTTAGAAAATTTTATCCAAATATCTTCAGAACTTATTCTCACCTTTTATTTAGTGTTGTAACCAAAAGACAACTATTCACAGAGGGCTTTCCTGATCAACCAATCTAAAACAGTTTCTGCAGTCCACCGTCTCCAGTATTCTCACTTGGTTGTTTTTATCTTCTTAGCACTTATCACAAATGGGCATATAGTATGCATTTTTTTTTTTTTGTCTAGATCTAATAGTAAAGTAGAGGCAGAGAAATTGACTTTTGGCATTTCTGTATGCAAAGAAACTAGAATAATAACTGATAAATAATGTGATCAATAAACATAGTCATCCATCCATCAATTCATTCATTCATCCAACATTTTTTTCTTTCTAGGTTCTCTGTTTTATCTTTTAAAAATATACTTTTATTGATCTCAGAGATGAAGGGAGAAGGACGGAGGGAAGAAGGGAGGGAGGGAGGAAGGGAGGGAGAGAGAGAGACAGAGAGAGAGAGAGAGGGAGGGAGGGAGAGAGAGAGAGATCAGTGATGAGAGAGAATCACTGATTGGTTGCCTCCTGCATACCCCCTATGGGAATCAAGCCTGCAACCCAGGCATATGCTCTGACCAGGAATCAAACCATGACCTCCTGGTTCACAGGTCGATGCTCAACTACTGAGCCACACAGGCTAGGTTAGGTTCTAGGTTTTAAATCATAGGTAGTGACACTGTCAACATATCAAGCAGTGTATTTTTAGAAGCAAGTGGAAAAAGAGAAGCAAGGGTGTGGTGAAGTTAAAGGAGACAAATTGACCTACAGAAATAGATATGTGTCTGAAGACTAATAATAGCAGAATAAGTTGGGTAGAAACATGTTGCTGCACTTGTGTCCCTGAGTGACAAGTCCACCCACCCAACTGGAGTTCAGAATAGAGGTTAAGTCGAGAAATAGTATTTGGGATTCATCTGCCTAGGGGGTGATAGTTAAAACTGATGTATCCTGAGTTTCTGTCAGCAGCTGTTCCTACACAGCCAGGAACTCTCCATTAACATTTAAAGTGACTGTCAAGTCCATAATTTTGTCCTTTCTCTACCATCAATTACCTTCTTCCTTTTAAAATGTTGAAGTCCTCCCTGTCCACTGGCACATTTACCATTGCTTATACAGTTCTCTGTATTTTCTGTTTTCGAAATAATTTCACTTTTTCATCCAGCTTTGCTCCATCTTATTTCTTTTTCCCCCTTTATTCATTCATTTCCAAAACATATTATTCTACTTCAACCATTACATTGAAATTGAATTTTTCAAGTTCCCAATCACCAATCTATATTTTTCCAAAGCTCATTCTCATGGACTTCTCAGTTTAATATGAGACCATCAGCATTACCATTTTCTTCATATTTTTCTTGCTTCCCCCCCCCCCCAGTGTTTCTCAACAAAGCTTTGTTTATTTTTCCTACCAAGTTTATAATCTTGGCTCTTTGAATAATTCAATTACCCTTTTCTCTACATATTTGCCCTCAAATGTGAATAATCTTCAAGATTCTGGTATTAAGTTTCTGTTGCTCCTTTTATAGTATCTTGCTGGTGGAAGCTTCAATAATCTTATGACTTTACACTCATGTATTTGCCTCTCCAACCTATATAATCTGCTTAGTTTCTTATCCTCATAGCTCTTGTAATATGTCTCTATCTGCTTGTGTTCTAAAATGTATAAATTTCAATAGGTTAATAATTGATATGTCCTGTGTTTCCCCAAGCATATTTTGATGTTATTTAACAAAATGAGCTCTGATTTAGACTTCTTTCCACAGTGTTTTTAAATATCTGATAATTGAGCAAATATTGTTTTACATAAAAAGACAGAAAGTTTAATTATCTATGTAGAATATAGTTAAAATGATAACATATGGTTATTTTTGTATATTAAATGTCCCAGCTCAAAGTAATAATTCATATCACTTCCTAACAGTGATAAGAAGGAGGAAAGAAGTTGACAAGAATCTGGAGTATTGGCCTTAACTGCAGGCAAAGCTTAGAAAGGACTCTTTGCTGGCTGGACTACATATCTGGTTGGGTAGGGGCATTGAGTTTCTTAGGTAAGGAAATAGTCACCAAGATGGGAACAAAGTGTCAGTTCAACAAAATTCTTGAATTTTTTACAGTGCATTGGATTTGGTACTTTATATTAGGGAATTAAGGCAAAATTCCAATTGGTATAACTACATAGTCATTGATTCAAACATCCATGTTTTAAATTCTTAGGAATTAGGAGTTGTATTGCATTTTGTGTAATCAAGCCTTGCATCACAGTTAAATTGACAGCCGTTTTATTTCTTAGTAGTGCTAAGATGGCAAGTACTAATGATTTGATGAAAAATAGTAAGTGAGGTTTAACTGAGAATTAAAAGAAAATGTGTATGAATCTATTCTTTGTGTTCCACTGATGATCAGCATCACTTATGGTGCAAATTCTATTCTGAACTAAATTTCCTTATAAGACTAGTATCTCATAACAGTGTCATTCATATTCCTTTTTTGTTCCATTACTCTATGAAGATAGTGGATGTTGATTAAAAAAATAATGAAAACATTTTGTATATATGAGAAGTATATATAGAAGCAATGAAGTCTTTGCCTCATTTAAAACAGAATTTTTAAAATATCATAGGATTTAGGGCATTTTAAAACAAATTTTCTAATTTGTAAGATTTTGTTTGGTTTTTATAAACTTCTATAGTCAAAATAAATATTTTAACTGTGTAGATGGTCTGAGATTTAAAAATTGAGTTCAATCTAAAAGAAATTCTTCAGTCTAAAAAATTGAGTGCTATTTAGACTTAAAGCAAAAGCTCTGAGCTGTATGTTTCTAGCTGGATTCTCAGTTTTTGTTTTGTTTTTTAATAAGGATAGTTTCCCATGCAGTAACATATGGTTTCAATATTTGAGCGTCCTCAGCCATTTTCCCCATATGTTTGTTGTAGTCAACTAACCACACATGACCAAATTCTGTCCTTAGATGAGCACAGAAGATGCTTACTGAGGTCGGGGAAATAAACACATTTCATGCAGTAACCTATGGCTCACAAATCAGGCTTCTGAAACTATTTGCATCGTACTAAATGGTGCAAATATATCATTATTAATATGTTTTAGAAATGACTGCTTGTAGAAGCTCTTTTGCTGTAGAAACGTCTGGGATTATCTGTTTCACAAAGAAGTTGTCAAAAGGCTTGGGTAAAGTTGTGTGTGAAGATGACCTTGCATTGGGTAGGGGGATAGGGAGCATCAAATATTTTTAATGTGGCATGTCAGTTATTCAAAGCATTATTCACTTATTTCACCCACTCCACAAGTTAGCATGTTTCTAAGCACTATATATCATCTACTCATGGAGCTAAGAATAAGTGGAAGTAAGAATAGATTAAACAAGAGGAAGGCCCTAATGCTTGGACAACCTCCCAGTTCTGGAGGGAGGTGAGATTAACTAGTGAAGACCCTGAGCAAGTAAATAAATGTCCAATTTCTAAAGATTTTCAGAAGATAAAATTTCAAATTCATTTTTAATTTTTTACCTTTTAGTATAAAAGTGAAAAGATAGTCCCATCCTTATGTTTCTTCTCAAAAAGAATTCATGGAAATATTAGTTCTACAAAGGAGCCAGAATCATTTCCATAATCTTGTCAGCATATGTTTTTTTCTACCAACACTGATAGTTCAATATTTTGTTGTCACAAAGCAGCATAGATAACACTGATGATGATTCTATTAAGAAAATCCCCAGAATACAGGAGTAAAATCTAGTTAATTTTGCAAACATTTTTTGGGTACCATATATCCCCTGAGCATATATTATAGTTAGCAAATTACTTAGAATCTGCACTTTCTTGTCCTAATACTGACACACACACACACACACACTTAAGTTGTGGATTTTTTCTTCTTCTTTGTTTTTTTAAGAAAATCCTGTTTTTATGAGTAAAGTAAAAAACCAATGGCAACTTAGGGCACCTCATAATGCAAACATTTTCTTTAAAACATTTATGAGAGTTTCTGTGCTACAGGATTCCATGCTCAAGTCCAACTACCCTGTAATATGGCTCCAACATGAAGCACTGAAGTGGCATCTTTGATATTTGACTATTAGGGAAAGAGTCAAACATATGAAAAGCGTCATCACTTAACATACTCAGTGTATTTTATAGGCTAAGCTACTTTTACAGATGAACTGAACTTCACAAATGGCATTAAGTTTTCTTTCAGTTTTTATAGAAAATCTCAAGGGTCAATAGTTTCCAGAGTTTGCATAAATACTTGAAGTAGTAACCTTCCTTGATACTGAAGCATTTATGGAAAAGTCCAGGGACAGAGCACAAACTCTGTCCCAGAATTGTCCTATATAATCCTACGTAATAAAAGCCTAGTATGCAAATTGTTCCCTCAACCCAGAGTTTGGCTGAGAGTTAGATCACACCACCAGTCGCTATGACATGCACTGAACACCAGGGGGCAGACACTCTGGTAGGTTAGCTTCCTGCAGGCACTGGTGGGCTGGACTGGAAAGTGAGGTTTGAGGTGAGAGCCATCTGGAAGCTCCTAGGGTTTGGCCTGAGCCCTGAGCAGAAGCGCGCAGGGGCGGGAGCCAGGAGGGACAGTGTGGTGCTGGGGGCTGCTATGCATGATCCCAGAGCCATGGACTGCACAGCCCTCCTCAGCCTGTTGGTTCTCAGAGCGCAATTTATAATCTTCAGAGCTGCTTCTTTTTATTTGTTAAGTTTCACTAACTACTCCAGGAGAATGGGTAGCACCATTACAAGGGAATGGGCCAGGCGTGCCTGCCGGAGGCCGAGGGACAGCCTCAGGTTTCCCAGGATTCAGCAGACAAGGGGCAGGGTGAGTCAGAGAAACCCAGTCCAAAACTTGAAAGGAAGCAGGAGAAAGTAGGGGGCTGAGGGTGACAGCTGCATAAGGACCTAGAAAAGCTGCTGGAAGGGATAGCCGAGGAGCCCATTGCTTCTCCCACAGGACAGGCTCCACGTCCCTCCCTCCTAACTCCCCGTGACCCAGCACCCCAGCTCTCCTCCGAGGCCTGCCTGGACTTTCCCTGCACAGCTCCACCTCGTCCCACACAGCCCCGCACAGCCTTTGGGGTGCTCTACCCCAGGAGGAGAAAGGGGAAATCTGCAGACAGAAGGTCTCAGGAGAAGGGGGCCGAGCAGGGCCCATCAAGTTAGATGGAGGGAGGGAGAGACCCCACAGGACTGGGGACAGAGATGGGCAGGGAAGGAGTAGTCGCCCTTGGTTGAAGTAGGAATCCTGACCCCATTTTACAGACCCCAGTGGAGTGTGTGTGTGTGTGTGTGGGGGGGGGGGGGGGGGGGTTAAAGATAAAAGAGGGTGTGAAGATGGAGAGCAGCAACATTTGATTCATGGCCTATTTATTTTTATTTTTATTAATATATTTTTATTGACTTCAGAAAGGAAGGCAGAGGGAGAGAGAAACATCAATGATAGGAGAGAATCATTGATTGGCTGCCTCCTGCATGCCCCCTATTGGGGATTGAGCCCACAACTGAGGTATCTAGCCCTTGGCTGGACTCGAGCCTGGGGCTCTTCAGTCCACAGGCCAATGCTCTATCCACTGAGCCAAACTGGCTAGGGCCTTTTTTTTTTTTTTTTTTTTTTTTTTTTTTTTTTTTATCTTTTTAGCAGCTAATAAATAAAAATTTTCACCACTCTTGGTATGCCAGCTTTTATAATAATGTCTTCATATATTTTAAAGATAGAACCACATTAAAAATATGTGTTTAAGAAACAAACAAGGGAAAACAACCAAGTAAAATTTCCAGAGAAGGAATGAACAAAGTAGTTTGAGAGAAGTGTGGCATTCAGACAAATCAGGGCGAGGAGGAGGCAGGGTTGAGGATACTTTCAAGAAAAATGAAGTTCTTTCCAGTGTTAGCTTACACTGAGGTCAAATAGCAGAACGACTGAAACCTAACCATGTGCAACTCTGGTGGCAACGTTTGGTAGAGTGATGCGAGTGGCAAGAGAGGAGAAAGGGGCTCCGAAGAGGTATCTGCCACACGTCAGGGAGTTGAAGGAGTTGATTCCCAGTGGTTTCTATTTTCTCTGGTGTGTGGGAAAAAAGCTTATTTCCTGGGAGTAAGGAATTGGTGTTAGTGTAAATGTTTTAGGTAGATGGAACGGAGTTTGAAATAGTTGCTGTGAAGAATGGGAGAGAGAGATGACCAGAATCCATGGACCTCACTGGGGTTGCAGACCATGACCGTAGATGATCGCAAATGTTTTAGAGGGGACCCAGGAACTGTTGTGAATGTTCCTGTTAAAATTATCATGAAAATAAGGACTATATCTTAATTCTCTAACCCAGTGGTCCTCAACCTTCTTAATGCTGCAACCCTTTAATACAGTTTCTCATGTTGTGGTGTCCCCCAACCATAAAATTATTTTTGTTGTTACTTAATAACTGTAATTTTGCTACTGTTAATGAATCATAATGTAAATATCTGTGTTTTCCAATGGTCTTAGGCTCTACAGCAGTGGTTCTCAACCTGTGACCCACTAGCAGGGTCACCTAAGACCACTGGAAAACACAGATATTGGTTGAGAGACAACCAATAATTCATTAACAATAGCAAAATTACAGTTATGAAGTAGCAATGAAAATAATTTTATGGTTGGGGGGACACCACAACATGAGGAACTGTATTAAAGGGTTGCGGCATTAGGAAGATTGAGAACCACAGCTGTAACCTCAGCAGATAATATAATGCTTGAACTTTATATGACAATCCAAAATTATCTACTGTCTGAGAAAATGCTGACCTATGTCCCAAACTTTCACTCTATAGTTCTCTCTTCTACTCTCTATTTGTGGCCCAATATTTTCCCAGTAAAGTGACGATGACTATAGTGGCATAGATGGTGACAAGTGACCATAGAATGGTATTCATCTATCAAATTTAATAATTAAAATATCTTTTCTGTGGAGATTCTTAGTATCATAACTATATTAGGAAAACACCCCAAAAGAGAATTACTTATATAATTAACTTTTTTTATCTTCCTTTCCAAATTCCATTTTTCCACCATAGCTAATCATATTTCTTAATGGTTAGCAATTATAAATTCTATTTCAATGCTTAAAATCAATATCTTTAGTTCTATATAAAAAGATTAGAAGTCTATATCTCATGCTATCCAAATAGAAAAGCACTCCATTTCCTTTGTACTACAAAGCTCTAGATAGAGCCAACACATGGCTAAAACTTGAATTGCAACTTTAAGCTGGATGGTTGAGAGACAACCAATAATCAGGGACATTGTCTCTGTTTTCTTAATGCCTCTTCCTGGATTTTCTCCTGCTTGTGTGTGACTAGAAGTAAGCATTGATGATTATAAAAAAGAAGAAAGAGTCTAGGCTTGTATTCTAGATAGATTAATATGAAGGAATCCACTTGAATGGATGATGGCCAATCTCAGCCATGTCATAGGACATCTGGGACAAGGCATATTTCACATCAATTCAAACACATCAATTCAAAATAATGTCTGTGCTTTTTCAGTCATTTTAGGTGTATTAAAGAGGGGACAGGCTGGGACTTAGGAAGATCATATAGCTGATAGCTTTCAAAATGAGACTATATGGGGTGTGTAAGAACATCAGGCCTTCATTCTAAATTGTGCAGACACCAGTCTTCACTTGAAAGGTAAAGCAGAAAAAAAAATTGCCCGATCAGAGCCATGTTTTAAGATCTTTAATGCTTGTCTGTGATTAGGGGTAAAAATGGCTTTAATTTTTTTTATAAATTCTGCCTTTTTTGTGAAGATCAGCCTCTTCCTAAGCGACATCAACTTCAAAAATTCTGCTGGCAGTGTCTGCATAAGAGGCTGCTAGGCTTCAGTCTGTCACGGGCCCTGGGATTCTGCAGGCTCGAGAATCCTATGGTGTGTGTCTATTCATTTCAAATAGTTTTCAAAAATAGAAAAATGTGAGAGGATGAATGCTTAATATTAAATGAAAAGGATCCTGTGCTACAAAGCACACATCCTGTCTGTTGTATAGAAGCATAATTTTGAGGCTGAAATTTATATTCTTAATGGCATTTCCAAGTGGAACATAGCTTTTCAAACAGTAAAACAATAAAGGTGGCCATGCATAGCTTACAGATATCACGATGATTATAATGCCTACATGGAAGGTGTCAGAGTTCTCCATGCACAGGTTACTTTTAAAACCAGTCAAGATACCAGGCTAGGTATTAAAACCCTTGAACCGTCCCCTGAGAAAATAAGGAGCGGCCAAGAGAGATACCTGAGTTTTGCATCAACACTTCTAATATTCAGATGTGAATTCTCACTTTGTTTCTGCCTGTGTTTTCCAGGTAGTCTGTAACATTAATTTCATTTTGCAACTTCAGGACATCAATGAGAATATGTAAATCCTCATTTATAGTGTTTTCAATTTGCACTTATTCTTATAAATCGTTAAGGCTTGAATAAGGATAAAAGGTAAAAAAGCCAAAAGTCAAACAAAATGTTTTTATGTGCCACTCTAATGAACACACAGTATGCACTTGGTAGCACCCTGGACCTGTTCACTAGAATGTGATGCTTCTAACTTGAGTCCACGTGTGTGTTTCCTTTCCATCTAGAGACAGGAGATCATTAATGGATTTCTAGTTTCTAAAGTGGCATCGTTAGTTAGAAAATGCTAGTGAAAAGTGCAGTCACCAATTTCCCAGGACAATGTCTGGCCTTACAGGTGAAAGGTGGTTCTGAAAATCAGTAGAATCAACTTCTCCCTTCCTTACCTGGGCAGTGTTTTGAGGTACATTAATTTCCAATTTAGGTTATTAAAAGTATATGTCAGAACTGAATATCTACCATGCACTGTATCTTATATTTTAGCATTTTTTTTATGCAATCATACAAAGAAACAGATGCAGAATACTTGTATTTTAGTCTCCATTCTACCGTGGTGAGAAATGAAAGAGACCCTGTGCCTTATTATCATTAATAAAACGATTCCTTCTGTGGGAAATGTCTATCATTTTTTCTTAAAGGCTCCGGATTTTTCTTTCCAATATGTGTTGTCTTTCAGAAAACATCAAATAAATAAGAAAAGGAGAGAAGCCATTTACACTATCACTTTTACCATTCCCTCCTGCCTGCCCTCTGCAACCCCCCCTTCCCCAAACCCCCCAACAAAAATAACAGAAAATTGTTTGAACTTGGCCGAGTTTGCTGGGATTTCCGGCCTTCCTGGTGTGTGTGCCGCCCTTCATTTCACGATTAGGCTTTTCTAGAAATTGTCAACAAAAGACAATATATCAAAGTTTAAATATCAGTAATAAAAGCGTACAGGAGATATTCTGTAACTACTTAGAACTGAAAGCATTTTGTGGAGGAAGGCTTGTTTTCCTTGGCAGCCTTCCACGACCTCCTACTGTTGACAAAACTAGCAGCCTGTCCTGTTTGAAGTGTAACTGCAGCAGAAGCCGCCGCCGCCGAGCACTTACAGGATTTATCTCCAAATTAATATTTTCATCGAGCACACGGTGTACCTTCCATAATCTCTAAATGATAGGAAAACGCTGGGAGGGAGTTCTGCGAGTCACTGGCTCAAGTTGTACCGGAGATTTATGAGTCTCTCCAGTCGGGGTCCGGGACTGACCCACAGCCCACCAGGGCCGCTGCTTCCCTCTCCTGACTCCTGAGTGCAGCTGCCTCCAGACCGGGCTGGGGAGCCATCCCTGTGCGGGCCCTGCCCTCCCGGTAAATATGCACATCCCCAGTCCCGCTTCTGCCTGGCCAGCTGTGCTGCAGGCAAATAGAAAGCCAGGTTGCCTTTTCGGACTTGAAGTCCTTTCCCAAGAGCCTTGCCAACAAAGTGTGGGTGCCCCCAAGTCCAGCTTAACCTGTGGCTCTCAGGAAGGGGATGATCTCCAATGTAGTTTACTCACAAAAATAATTAGCAATGAAAACGTCCCCTTGTAATATAGGTTTTAAGATCCTGGACTGTGGTGCCTTCCGTTTTTCCCCTGCCAGCAACCATCGCTAATTAACAAAATTGCATCAAGATTGATGTGGAGGCAAATAGTAAAGGCACAAAAGGGAAGGGGAAGCAAGTGATTTAAAATGTCAGAAAAGCGAAGACATTCATCTTCCCTGCCGCAATTTGTTTTTCATTAATAAAATATACATTGTTTTCCGCTCAGAAAAGTTATTAGTGGCAACGCCGTCTGTGTGAAGGAGCTTTGTCCCTTCGGAAGTGAAGTCTTTGTGTAGGCAGCGGTGCTGGGGGGTTTTGTGCCCTTGTCTAATCTGTCAGATCAGATGAGTACGTGTGTTTAGGGGTGCAAAGATGTGCAGCCACACCTGCTGTGCAAAGCTGTGAATTCACAACTCTTCTGACTATTAAAATGTGTTATGCTGGGAGCTCTTTTGTTGTAATGGAACTGTTGGTGGTTGTGTGTTTGAAGTGGTGCAAGTGTCAGGCCTTATTACAATCATAATAATCACTCTAAAAATAACCTCATATTTTGAATATTTAAGGTTAATATGCAGCAAGTTAAAGGCTAAGCACCTAATGGATTTGGAGATGTTAAATTGATTTTGCACTCAAATTTTTCTAAGCAGGAACAAAAGTCTGTTGATGCAATAACATTTACAGGCCAGAAAAAAAGAGGGGAAAAAAACTATACTCATTAGAGAAAGAGTTTTGAAATAACGCAGGAAGCAAACAAAGGATGTACTACAAAGTATGAAGCCAACATTGAGACAAAATTATTGTCAGGAGAATGATATTATAGGTGATCCTTAAAAGAGGGCTAATTATCATTTCTTTTCATATGAACATACCATAATGTTTTACTCCCTCAGCTCAATATTGGATTATGCCTAAGCAGAGATAATGCTTTCTATTTATCCCTGATTATATAGGCTGTTTTTTGTTTTGTTTTGTTTTTTCAGCTTCTAATATTTTACTTTTCTGATATGAATGTAGCTGCATTTAATAATCTTAAAAACAAGATAATACTAACTACTTCATTTATTAACTCACAAAGCAATTTCTTAAACTTACTTTTTTTAAAATGTAAATTACATATATATATATATAGTATTGGTTTCCTTTAAAGAATTTTTGAATGTCTCATAAGTCTACAGGAATTTCTCCTGTGTAAGTTAGCAGGGTGTTTGCTGAAGAATGAAAACATTTTTTTTCAATATTCTAAAAAGAAAAAAAAATGTTAAACCAAAAGAAGCTCTGTTGTCACTTTTATTACACTAAGCAGCTTGTGGCAGGTTTAATAGACCCTAATCTAGAGAGGCCCTTTTAGGGACCTTAGACCTGTATGGCCTCATTAATTCAATTGGTACGTGACAGTTCAGAGGTGTCCTAAGCCAGCCGTTACCTGCATAAACAGGCTCTGGTGCCAGCGTGGCACGTACATTGTCCCCCGATCAAGATTCCTCGTCCTCCATCGCTGTGATTAGGGAAAACCTCTAAAACCCAAGAATGATTTTCCTTTATAAGCGCTAATGAAATCTGATCACGAGGTCTGGTTCATTCCCTTCCAAAATAGATTTTTAAATATCTTTAATACCAACCTAGAAGAAAATAGCACAAACTTAGTACAGCAAAGATATTGCTTTAAAATAATTGGAAAAGATTGGCCTCCATCAACTCTCTAAAATTGAGATTTTTATGGAGACTCCGACATATAATTAAGTTGTTCTCATTTGACAATCATCACGATGCGAGGACCTGGATTTCATATTGTGTAACATCTGGATTGTCCTGCAGATGTGGCAGGTGACAGCTTCACACATTCCTTGAAAAGAGGCAGCCACACACTGACAGTTACTCATCATTCAGAAAAAAAAAAAAATGAAATGGAAGAAAGATTTTCCTCCTGACTCTTAATTGAGGCTAATCTATGTAAAATACATTATCTAATAGCAACCAGCACAAGAGCCGTTTTCTGGCACAACGCAAACTGCATCTGGTTTGAATTATAGCAAGAAATATTTTACCTTGTGATAAAAAAGGAGAAAGTTTTTACCGAAGGCCAAACTTTATAAAATGCAGGAAATCAAGAGTAATTGAAGATTTAATGTAATATAATTAACCTTGTAATAATCCAAAATTACTTCTCTCTTTATCCTTCTATAAATGCCCAATGAAGACAGTAAATGTGAAAATGCTAAAATAATAATGTAAACCTAGTATTTTAATCAAATCAGTGCCAAAGTAACTTCTAGCCATTACTTGTTGAAATAATTCTTCTTGATAACAAGATTGCTCATCTTAAAGCTTTATAAGGTAATAAACAATATATGAACATGTGAAAATGAATATGTAAATTTTTGGGTTTTTTTCTTTTTAAGATTTGCTGAAATTTTCTACAAATCTTTATTAGTTACCTTTGCCCTCAGTCTCCCTAAATAATGTTGGTGTTTTAATCTCTTACATTTCCCTCAGAGCCCCGTGCCCTTGTTTTCCATGCCAGTTTTATCTGGATAGCAAAATACTGACGCTGCTTAAAACTTGCCTGCATGGATGACATTTAAAGAAAGGCAGATACACGAGGATTGGTTTCCATTTCCTGAAATTAATGAAAGCCGTTGTATGCAGTGGATCTTTAGGAGAGAAAATACATTACTTTATGGAAAATATTTTTAAAAACATTATGCAGGCTTCTCTTGGTCTGCGGTATATCCAATCTAGCTAAAAAGCTTCAACGGTCTGACTTACATTTTTATGTGCTGGATTAGTCTTTATATTTGTTTTGATAGAAAAGCAGGCAACAGCCTATTTCATGGGCAATAAATTCAAGATAGTAATGATGAGCTAGTACTGCCTCAGCTAAGTGCACCCAGATTGGAGGGTCACATATTTGACCTCGGTCTAGTATGGTCCTTAATGAATCTATATACTTGATTAGAGTTACTGTCATTTTATGGCTCAAAATAGCTTTGCATGGAAAACTAGCTTATATTAGGTAGAGTTGGGAGAATTGTTTTGCTTCCAACACATCTCTAAAACTTTCCCGAAGACCTTTCAATGGTTGGTTAAACATTTAAACCTCCCTGAAAGCTGTCCTTTCCCTTGCCAATGCTGGTTTTGTTTTACAGCCTTCATTGCATAGGGAAGAATTACTTCCCTGTCACCTTTTAGCAGTATAAAAAATTCTCATTGCTCAAATAATCTGCGGAATTACTGAGATGATGGATTAAAGCCCCGGTCTAGCAGTTATTTCAGAAATTTTCAAGTCTACCTTATCTGTCATATTTCATAGCACAGGTCGGAAGAATTGATGCTGGCATGTCTTATTGAGAGATCTGTGTAACAATGAAAAAAATCAACAGTAAGGATTAGAACTCGGAGCCATCCCGTGTCTTTTGTCCTATTTTGTGTTTGCTGTGCTTCTCTTATCCATTTAATTATGTTAGTATCCTATCTGCTTCAAAACAATTTGGGATTTTTATAGGGTCTAGTCACAGATATCACCATTACCAGTCCAGCGTGCATGCAGTGTACCGTCTTTGTTATGCAATGGTCTTTTACAGTCTCCTGCTTCGCCCTATTGCTTTCTCCTTATCTGTGCTTCCGACTCCATCTATCTGCCTCTCTGCTTCTCCAGCAGCATCGCTCACTCTTAATTCCAGGAAGTGATATCTTACTTCTTGTCACTCTCTCTCTTTCTGCCACTCACTCTCAATCTATCAGCACCGGTTTCCTCACTCTGTGGCAATGCAGGACTCCTGTACCTCTCTGTCTCCATTCCTCTTTCAGAAACAGTATTGAGAAGCTTTCCTTCCTCTTCTTCTTCTTTTTCCAAATGCAGATTTTGGAAAGTCTTATTTTCCTTCTTTATTGCTTTCAAATTATTGGAACTTGGAGAGTAAATAGAATTAAACAGTTAAACACTGATTTTACAGAATTATGTTTAACTCTTGAAGTAATATTTTCTAAAGTTTCTAAAACTAGAAATGTCCATGGAATTATTGCTCATTAATAAATATAGTGAAGGTTTTTGATCAAGGACATGTAGAGATGAAACCATTATCTCTTAGGTGTGAAGTATTTTTTCTAACAACACCAAAAAAAAAATAGAATACAAAGAGATAGGTTGTCTATAGTCCCATTTTTGCTAAGTTTTTCTAGCATACCACTTCATACAATTAGATTGCTTTTATATTATTACTTCTCTAAAATATATTGGTCACACATTCTTCTTGATATGTAATTTTGAGTGGATATGTTTATGTCAAAATAACAGTGCCAGGATTATTAAGACATTGTAAAGTATATGGAATGCAATAGTTATAAGGAGTTTAGAAATAGCATTAATATAGCCCTAAGCCCTCCACAATGAATACAGTATATAGGTCAATTAGTTTTCCTAAGTTTTAAGGGTAAAACAAGAATGCAAATTAAAAAGTGATGACTTCAGAACTTACTGGATTTACAAACAAGGTAGCTTATCAGTCATATACTACCAAAAGTAAGCATCTCAGAAGTGACCATTTGAATAGATATATTAATTCCATATAATTTCAAGTTTGAGTGGGAATTCTGTAGTAACTCTGTCAAATGAACTCTGCCTTAAAAATAACCTCCATTGGCATAGATATCTGCAAATACTAAGGAAAAGGCAAAAGCCTGAAAAAACAAATAAATGAATTTTAAGGAGAAAATAAACTTCACAGTTAAAACTAACTAAAGATACCAGTGCACTATCTCC